>NC_089757.1:37090764-37135764 GCF_040412425.1 Macrobrachium rosenbergii | reverse complement strand
GCGCATGATCAAGGCCACAGAAAATAGATCTATCTTTCGGTGGTCTCGGTATAATGCTGTATGAGCCGCGACCCATGAAACTTTAACCAGGGCCCGGTGGTGGCCTATCCTATATCGTTGCCAGACACACGATTATGGCTAACTTTAACCTTGAATAAAATAAAAACTACTGAGGCTAGAGGGCTGCAATTTGGTATGTTTGATGATTGGAGGGTGGGTGATCAACATACCAAATTGCAGCCCTCTAGCCTCAGTAGTTTTCAAGATCTGAGGGCGGACAGAAAAAGTGCGGGCAGAAAAGAGTGCGGACAGAATAAAGTGCAGACGGACAGAAAAAGCCGGCGCAATAGTTTTCTTTTGCAGAAAACTAAAACGAAGTATTTTTTAGACATTTAGATTAAAAATAAAGAATGAAATATGTCGGTTTGTATGAATCTTAATAAGAAAAAAAAAAAAAACGCTGAATGACCTCATAGGTCCCAGTGCTTGGCCTTTGGCCTAAATTCTGTATTCAATTCAATTCAGTTTATAAGGGTTTTCAGCTGAAGATTGAAAGAAAAAAAAATAGAAAGATTTAACGGAACTATGATGAGAAAAATAGAAAAATACTGCTTGTAACTTCGTCCACCTTGAATGTACTTTGAAAGCCGAGGTTCTATTGTGGACCAGAATGTTATTTGGGAAATCAGGTAAAATCATCGGCCTGAAATGGTCTTCTTGGCCCCACTGCCTGAGTTTTAGCCCTAAATACCATAACAGTCATCCATCTATCTTGACTCGAGGGGAAATAAGTAGAAAAGAACTTGGGTGATTTTATTACGTTTCTGGAAAGCTGTGATGATGAGATTCTTCAAGGAAAAAAAAAACAATCATATTTAGGAATTATATTTTTATATGAGAAAATTAAATTCATTAACTGAAAGGGAATTTACTTTTTAGTCATTAAGTTTATTATATAGTTGTATATATATATTATATATATATATATATATATATATATATATATATATATATATATATATATATATATATATATATATATATATATAAATAAATATAATGTATATATGTATACGTATATATATATGTACTGTAGATATATATATATATATATATATATAATCTATATATATATATATTATATATATATATATAATCTTATACAGTGGTTATGCACAATAATTCCGCCGTGATTACACACAATAAATAAGCATTGACGACATAAAATAGCATCTGCAGAAAAACATCCAGTGAACGATAAAAAGTACAGGATTTAAAATATTTATGGCAACTGTTTTCATTAATGTAGAAATGAGCACCCTACTTCATACAACTGCGCCAGGTAACTGCTATATATATAAATGATGCAGTAAGTTTACAGGGCATAGATAAGGAGAAATACATCCAAACAGAGAGAGAGAGAGAGAGAGAGAGAGAGAGAGAGAGAGAGAGAGAGAGAGAGAGCGTGGTCTTCCTCCTCCTCCCTAGCAGTGGGAAAAACAACCAGTGATCAGTCTTGGCTTGTCATTGGCGATCTCCCCTCCAGTATGCAAGAATGAGGCGATTACGGGCCTGAACTGGAGGGGGAGGGTTGGGGGAGGGAGAGGGGGAGGGGAGGCGTGGTAAGAGAGGGAGAGGATGTATTCGAGGGTGGGGGGTGGGTGTGGGTGTTTAGGGGGAGAGAGAGGAGAAAGGGGAAAAGCAGAGGAAAACAAGGATAACTGTCGACTATTGGAAAGGTCCCGCTAGCATTTGTAAGTAGTGGTGGGTGTGTTGTTTATATTATATATATATATATATATATATATATATATATATATATATATATATATATATATATATATATATATATATATATATATATATATATATATATATATATATATATATATATATATATATATATATATATATATATATATATATATATGTTTTATTGTATAATGTTTCTTGGGTGATGATACAGAGATTTAGGAGTTTGGGTCAGGTTATGTAAAGTAATTACCTTAGCAGTCCTTCAAATGAATACCATATTCTTTGGAAAGCTTGAATTTCAAGTCAGTGGCCCTGTGGTGGGCTTGTTCCATATGAATAGGGTTCGTCTTCTTAATAATAATAATAATAATAATAATAATAATAATAATAATAATAATAATAATAGTAATCTCTCTCTCTCTCTCTCTCTCTCTCTCTCTCTCTCTCTCTCTCTCTCTCTCTCTCTCTCTCTCTCAAACACAGCGTGTTATAGACTGATATCACGTTTTGTAACACCAATAAGACTATATTATCCCTGGAAATAATGCTCTGTTTGACCTATAATATACAAATTTGAATGATGGTTACTTGTGTAGTGTATTATCTCATATGATATGGGTCGTCCGAGTGCCTAATAGTCATAGTGGAAACCTTTTGCTGAGAAATGTCATATATTTAGCACATTAGATACAGTTTCTTATTGTAATGGTTCAGAGTTCTGTAATACAATTTCTTATTGTAATGGTTGAGAGTTCTGAAATACAATTTCTTATTGTAATGGTTGAGAGTTCTGAAATACAATTTCTTTTTGCAATGGTTCAGAGTACTGAAATACAATTTTTTTATTGTAGTGGTTCAGGGTTCTGAAATACAGTTTCTTATTGTAATGGTTCAGAGTTCTGAAATACAATTTCTTATTGTAATGGTTCAGAGTTCTGAAATACAATTTCTTATTGTAATGGTTGAAAGTTCTGAAATCACCACATGCTTCAGATAGGATTTTTTTTAAAGAAAATTTTATTTAATGGATCGTGAACCTGAACTCAGGTAATTTTGGAAATGGTACTTCCTTTTCTGATACTTGACTTATTTATTGCATTTCCCAATTTTACTTCACGGTAACAACGGCTTATTCTTACTTGAGGTTCTTCGCAGCGGCCTTTCGGCCCCTGGCTGCAACCCCTTTCATTCCTTTTACTATACCTCCGTTCATATTCTCTTTCTTCCATCTTGCTTTCCATCCCTCTCCTAACAGTTGTTTCATAGTGCAACTGCTTTAAGGTTTTCCTCCTGTTACGCCTTTCAAAACTTTTACTGTCAATTTCCGTTTCAGCGCTGAATGACCTCATAGGTCCTAGTGCTTGGCGTTTGGCCTAAATTCTATATTCAGTTCAGTTCAATACTGAATTTATTTACGTGCTCTAATAATTCCATAAGAACTTAACCGTAAGTCACTTAGCAACGCGTTATTAGCAATTACGTGTTGGCATAACTCATCAACTCCACCTCGTATTAATTACATTCATTTGCATCCTTAGCATCATTTGCATACGTAGGAGTAGTAAATTACCGACATTTTTTTTTACAGTATTTGTCAGGTGTTCATCTTGACTTTTAATTTTGTATAAATTTTGTAACTTTATTTCCTTCATCTGTGACATTTTCCTTTACGGGGAAAAAAATTAATGTTATCATTCTGAAAATTTATGTATTAATTACTTCCCTACTGCAATTTAACTTGCATTTTAATATTTTACTTACATCTTTGTTGAATTATTAATGTGTTGATGTATCTGTTTTTCTGTTTATTTATTCATTTGTTGATGTATCTGTTTTTTCTAATAACTGATCTCGTCTTTCTGTATTTCCCATTACTTTCTGTTACTTCTTTCGAATAAACACTATAATATTCTTTGGAAGCTTGAATTTCAAGTCAGTGGCCCCTTTGAAGGGCTTCTTCCATATGAATAGGGTTCACCCTCTGAATAATCATAATAATAATAATAATAATAATAATAATAATAATAATAATAATAATAATAATAATAATAATAATAATAATAATAATAATAATTCTTTAAAAGCTTGAACTTCAAGTCAGTGGCCCTTGCGGCCTTGTCCCATATGAATAGGGTTCATCTTCTGAATAATAATAATAATAATAATAATAATAATAATAATAATAATAATAATAATAATAATAATAATAATAATAATAATAATGAAGTATACGAGCATATGTGTCATTTCAACCTTGAACGCAGTGTTCTGTCAGTCTGCCCTTTTTATTTGATGAACTCATCGTTTTAAGTGAAGCAGTTGCACATGCAGTGATTTGCAACGAGGCAACCTTTCACTCACCTGTTTGAATAATGATATTAAGGATTTTCACCTCCCACTCAAAGGACGCAACAACGCAACCTTTCACATCACCTGCGTGAACAGTGATAATAAGGATTCTCGTCTCATTCAAAGACCGCAGGGCCGGGTGCTGGCACCTCCACTGTTCTTCCTGTCGAGGGGGACGCAGATAAAACCGTCGTGATTGCACCAATCAATTAATATCCTTCGTGGGATGTGGTGGAGAAGGACCGGGACCTCTCGACTCATCAAATGACTGACTGACTGAATGATTGTTGACCATCGGATTCAGGAAATGAGGTGGAGCCGAGACTGATTGATTGGGTGTCATGTGCCCGGTGTTAAGGCCAGCCAGATTCATTGAAGGGTTAAAGATGATTATGTTTATCAGCGGCCTGGAGCACACACAGGGCTTCAATGGGGGAACGGCGCTCGAGGAGAACGGTTGCCGATGATAGATAGGTGTTGAAAGGCGAGATTGAGGAGAGAGAGAGAGGGAGGGAGAGAAAGAGAGGACGCGGCGACACCCGTGACGGATGCCACGGGCGAAATAGATTTCGGGGTCAAGTGAGCGAATGGACTTGGATTAAGGTGCGAATTGCGTTCAGGGCGAATGAAAGACTGAGTGATTTCCAGCAAGAACGAAAGACTGCGAATTGCATTCTGGGCGAATGGAAGACGGCAGATTACGTTCAGAGCGAATGAAAGGCTCAAATAAAGTTTATGACGGATGAAAGACTGAAAATGAATTAAAAAAAAAATGGAAATTTTTTTCGTATTTTTAAATAATAATGGAAAATATCTCCGGTATTCGCAGACCTATATTGATGAAATAAAGACATGAGAGATGGACGATGTAGTACAGAAATAAAAGTAAGACACAAATTCAACTCCAAAACTAAATATTCGTGTGGAAGAAACATATACTTATCATAAAGGCTTATTAAATAAACATACCAATTTCCCCAATTGGAAAGGGGGAAGGAAGTCGCTAAGCTCAGTAAGAGATTCACAGAACTAGTAAGAAATTTTCCAACCACATTTTTCTTTTTTTTTTTTTTTAGAGTCATAACAAAAAGCGGCTTCATTATGCATCAGTTCACAAAGGAAGACCAAGATAGGGGGAAACGGTGCTTCGAGTTATTTCCGGTGACTGGAGAGAGAGAGAGAGAGAGAGAGAGAGAGAGAGAGAATAATAATAATAATAATAACTAATAATAATAATAATAATAATAATAATAGAGAATTATTTTTTGAAGAGTATCATGAGATAACAAAAACATAAGGAGAGAGAATAATAATAATAATAAAAATAATAATTTAACTAAATTTATTAAAATTTTTTCGAGAGCCTGCTCAGAAGAAATATCATTTTGAAGCTGAAAGTTATTACTGATATCATTTGTAAATATTACAAAACATATCAGGAGAGAAGATTTGAATAATAATAATAATAATAATAATAATAATAATAATAATTATAATAATAATAATAATAATAATAATAATAACATGCAATTATTTTTGAATTGTATCATGATTATTACTGATAAAAACATGTCAGGAGTTTACAAGAGAGAGAGAGAGAGAGAATATAATAATAATAATAATAATAATAATAATAATAATAATAATAATAATAACAATACAATTATTTTTGAAAGTATCATTATTATTACTGATAAAAAACATGTCAGAATTTACAAAGAGAGAGAATAATAATAATAATAATAATAATAATAATAATAATAATAATAATAATAATAACATACAATTATTTTGAAGAGATGAGAGAAAAAATGAGTCAAGAATTTACAAAAGAGAGAATAATAATAATAATAATAATAATAATAATAATAATAATAATAATAACATAAATTACTTTTTAGGAAAATCATGATTATTACTGATAAGAAAACATGTCAGAGGAATTTAGAAGAGAGAGAGAGACGTGGGGGCCTCTCTCTCTCTCTCTCTCTCTCTCTCTCTCTCTCTCTCTCTCTCTCTCTCTGTGAGTGAGTGGGGGTGATGAGAGAAAGGGTTGCATCTGCGTGGCTCTTCCTGATGATCCATCACCGTGACGTCAGCCGAGCCACAGGGCTCGGGTCATATACCAAACAGGCCTCCCAAACGCCCCGCTTACAAGTGTTGCCAACAAACAAACAAACAAACAAACAAACAAGGGGTCTAAGTAAGTTTCATTCATCGTTTGCACGAAGTAGTGAAACAATGAATGAAGCTTTCGAAGGTTTGGCGATGTTTGTGTCATTATTTCTTTCTTGAATCCTGAGTAGAATGGTTTTGATGAGATCAGCATTTCTGGGTATGGAAAATATTCCGGCCTGTTTGTGGGTTATACTTATGGAGGATATTCCGGCCTGCTTGTGGGTTATACTTATGGAGGATATTTCGGCCTGCTTGTGGGTTATACTTGTGGAGGATATTCCAGCCTGCTTGTGGGTTATACTTGTGGAGGATATTCCGGCCTGCTTGTTGGTTATACTTTTGGAGGATATTCCGGCCTGTTTGTGGGTTATACTTATGGAGGATATTCCGGCCTGCTTGTTCGTTATACTTATGGAGGATATTCCGGCCTGTTTGTGGGTTATACTTATGGAGGATATTCCGGTCTGTTTGTGGGTTATACTTATGGAGGATATTCCGGTCTGCTTTTCGGTTATACTTGTGGAGGATATTCCAGCCTGCTTGTGGGTTAAACTTACGGAAAATATTCTGGCATGCTTGTGGGTTATACTAATGGAGGATATTCCGGCCTGCTTGTGGGTTATACATATGGAGGATATTCCGGCCTGCTTTTCGGTTATACTTATGGAGGATATTACGGCCTGCTTGTGAGTTAAACTTATGGAAAATATTCCGGCCTGCTTGTGGGTTATACTTATGGAGGATATTCCGGCCTGCTTTTCGGTTATACTTATGGAGGATATTCCGGCCTGCTTTTCGGTTATACTTATGGAGGATATTCCGGCCTGCTTTTCGGTTATACTTATGGAGGATATTACGGCCTGCTTGTGGGTTAAACTTATGGAAGATATTCCGGCCTGCTTGTGGGTTATACTTATGGAGGATATTACGGCCTGCTTTTCGGTTATACTTATGGAGGATATTCTGGCCTGCTTTTCAGTTATACTTATGGAGGATATTCCAGCCTGCTTGAGGTTATACTGGAGGATTATTGTGCAAGCTTAAGGGTATAGTTATGGAGGATATTCCGGCCTGGTTGTGGGTTATACTTATGGATGATATTATATTCTGGGGTTATACTTGTGGAGGATATTCTCCTTTATACTTGAGAATATTCTGGCCTGCTTGTGGGTTATTCTCATACTTATTGAGAATATTCTGGCCTGCTTGCGGGTTATATTTATTGAGAATATTCTGGCTTGTTGTCAGTTATACTTATTATTATTATTCTGGCTTATTGTTATTATTATTATTATTATTATTATTATTATTATTATATTATTATTATTATTGGAAAGAACGTGTCTCAATCAAGCATGAATTTTATTATATGAGTAGGACTCTCTCTCTCTCTCTCTCTCTCTCTCTCTCTCTCTCTCTCTCTCTCTCTCTCTCTCTCTCTCTAACTCGCATGATCGCTACTCATTATTATTACTATATTTTTCTTTTTTTAAATCAAACGTGTCTCAATCGAGCTGGATTACACCAAACATTGATTAAATGTTACACTCACGACAAAGCCGTAATGATGATGTATCGCCGTTAGTCTGGATAGCGATAACTGTTTCATCTGACTCTTTTTGCTTTATTTTTTTTTCTGGGTTCCTCGTTGTTTGCAACGAGTCTTTTACGCACGCCGATGCGACTTCAGGAGTGGTATGAAGGGAGGGGGCTGTCCCGGGTTGGGGGAAGATGGTCCTGGGATGAAGGGGGTGGGGGTGGGCCCCCACTTTTCATCTGTTTCATGAAGGGTCGTGTTATCTGATTCGGCTAGAGTATTCGAAAGTGACGGCCCGCTCTCTCTCTCTCTCTCTCTCTCTCTCTCTCTCTCTCTCTCTCTCTCTCTCAAACACACGCGCACACTCTCTCTCTCAATGCAAAATTTGATGCTCGACACAATATGACCATCTCATTTGAAAGAATACTTTTGGATCTATAATGTGCAAAATTTGACAGTCTTCTCTCTCTCTCTCTCTCTCTCTCTCTCTCTCTCTCTCTCTCTCTCTCTCTCTCTCTCTCTCAAACACACACGCGTATACACAATATGACATCTCATTTGAAAGAATACTGTTGGACCCTCAATGTGCAAAATTTGACAGTTTCTCTCTCTCTCTCTCTCTCTCTCTCTCTCTCTCTCTCTCTCTCTCTCTCTCTCTCTCTCTCCCACCAGTATACCTCTCTAATGTAAGCATAATTTCAAAAAAGATTTAATCATTTTCTCTCTCTCTCTCTCTCTCTCTCTCTCTCTCTCTCTCTCTCTCTCTCTCTCTCTCTTAAACACATAATAATATTATGCACGCAATATACAAAATTAATAGCTTTATCGGCGGATGGGATAGAAATGAAACAGATGCACGATTGAACGAGGTGAAACTTCTCTCTCTCTCTCTCTCTCTCTCTCTCTCTCTCTCTCTCTCTCTCTCAAACACATAATATAAACAGAATATAAAAATGTAATAGCTTTATTCGGCAGAGGGTTAGAAATGAAACAGTTGTGAACGAGGTAAACACCCGCCCCCCTCTCTCTCTCTCTCTCTTCACGCTTATGATCGCCTGCTTTAATGAGAGATAAGGACACTTTGCAGAACCCGTAATTAGGGGGGGTTGTGTGCGCACCACAGAATAGGCTCAGTTTTTTTTACTTTTTCATACATAATATCGTGGGTATTGGCTTCAGTTTGTATTTGTTTAGTTTTATGTATGTTCTGTTTGAAGAATTTTGTTTGAATGTACGTCAGTGTGTTATTAACAATAAATAAATGCAAATTATTTATATATATACATATACACACACACACACACACACACATATATATATATATATATATGTATATATATATACATATATACATATATATATAAAGTTACAGCTTTAGAAAATTAGGAAGTTAATAGGCCATTGTGGTCTAATATACATTCTGGTAAAACCAACTCAGTACTCATATATATATATATATATATATATATATATATATATATATATATATATATATATATATATGCAGAATCTACTGTCACTTTTACCAGATTTTTATGTAATTCTAATAGCCACAATGCCCTCTTAACTTCGCTAATTCTTGATATGTTGTAACTGCAAGCCGATATCAAAAGGAAAGAATGAACCTGTGACGGCCGGCAGGGAGACCGGAGTTACCTTAATCACATGTTGGTGCATTTACCTAACGCAGAAGGATAAAAGTCTATCACCTCTCCGTGTCTGGTAAAAGTGACCAGTAGATTCTGGCATATATTTCAGCCTAAAAGCAATAAAAACGATTGCCCACTTGGCTGCGATGGTGAGGATAAGTCTATTCCAGCTCTACGAATATATCTGAAAACTGACAGTATATATATGTACGAGGTGATAGACTTATCCTTCTCTAGTGGTTGGAATTAGGCAACGTGACCTCCTGTGATTAAAGGTAACTCCGGGTTCGCTTTCATGGGCCGGCTGTCACAGGGCTCTTCATTCTTCCCTTTGGATATCGGCTGTGATTACAAGCATATTCAAAAAGCGAAGAATTAGCGAAGCAGAGGGCATTGTATATTAGAATTACATATATATATATATATATCTATATATATATATATATATATATATATATATATATATATGTTGTAAACTGGATGGTCTTGGTTGGTGAGAAATTGAAACAAAGTTTATATTGATGCTACCACGAAAACCAAGAAAGCCAGCTTATGAGCAAAAGGAAAGATTATTTGAAAACTTACATAGATTTTCCTGGATTTATAAATTGAAACGAGGAAGGTCGCCATTTGGGAATAGAATTCTTTTCACAAATTTATATGTTTATTTACAGAGATTCAGTAAGTAAACAATGAGACAACAAAACAACATGATAACTAAGAGGCAGACTCATTAATAGGACACATGGGAATAATAATAATGCAATGTTGGTAACAAACAAGTTGATTAATAAGGGGGCCAATGTGCAATACAATCAGTCCAATGATAATAACAACACATTTAGTTTTGCCCTGATTACACGATACAGTCTCAGATAATGCAAATGATGGAACTCCAGGATGGGAGAATAATTCATATGAACATTTTCGGGCCACAACGGATTTGGTAATGACTGCGACCAGGAATTTTCAGGATTTTGGGGTGGCAGACTAGTACTGGAGCACGGGGTGCGATCGGCAGCTTGTCTCTCCTGAAAGAGACGTCCCAGATTAACCACGGAGACACACTGAAGGGAATGGAATCCCCCTTATAAACGGGGATACTCTACCCACTTAAATATTAACCACTACGTAGCCCAGCAGATAATTTTAATGAAATCATGTAGGCACACCTGGAATCGGCTATGAGGGCTCTAACAATGAACACGTGATCGCACTCACAAAAAGAAAAATTAACACTGGTATTGCTTAACCTAAATAGCCCTTAAATTGCACTGGGGGAGGGATAATTGATGATTATCACAGGATCTTTACTGAATTCAAGGCACGTAAATGGTGCAGATATGGGAGGCAAGGCAGGACTCGAACAAAGGAGTATTGCTTCGTGGAGGAAGGAGTTAAAGCTTTAAAGACATGGGAAATTTTAGGAGTTTAAGTAGGAGGGAAAGGGCTGGCTATTGACTACTTGCAGCGTACAACCTTGTATGACCATTGTGGACGCCTAACAATCGTCCTGAGCTGTCCGTTGAAGTCAGTTCAACCAGCAGGCGGAAAGGATGCAGCACGTGTTTCCTGAGGTCACAGGAGGATCTCCTCGTTTCCAAAACATGGCATCTTGAAATTCGAACTTTTAGCAACTGTACCTGCAAGAAGTCATACGCCAGAAAACAAAAACAGAGGAAAGAAGGTCTTAGGACTAAGTGCTTACAGATTAAATCCTACCTCGCCCCTAGCCTCGATATGCCTTGATTGCGTTTCCTATGCCTAAATACTCCCCATCCCGTGATGGGGGTGAAAAGGATCTACATTGTTTACTGGATCGTACGATTTTTAGGGGCCAGTAAGGGCCTGGCTCCTCCCAGGTCCTAACGGCCATTATCTGGTTCAAATATGCTGGTGTCCGTCCGACGCTCACCAATTTCCCCGGCTCGACAATCAAATGAATAGCAGATTATTTAAAAAATAAATAATGCACAAATTTACAGGAGGGAGAGGATGTATATCCTTGACAATATATATATATATATAATATATATATATACATATATATATATATATATATATATATATATATATATATATATATATATATTACTATCAGATTTTACCCACTTAGTTCTAGTTACTTGTTATTCTTTCCAGAATCTCTTCTTGGAAAAGAGAAGAGAGAGAGAGAGAGAGAGAGAGAGAGAGAGAGAGAGAGAGAGAGAGAGAGAGAGAGAGTTTCAATTCCTTACGTCGCGTTTATTTTCAATTAACCATATTCTATTTAACGCTGTATTATAAGTAAGCAGATGCAAATGAATTTGTAGTTAGCTGTAAATAGCGAATATCGAGCACATAGTTTAGTGTTAATTGCTATGTACAACGTGCATTCTACTAATGCTGAAATGTGATAAAATCAAGGTACACAATATTACACAAAGCACTACTTTTGATCCTGACAGATACCGTATTCACGCGAAGTATATTACTGTATTGTACTGGATCGCAGATAAAGTCGAACCTATTTGAATATTATCTATTATATATCACCTAGGGCAGTGGTTTCCCAGTTTTGAGGGGGGCCATACCTTGGGCATCTTCAAAATAGTATTTAAAAAATGAAAAATCATGTACAGTAAATGCAGGCCACTGCTTTCTTTCGTAAATGAAAATGTATAACTAATAAAGTGTTCTGAAAAATAATTCCATAAATGAAAATGTAAAACTAATAAAGTGTTTTGAAAGTGCTTTATAATAATTCTATTATCATCATTACGCAGTTCTGAAGGGCAGTGGGCCATGGGTATTTAGGGATGCCAAAATTGGGACATGGGCACAAAAAGGTTGAAAACCGCTGATTTAGGGTATTGAAAATTATGTGGTATAATATATTACATTATCAGGCTTGTTGTAATAGATCGGTATGTTCCAGATTCCTAGTCTAGATATATTTAATCGCTTTAGGTTCGATCCTAATTAATCTTTTGGCGTTCATGTGAATCTGTGTTACGTATATTGAAGTATTATTTTATGTCTGTGTACCGTATTGATATTAATTTTTATATATGAATAAGATTTACTGTATATAGAAAGTTTTGCGTGGGATATTATATATAATTTATTTCAAAAACTTGTTTGGAAAGTTTTACTAATGTCCTTTTAGTTTCCTGTAAAAGAAAGCTATTGTAAATGGCTATTGTACCGGCTTTGTCTGTCCGTCCGCACTCTTTCTATCCCGCCCTCAGATCTTAAAACTACTGAGGCTAGAGGGCTGCAAATTGGATGTTGATCATCCACACTCCAATCATCAAACGCACCAAATTGTACAGCCTCTAACTCTGGTAGTTTTTATTTGTTGATAGTTAAAGTGTATAATCGTTGCTTCTGGCAACGATATAGGAAGACCGCCATCGAGCCGTGGTTAAACTTTCACGGGCCGCGGCTCATACAGCATTAGTACGGAGGCCACCGAAAAGATAGATCTATTTCCAATGGTCTTGATTCCATTGTAGCGGCTGTACAGAAAGCTTTCTTGTTTTATTTTGCTTGTTAATTTAGGAGAATATTTTTTATATTCTTCGGAATGTACCCTTGTAGGTGTGACGCCCATTTTAATATAGAAATAAATTAGCCCGCTTCGAAGCGGCTGGTTGTGCTGCTTGGGGAATATACTATTCCAGTTATTATTATTATTATTATTATTATTATTATTATTATTATTATTATTATTATTATTATTAAGAACGAAAGGAGGAGGTTTTCTTCAAGTCGTGCCTCTTTTTTTTATTTGGTTATTATAATGTTTAAAGCAAACAAAAGTGTGGATTTTAATGAATCTCTCTCTCTCTCTCTCTCTCTCTCTCTCTCTCTCTCTCTCTCTTTTATGGTGTCTCTCTCGATATTAAGAACAGCTCAGTGCATAAAAATTACAGATATTAAAATTAAAGATATCAAGAAAACAATTAAGGATAAAAGAGTCGGCCGTGACGGTGATGATTAAAGAGGAAGAGGAGAAGGAGGAGGAAGAAGAAGAGGAGGAGGAAGAGAAGAATAGGGAATAAGAGGCGGAGGAGAGGACAGGAAGAAAGGAAGGTAGGAAAATTATTTACAGACTTGGGAATTGGAAGGGATGGGATGAGAGTCCCCTGATGAGGGGGTGGGGGTTAGGGGTTGGGATGGGTTATGGGACCTCTCTCTCTCTCTCTCTCTCTCTCTCTCTCTCTCTCTCCAGCGATGAGTAAGAGTCCCAGGCCGACGCCATTGACATGGGGATGAGTAATGAGGTTTACTAATAACTGCCAGGACCACCACTATACCCTTTATGTATGTATTTTCTTGAATACCCTCCTCCCTTCCTCCTCCTCCTCCTCCTCCTCCTCCTCCTCCTCCTCCTCCCTCCTCCTCCTCCTCTCCCTCCTCCTCCTCCTGTGCTCTCTCCTCACCCTAACATTTTTTTCCATTTTTGTCTTTCGAATTATTTACTGGCAGAACCTATCTCGTAATTGGCCATTTTCATAATATTACTTTTTGTTTTCGTTTATTACCGTTAGGTCCTCCTCCTCCTCCTCCTCCTCCTCCTCCTCCTCCTCCTCCTCCTCCTCCTCCTCCTCCTCCTCCTCCTCCTCCTCCTCCTCCTCCTGTGTTTCCTCACCCTAACATTTTTTTCCATTTTTGTCTTTCGAATTATTTACTGGCAGAACCTATCTCGTAATTGGCCATTTTCATAATATTACTTTTTTGTTTTCGTTTATTACCGTTAAGGTCCTCCTCCTCCTCCTCCTCCTCCTCCTCCTCCTCCTCCTCCTCCTCCTCCTCCTCCTCCTCCTCCTCCTCCTCCTCCTCCTCCTCCTGTGCTTCCTCACCCAAACATTTTTTTTTAATTTTTGTCTTAATTGGCCATATTCATAATATTACTTTTTTTGTTTATGTTTGTCACCGTTAAGGTCCTCCTCCTCCTCCTCCTCCTCCTCCTCCTCCTCCTCTTCCTCCTCTTCCTCCTCCTCCTCCTCCTCCTCCTCCTCCTCCTCCTCCTCCTCCTCCTCCTCCTCTGTTTCCTCACCCAAACATTTTCTTTATCCTTTTTGTCTTTCGAAATACTGATTGGCATCTACTTCCTTTCATTGCCCATATTCACAAAATGTCTTTCATTGTTTTCGTTCATCACTGATAAGTTATTTCCAGCTCATTATTATCATGAATCAGGCGGTACATCAGAGAAGTGCATTGCAAATCATGTTGCACAAAAACCTCCGTGGACAGGAAACAATAGGGCCGTCTATTGCCATTTACAGATATGGCATATTTTGAGGCTATCTGATGATACGGTAACGATTCGTTATTGAACTTTCAAATGTTTTCCCATTCTTTCGTTATCATCCTTGATAAGTTGCTTTGATTTGAGTATTAGAAGAATCTCTCTCTCTCTCTCTCTCTCTCTCTCTCTCTCTCTCTTTTTGCTTGGCATTTGCCCTAAATTTCATATTCCATTCCATTCCTTTGATTGTTTTATTTCCTTGTTAGCAAACACCAAACCTGACATGGAAACGGAAGACCCAGAAGAGAAAAAAGCGTAACGGGGCAGGTGGCCTGTGTCTGAAGGAAGAACCAAGGTCCTTTAAATATATTATACTCTTTGAAGAACCATTTAAGATGCGCCTGCCATCGGCGCTTCGTCGCCCACACACGAAGCGCGACAGCTTCCGCGCATGCGCCGGGCGAATCCGCCGAGATTCGGAGTGATTGTTGATGGGCGATGCTGCATATCATTTGAATAGTAATAACGCAATGATAAATGGAGCCAGGTGTAACGTTGTCAGTTATGCTAATTGGTGGAGGGATGAGGTGGGTGGAGGAGGAGGAGGTAGGAGGAAGTAGGGGGAGGGGCCTCCCACCTACGTACTTCATAAATACATCGATGGTATTCGAAATATGTCTGGTCACTAATGACGTCCCTTATTAATTTTTTTCTTCTTGTAACTTTGTTTATCTGATGGATCAGGACAGCGTTTTAGATAGAATTTCCGAACTGAAGGTTTTATTTTTCAAGTTTTTGTATCGTTTTGTTGCATATTATTTTTTATTGCAAGTCAAGCTGGTGTGATACTAGTTTGCAAAGCGGAATTGCAGTCTGCAAGCCCAGGGTTATCGAATGGGTAAATCGCAGTATGGGAAATAATTGAATGTATATATATGTAAGTACACATATATATATATACATATATATATGTATATAGATAGCCTAATATATATACATACATGTATATATGTATATACATATATATATAGTATATAATATATATATATATATATATATATATATATATATATATATATATATATATATATATATATATATATATATATATATATATATATATATATTATATATATATATATATATATATATATATATATATATATATATATATATATATATATAAATTATTATTTCCCAGTATAAGAAATAACTGAGAAACAATGAATAAACTTTAACAGAGGAGCAACTAAGGAAGTATACGTGAGATAAGTAACAAAGCAAATAATAAGATAAATAAATAAAAAAACAGTAAAGTAAGATTCATGTCAACTTGCTTAAAACACATAGAATCCATTTTCATTTTTATGTTCGCAGTGAAATCGATTCTTATCCTCAGGTGATTCAGTCCTATCCGATTGGCGGATTTATATAAGCGTTTGTCGATAAGAGATTTAAATCTTCCTTTTCATATTCACAGCAAAAATTTATCACCAAAATGTAAAATATACGGTTATTATTTTGGAGTGACATAATTTTCGAATGTTTGCAGCTTGATTGTGTCCAATTGGCCATGTTGGATTATTATTATTATTGTTATTAATATTATTATTATTATTATTATTATTATTATTATTATTATTATTATTATTATTATTATTATTATTATGAACTCTCTTCTACAGAAATAATAATAATAATAGTGTTATTTCATCATTTTGAGTATATTCTTTATTATTTCCGTTTTTCTGGAATTTTATACTTTCTCAATTTTATACTTATACAATTACAAATTTTAATAATAGTCTTGTATCCATGCAACAAAGACTACTACATAAGGATATTAATCCAAGTAGGGGGTTAGTGCCGTCAGTGCACCTCACGCGGTGCACTGTAGGTATTACTTAAGGTTCTCCGCGGCGTCCCTTCGGCCCCTAGCTGCAACCCCTTTCATTCCTTTTACTGTACCTCCATTCATGTTCTCTCTCTCTTCCAGTTTACTTTCCTCAACCCTCTTCTAAATTGTTTCACAGTGCAACTGCGAATTGTTCCTCCTGTTACACCTTTAAAAACCTTTTTTACTATTAAATTTCCTTTTCAGCGCTGAATGAACTCGTGGGTCCCAGCGCTTGGCCTGTTGCCTAAATTTTATATTCCAGTTATGAGAAATATTAATTTCATAATCAAGTTACTTAGAAGTAAACAAGATCTGTAGCATATTGATTACTTTCTCTACAAAAGTAAAGCTTAATTAACGTCATCCATATTTCTCTTTTTGCTTCATAATCCAAAAGACAAAAAAAAAAAAATGACAATAAAGAAAACACGAAGAAAAATTAATTAACATCATCCATATTTCTCTTTTTGTGTCACAGTCCAAAAGGCCAAATAAAAAAAAACAATGAAAAAAACACGAAAAAAAGAATGAAAATAAAAAAAACACGAAGAAATATCAATTAACATCATCCATACTTCTCTTTTTGTGTCACAATCCAAAAGGCCAAAAAAAAAAAAAAAATAAACAAATAAAAATAAAAAAAACACGAAGGAAAATTAATAAAAATCATCAATATTTCCAATATTTCTCTTTTTTGTTTCATAATCCAAAAGACAAAAAAACAATAAAAAAAAAACACGAAGAAAGACAAACAAAAGACCAGATGTCTTTTCACGTCTGCCGTTTATATATGAATGATGAATTTCCCGGCCGGCGTCGACAGCTCCCACTTGAACGCAGCGATACCGGTCGGGGGGGAGGGGGGGAGGTTGGGGGGGGGGAATGGAGGCGGAGGAACAGGTAATCTATATAGTTACTGCATCCGGTATCGCTTTCGTTTCTGAGCCATTCAATCCGTTACTGGGAACGCACCTTCAGATTTGCGACGCTAATTTTTTTTTTTTTTACTTGCCCTCCATTCCCAGCTGCCTTTTTTTTTTTTTTTATCGTGCTGTCCAACCTCCCTAACTATTACTTCTTAGTTTTGTCTCAGTTGCTCCTTTGACCTTGAGATTTGCAACGCTGAAAAATTTTATTTATTTTTTTTTTTTTTTTACTTTATATAGCCTTTTACTTTACATCCATTTCTCGTAATTTTTTTCACCGTGCTGTCCAGCTTCTCCAACTGTTACTTCGTAGTTTTCTCTCCGTTCCTCCTTTGACCTTGAAATTTGCAACGCTGATAATTTTTTTTTTGTACTTTTTAGCCTTTTACTTACCTCCATTCCCCGCTTCCTTTCTTCAGGTCTTGCTGTCCAACCCCTCTGACTGTGTCTTCTTACTTTTCTTGGCCTGGTGCTTGGTTTGACAGCCTAAATTTCATAAAAATCAAATGAATGGTCTTTGTATGTCTAAGTGATTGATTGTGTTCTTAAACAATTTCCTAAGCAGGTTTGTGGATGTGTGTATTTACATAGAATATACAGTATAATTGTATGTATAATTACACATATAAGTGTAGGATTGATTTTATATTTAAACTATTGACATAGAGAATTTGTAGGCTTGTGTATGTATACATGTAATATGTAATAGCATGTATATATGTATATATATATATTTTTATATATAATTGATTATATACTTATACAATTTACATAACGAACTTGCAGGCCTGTGTATGTACATGCAGTAAGTAGTAGCATTATACATACATACACATATATATATATATATATATATATATATATATATATATATATATATATATATATATATATATATATATATATACAAACAATTTACTTAGCGAATTTGTAGGCCTGTGTGTGTATACATGGAATGTAAAATTTTATGCATACTTACTTACACATAAAGTATATAATTGATTGTATACCTATACAGTTAACGTAGCAAATTTGTATGACTGTGTATATGCATGGAATATATAATTGTTTGTATAATTACGCATATAAATGTATAATTTTTTATATATTTAAACTTTGCAGGCCTGTGTATATACATACAATATATAATACCATATATATATATATATATATATATATATATATATATATATATATATATATATATACATAAATGTATAATTGATTATATGCTTATACAATTTACATAGCGAATTTGGATGCCTGATTGTATATACATGCAACATATAGAATGTACAGTTAGAGGGCATTGTGGTTAATACAATTGCATGCAATATACATGCAATACAATTACATACACTTGCATACACCTTCAGAAAACGATCAGCGTGGCGGTTGAAATGAAATGACTCATGGATTCATTAGCCGTTATCACCAGGAATACGGATTTAATCCCACGTCAATCACTTTGATTGAAAGGGTGTCAATGGCTTTGGCATTTGTATGTGTGTGTGTGTGCCACACCTTTTTGGTGGGTTACCCTCGTTATATTTATTGTTAGATAGGTGTATATGTTCGTAACGCGGCCAGATGTCGATATGAACGAAAATTTTTTTTGAAATTTGGGATCATTGACAAAATGTACTTTTTTGACAAAATATATGTACATATATTTTTTATCTTTCGTTACCAACTGTGATTGTTGGTTGAATAATTGCATTATATTCGTATTACCGGTTTTTTTGTTAACGTAAACTTAAGTGTTTTGTGAATTGTAAAATGATAGAAAAAAATTATTTTTTCATTTATTTTTCATTACCGTTTGTGAAGTTTTTATTGGGATTGTTGTACAGTAGTTACTACTAAACCTAACCAAACCAAGCTTAAACTAACCTAAACTAATCATTGCCGTTTGTGAATTTAGTATTGGGTTTGTTGCAGAGTAGTCATTACTAAACCTAACCTAACCATGCCTAACCTAACCCAAGCTAACCTCACCTAACCTAACCTAAACCTAACCTAAAACTAACCTAACCAACTGTAAACTAACCTAACCTAACCTTAAACTAACCTAACCAACCTTAAACCAAAAGTAACCTAACCAACCTAACCTAACCTAACCAACTTTAAACTAACCTAAACTAACCTAACCAACCTGAAACTAACCTAACCAACTTTAAACAAACCAAACCTAACCTAAACTAACCTAACCAACCAGAAGCTAACCTAACCAACTTTAAACCAACTAAACCTAGCCTAAACTAACCTAACCAACCTAACCTAAACGAACCTGACCTAACCTAACCTAACCAACCTTAAACTAACCAAACCTAACCATTACAATTTGTGAATTCATTATTTGGTTTGTTGCACTGTAGTTATTTCTAAAGGGTGTTTGCAGCATCCCTTAGGCCCCTAGCCTTTTACTTTACCCCCATACCCTTTTCCTTTCTTCAGTCTTGCTGTCCAACCTCTTTAACTGTTACTTCTTAGTGCAACCGTGAGGGTTATTTCCCACTTCCATCTTTAAATCCTTGTACTTCATCTCCTTTATTTTCCTGAAATCTTGCATCTTTGCTGTCCATCCACTCCAACCCTCTTTTTTTCACTGTCTTAAGAAGCGCTGAATGGCCGGATGTGCCCCAGTGCTTAGGTTGACAGCCTAAATTACGTAAATCAATCAGTTACTGGGGATTTTCTTCTTGTTTTGTTGTTAAACAATGATTGACAAAAAATTTTTAGATAGCTGCTTTCATTCATGAAATTGATCTTCATTTAATAATATTCCTGAATGAACAATAGACACAAAACAATAAATAAATAAATAAATAAATAAATAAATAGATAAATAATTCTGATAACAAATTAACTATAATATCAAGAGTGCCATGAATTTTTAATCAACAGCTTGTTTGAAGGCCACACATCTTTGCTTTCATTGAGTTATAACTTGAACCAATAATGATTCTCTTTGATAGAACAAAAGGGAAACGGAAATGTTTCTCAGTTTTATGAAGTAGCAGAACCAATAATGATTCTCTTTGATGGAACAGAAGGGAAATGGAAATGTTTTTCAGTTTTATAAAGGAGTCAGTGACATAATGGCCAAGCGCATATGATACACCAACTTGCGGTATAAGTGCTAAGCGCTACCTGCGTTAAGATAATGTCCAGTGCGCCACTCACCTGTGATGGAGTAGCTTTCCTCACCTGACACTTCGAGTATCGAAGAGCTAGCGCAGGAGGATTTCCTAGGGTAGTGGAAGGACTGATAGCTGATGAAATTAAGCATGAAACCCTTTTAGTAAGCTACACTGCTAAAGAAGTTATAGAAGTTATTGGTCTTTGAGTTATAGCAAGTGTATATATATATATATATATATGCTATTAATGTATATACTGTATATGTGTGTATGTGTGTGTATGTGTATGTATGTATGTATCTATATAAATCTATTTGGGTGCATTATAGCTAAGAATTCAAATCAGGCTTGTATCTTATTCCGGTAATTGTCATTTCTCAATATCAATTTTCATTAACGAGTTGCAGTCATAATTTTCTCTCTCTCTCTCTCTCTCTCTCTCTCTCTCTCTCTCTCTCTCTCTCTCTCTCTCTCTCTCTCTCTCGTATCTCCTAATCCAGTGGGCTTTCAGATAAGGCAATGTTTACTCTCTCTTCCTTGGTTAATTAAGCTTCGCTAGTGGTAAGACCTAGAGATAAGATCGGCGGTATGGGCACCAGGGTATAAAGTAGGCTGCCATGCCAGGGGTATGGAATATTATTATTATTATTATTATTATTATTATTATTATTATTATTATTATTATTATTATTATTATTCAGAAGATAAACCCCTATTCATATGGAGCAGTCCCATCAAATGGGGCCATTGACTTGAAATTCAAGCTCCCAAAGAATCGTAATGAAATTATTATTATTATTATTATTATTATTATTATTATTATTATTATTATTATTATTATTATTATTATTATTATTATTATTATTCAGAAGATGAACCCCTGTTTATATCGGACAAGCCCACAGGAGCCATTGACTTGATTTTCAACCTTCCGAAGAATTATTATTATTATTATTATTATTATTATTATTATTATTATTATTATTATTATTATTATGTGACGAGTTATATCATGTTCCGCCAGATAAATGCATCGTGCTCAAGAAAGGATCCTAACCATTAGGTGGTTAGTGCCGTTTGTGCACCTCATGTGGTGTACTGTAAACATTACCTAAGGTTCTTTGCAGCGTTCCTTCGGCCCCTAGCTGCGACCCCTTTCATTCCTTTTACTGTACCTTCTTTCATTTTCACCTACTTCCATCTTACTTTCTACACTCTGCTAACAATTGTTTTAACGTTATTTTCAGCGCTGAATGACGTCATAGGTCTCAGCGCTTGTCCTTAGGACTAAATTTTATATTCCATTCTAAGAAAGAGTCCTCCGCGCATGCCCATTGAACCTACCAGCTATGGGCATTCACGTTAAGTCATCACAGTCATGAGCTGATGAATAGAAATAAAAAATATGAGATGAATTAATAATTTTTATGCGCCGAAGTTTCTTGGGTGCAATCGAGTTTTTTGTACAGCCGCTAATAGATCTATCTTTTGGTGGTGATCCGCCGCCCATGAAACTTTACCCACGGCCCGGTGGCGGCCTGTCCTATATCGTTGCCAGACACAAGATTATGGCTGACTTTAACATTAAATCAAATAAAAACTACTGGGGAGGCTAGAGAGCTGCAATATGGTATGTTTAATGATTGGAGGGTGGGTGATCAACATACCAATTTGCAGCCCTCTAGCCTTACTAGTTTTTAAGATCTAAGGGCGGACAGAAAAAGTGCGGACGGACGGACAAAGTTGGCTCAATAGTTTTTTACAGAAAACTAAAAAGCAGATTGTCTGCAGTGACAAAGACAACGAGTGTTCAAATTCCTTCTAGCGGTAACACAGACAGGATATTCAGTCTGTTGACACCAGCTCTTGGTACTTTACCTCATCAATAGAGTAAAGCTTCCTTATCGTCATTCTTATTATTAGAATGATTGACACGTAGTTAGTCAGCGCCGATATTCGTAACCCGGATTAGTGCTTTGGAAGAGCCGTCTTTGATGGCTCTGAGCCGTATAGATAACGGCGATTAACTCTTGATGATTAGAGTTATCCCCCAATTTTTAGTTTTCTGTGAAAGAAAACTCTTGTGCCGGCTTTGTCTGTCCGTCCGGATTTTATTCTGTCCGCGCTTTTTCTGTCCGCACTTTTTTCGATCCGCACTTTTTCTGTCCGCTCTCAGATCTTAAAAACTACTCAGGCTATAGGGCTGCAAATTGGTATGTTGATCATCGACCCTCCAACCATCAAATATTCCAAATTACAACCGTCTAGCCTCAGTAGTTTTTACTTTATTTAAGGTTAAATGTAGCCATAATCGTGCTTCTGGCAATGATATAAACCAGCTACCACCAGGCTTAGGTTAAAGTTTCATGGGCCGCGGCTCATACAGCATTATACCAAGACCACCGAAAGATAGATCTGTTTTCGGTTGCCTTGATTATACACTGTAGCGGCTGTACAGAAAATTCGATTGCGCCGAAGAAACTTCGGCGCATATTTTACTTGTCAAGTACTTTCCGGATACAGTGTGTCCGGATACGGATTAAGGATTGAGTCATACGAGTGTCGATTGTCGTCAGTGCTGACGGGGAGATAACGAGATATCGTTCAGTGTTATTTTATTTTACTTTTTTGTCAGAGAGGAATTCGAGCTGACTGACTCATAAAATGTGAAAAAGTCTATTTTTCAAGGACTTGTAAAATATGCAAAAAAAGCTTTAATAATATACTTACATTTTTATCTATTTATTTATTGATTTTTAAAGTTATTTTTCATTATCTGATAACTAATCTCTTTCTGTATTCTCTAATACTTTCTGTTACCTTTTTCAAATGAACATCATATTCTTCGGAAGCTTGAATTTTAAGTCAATAGCCCCTCTGGTGGACTTGTTCTATATGCATAAGGTTCATCTTCTGAATAATAATAATAATAATAATAATAATAATAATAATAATAATAATAATAATAATAATAATAATAATATTCTTCGGAAGATTGAATTTCAAGTCAATGGCCCTGTGGTGGGCTTGTTCCATATGAATTGGGTTCATCATCTGAATAATAATAATAATAATAATAATAATAATAATAATAATAATAATAATAATAATAATGATAATGTTATAAAAACAGATAAATTAACAAAATAGCAAATATATAAATAATAATGTAAGTGAAATATTAAAATACAAGTTGAATTGTAATAGGGTAACAATGCACTGTCAAGGTTTCATTAGGAAACTTAAATAGAAGCTAGCGAAGAAATGGGATTTGTAGGACCTCACGCTGCTTACTGCTGTTTACTGCTTGACTACCATGAAGTTGAAAAGTAATTACCTTTGTCATACCACATGCCAGCAGCTTTGGGGCCATATCTTTTGGGCACGAAGGTCAGGTTGCCATTTTTTATTTTGGGCACCAGAATACAACTTCGTTTGGGCACTGACGTATTTTTCCTTAAAGTGCTACAGTGGTTTAGATACCTAGATACTAGTCGACTCTTGTGGGTTGCAGCTGAGCTTGGTTGGAGAGAGAGAGAGAGAGAGAGAGAGAGAGAGAGACCACTCCGTCAAAATGTATACCATCATATAATTGAAAACTGGAAGGCCTTTGCGAGTAATCCTCAGCCTAGCGGGGTGAAACCATACTCTCTCTCTCTCTCTCTCTCTCTCTCTCTCAATATATATATATATATATATATATATATATATATATATATATATATATATATATATATATATATATATATATATATACAAATCTCTCTCTCTCTCTATAAGAATTATTATATACAAATCTCTCTTTCTCAGAACATATACAAATATCTCTCTCTCTCTCTCTCTCTCTGAGAGCACATATGCAAACATCCCCCACACAAACAGGTAAAAAGATAATCCCCTATATCTTGAAAGCTTCAGGGGGAAATACTTTCCACATGCCACACTGAGAACTTTATATTGGAAAACGCTTTGTTTTTGTTACATCGCAAAGTGCTTGCAAGAGGAAACTGCTGCTTTTCACTGCTGCTTTGTCAACTACTCAGCGCCTGAAAGTTTTCTTTTTTTTATATTTTTCTTCACAAAGACATACACCAAAGGTTTAATGGCACCGTGGTATTATGACGAATGTACCAACAAAAAGAAAATGTTTGGGGCCCTAGGATTCCTCTATACCCTCCCCCTTCCCCTCCCCTCCTCTCCTACCTCCTTCCACCCATCTCCCCTTCCCCTACCCCTACATCCTCCCCCTTTTTTGCTCCTTTGTTCCTTACTGTTCTTGAGCCTCTGTAGAAAGATCTGGCTTAAGCACTGGTCAGTGTTATTATTATTTTCATCAGCCCTGTTTATTTCATGTTGCGATTCGTAATTCTTGAAATAAAGTATTATCTTTTTATTTATATCATGTTTCGTGCATTTCCCGTGGTATATCAGTTACCGAGAGTGCCTACATAACACAGAAAAAGCAAAAAAAAAAAAAAAAAAAATATCAAAGTGATTCTCAGCCATTGGTTTGAGTGGTATCGTTCGAAACCTCTTTATTTATTTATATTCCTTTTGTCGATCGTTATCAATAATCTCTTCGCAAGCTTTCGCGAATAACGATATTTTCTTTCTTCTATATTTATGTAGATTTCAAATATCTTGTCTGTTTACGAATCTGAACGCGAAAGTAGTTCGATCACGAAGGCGAAGCCAGCGTCGAGCGAGTTCGAACGGTAGGGGGGCGCCCCGTGATCCATCACTTGGTCTAACAAACACGCAGAACACGGTTGGAAGTTGCATCAAAGGAGATCATATTAACGCTAGAGTCAGATGGCACAGGACCCGGCACCTCTCCCGTAAACGTACAGTTTGTTGTTCTGTGCTGTGGTGTACGTGAAAAGTACGTATATACCCCGTTTCGGCGCCTTCTTCAGTAGTTTTTGAATGACGCGTCTGTTTGCCTGGTCTTCTTGGTGAAGCCTTGCGTTCACTTCCTCCCTAAGAGGGCCTTATATTACGTAAATGTACATTTGTTCTGTCCTGTGACGTACTTGAATAAGTTGTACATCAATAAATATGTACTCCTTTCGGTGCCTTCTTCAGTAGTTTTTAAATGATACGTCTATTTGTCTGGTTGTCTTGGCGAATTTTTGCGTTCACTTTCTGCCTAAGAAGGCCTTATTTACGTAAATGTACGTGAATAATTTGTACATCAATAAATATGTACTCCTTTCAGGGCCTTCTTCAGGAGTTTTGAATGATACGTCTGTCTTGGTCTTTCTAATGAAGCCTTCCCTTACACTTCTTGCCTAAGAAGGTCTTAGAATTACTTAAATGTACAGTTGTTTTGTACTATAAAGTACGTGAATAATTTGTACATCAATAAATATGTACCCCCTTCAGTGCCTTCTTCAGTAATTTTTAAATGATACGTCTATCACACACACACACACACACACACACACACACACACACACACACACACACACACACACACACACACACACACACACGTCGCCCTATTACCTTATCCAGCAACATATGTTGGCTATGATTACTATAGATAATCACTTGTTATTTCTTCACACCTGTAGAGGAGACATGATCGCTCTTCAGATTTCCTAAACAAATGAAAACTTATTGAAATTCGAGGAATATAATCTTTATATGCATAATAATTTTGAGGATTCTGTTTGTGTGTTCAGCTTTCTGTCGTGGTTAAGTAGGGAATGTGTGTCCTTTTGTAATTTTATAATAAAATTTTTATTTCACAGAAACTCAAAAAACCTCTTTTGCGCTGTACTTTCGTTCTTATTTATATTTTATATAAGGTATCTTTTGCATATCCGAGGAATTTTTTCAGCCACAGGCATTGAGTTTATATAATGAATTTGGCACAAGAGATTATAATTTAGAAAATACGAAAAAGGATAAAACGCAATAAGGATGATGGCTCACCGTCTATACAATTTCGGGAAACTGGAACGAAGCGCAAATCGCATTAGTCTGAGAATGAAGGAAAAACATCAAAAAACCGTAAAATTAGGTGCAGATAGGGTTTCATTTTTACAGTAATTTCAGCTACAGACGACTGTATCTAGCAAATGCTCCCCCTCCCACCTCCTTCCCCCCCTCTCCTTCCTTCCCTTTTGTTTCTGTGGTAGATTGCAGGGCGGGTTTCTCCTGCAACCCTCCCTGATGACTGCATTATTGGCCTTCTGTCTTCATTACGCGTAGGGGAAGGGTTGTAACGACCAGCTCACCTGAGCATAGTGTTACAAATAGACCAGCATCGCTGATATGGTTCTTAATCTGCTCTGCTTTGCTCTCTCTCTCTCTCTCTCTCTCTCTCTCTCTCTCTCTCTCTCTCTCTCTCTCTCAGAGGAATGCATGTGGTACCTATATAGCATTACATTTTTCGCAGTTAAATCTTAGCAGTTCTCTCTCTCTCTCTCTCTCTCTCTCTCTCTCTCTCTCTCTCTCTCTCTCTCTCTCTCAGAGGAGTGCATGTGTTACCTATATAACATTACATTTTTCTCTCTCTCAGCAGTTAAATTTCTCTCTCTCTCTCTCTCTCTCTCTCTGAGGGGTGATATTGTGTTATTTATAAAGGGACTCTCTCTCTCTCTCTCTCTCTCTCTCTCTGAGGAGTGATATTGTGTTATTTATAAAAGGAATCTCTCTCTCTCTCTCTCTCTCTCTCTCTCTCTCTCTCTCTCTCTCTCTCTCTGAGTGATTGTGTTATTTATAAAGGGATTATCTCTCTCTCTCTCTCTCTCTCTCTCTTTCTGAGTGATTGTGTTATTTATAAAGGGATTATCTCTCTCTCTCTCTCTCTGAGTGATTGTGTTATTTATAAAGGGATTCTCTCTCTCTCTCTCTCTCTCTCTCTCTCTCTCTCTCTCTCTCTCTCTCTCTCTCTCTCTCTCTCTCTCATTCACTTTCTGAGTGATTGTGTTATTTATAAAAGGGATTTCTCTCTCACTCTCTCTCATTCACTTTCTGAGTGGTTGTGTTATTTATAAAAGGGCTCTCTCTCTCTCTCTCTCTCTCTCTCTCTCTCTCTCTCTCTCTCTCTCTCTGTGAGGAGTGCTTGTGTTACCTACTAAGGTCTTCACTTCAAAGGGGGAAAGTGTTTGTTTTTGTTATGGGCAAAAGTCTTAATTTCTCATCACGAAACCCAACTAAGACAGAAAGGCTTCCGATCCCTGAAGGAGGCGGCCTTTGTCTGCCGGCACCAACGAGGACCTGCCTTGATAGAGTAATTATGCTGGTTTTTATACGGTGCACAACTTCCCCTCCCCCTCTCCCCTCCCCTCTCCGGATATCACGTGAAAATTATTTGGCCTCCCTCTTTTGGGACAATTCTCGCTGCCCGTCGATCACGGTTTCTGGTACTCAGAAGGGAGTCGTCTCTCTCTCTCTCTCTCTCTCTCTCTCTCTCTCATATGAGGAGATGTTACGAGTTCTTTAAACTGATGTTTTTAATCTGTTTGATCTCAAATAATAATTTTTATTTTTCTGTTTCATATAAACTCTCTCTCTCTCTCTCTCTCTCTCTCTCTCTGAGTAACTCCTTCCCTCTCTCCCTTTCAAGAGACCCTCGAAGCAGTGATTATAAGTTGTATGCAGTGTACAACAAGGTTCTTTTCCCTCACCCTTCCCCCCACTCCTCCTCCTGCTCTTCCTCCTCTTCCTCCTCCTCCTCCTCCTCCTCCTCCTCCTCCTTCTCCTCCTCCTCCTCAATCTGACTCTTCCCACGGTAGTATGACTTGCCCGGCATTGTAATCCTTTAATTGAGTGATCTCTCTCCCTCCCCCCTTCGCCTTCTTTACATATGGCCGACTCCTGAAATTGCAAATGACTGAAAAGAAGGGGAACACCTTTTTCTCTCAATTATTCATAAGCTTCTGTTATCTTTTCCTTTCTTATTTCAACGAACTTCACCGCCATGATGTTCAGTGAAGTTGCTTCGGGTGTAACTTCTCTTTTGGGGGGGAATTTGGTATAATTAGCTTGATTTTTTTTCACCTTGCGAAATGAAGTTCGGAATACCTGTGTACTCAGTGTTAAGGTGGGCTTGTTCCATATGAATAGGGTTCAGCTTCTGAATAATAATAATAATAATAATAATAATAATAATAATAATAATAATAATAATAATAATAATAATAATAATAATAATAATAAATCTTTGGAAGCTTGAATTTCAAGTCAGCGGCCCCTTTGATGGGCTTGGTCCATATGAATAGGGTTCAGCTTCTGAATAATAATAATAATAATAATAATAATAATAAATCTTTGGAAGCTTGAATTTCAAGTCAGTGGCTCCCTTGGTGGGCTTGTTCCTTATGAATAGGGTTCATCTTCTGAATAATAATAATAATAATAATAATAATAATAATAATAATAATAATAATAATAATAATAATAATAATAATAATAATAATAATAATAATAATAATAATAATAATAATAATAAGGGGATGGTACCAGTTGTAAAATCGAGAGTACCTTTATTCTATGACAAAATTGCATATTGTATATGCAATTGCAGTGGTTATGCAAATACCTCTATTCTGCCCTAAAACTGAAAACTGCAGTATGTGCAAAATTGTCAAAATTGAGATATGCCACCTATTGAGCTCGTGAAACGCAAATACACAGGTTACTGCAGTTTCAGAATGACTCTTCAATGCTTTATTTAGTGGGTCCCATTTGCAGTATCTGCAAAATTAGTAGTAAGGCAAGGGAAAACAGTATCTGAAAAATTTTCGAAATTGAGATACGCCACCTATTGGGCTCGTGAAACACTAATACACAAATTACTGCAATTTCAGAATGATTCTTCAGTGCTTTATTTAGATGGTCCCATTTGCAGTATCTGCAAAATCAGGAGTAAAGCAAGGGAAAACTGCAGTATCTGCCATTTTTCTGTTTTGTATTTTTGCAGATACTGCAGTCTTCAATTTTTGGGCAGTATTGCTAACTTACTCATGAAGGGTGATTGTAAGTTTTTCAAAGGGTTTGGTATTTTGTAGAGACCTAACTTAACATAAAATCATTGAGTGATTGCAAAGTATATCACTATGGATTCTTCCGAGTACCTTTTGTCCATCAACGCCTCTGTTTGTTTTGCTTATATAATGCGATATATTTACTGCTCACGAATGTTACAGATTTTTGTAATACCCCATTTATTGCTTTTCAAAAATTTTATTTGATTTTATTTCCCCCGTTATTGATATTTCGAAAATTTTCATCTAGAGGGACTATTGAGTTAAGGCCTTCACGAGATTTTTTTTCTTTTCATGCAATATCTGTACCTGTGTATTTTAAAAGTAAAAAAGTATTTCAATTCTTAGATGTACTAATTTTTTGCGTTTCAAAAATTTTTATATTATTTTATTTCCCCTTTATTGATATTTCGAAAATTTTCATCTAGAGGGCCTATTGAACTGAGGCCTTCACGATATTTTCATTTCATGCAATATCTGTATTCGTGTATTTTAAAAATATATATATTAAAATCGACAATTTTACCTAGAAGGACTATTGAATTGAGGCCTTCACGAGATTTTTTTTTTTCATTCAGTATCTGTATCTGTGTATTTTAATAATATATATTAAAATCAATCCTAACCAAAAATTACAAATTGTATTTTGATGCAGTTGACGAAAAAAGTGATATGACTCTTTTGTAATCATTACGCCATTCGCTTCATGAAGAGAGAGGGGGGTTGGAGGGAGAAAGGTTAGGGGTAGGGGGAAGAGTGGGTAACACGTACCCATGTAAATGACCCAGGGGTGTGTAGAACATTTCGTCTGATGGTAATTTAACATGATGATTTAACATGACTTCGTTGTCCTTTCGCACGTTGCGAATGGAATACATGAATATAAATCATGAATGTAAATGTTTAAGCCGACGGCCCGGAGTTTTGGACCTTGCTTGGGTTATTTTGGTCATCTCAGAAGAATGATTGAATAACATGGCTTATTTAGTATCCAGAGAATGGGTGAATGAAATGGATTACTTAGTATCCCAGAAGATTGAGCGATTTAGTATCCCAGAAAAATGAGTGAATGAAATGGCTTATTTAGTATCCCAGAAGAATGGATGAATGAAATGGCTTATTTAGTATCCCAGAAGAATGGGTGAATAAAATGGCTTATTTAGTATCCCAGAAGGATGAGTGAATAAAATGGCTTATCTGGTATCCCAGAAGATTGAGTGAATAAAATGGCTTATATAGTTTCCCAGAAGAATGAGTGAATGAAATGGCTTATTTAGTATCCCAGAAGAATGAGTGACTGAAATGGCATATTAAGTATCCCAGAAGAATGAGTGAATAAAATGGCTTATTCAGTATCTCAGAAGAATGTTGTAAATAAAACGGCTTATTTAGTATCTCAGAAGAATGAGTGAATGAAATGGCTTATTTTGTAACCTCAGAGAGAGAGAGAGAGAGAGAGAGAGAGAGAGAGAGAGAGAGAGAGAGAGGAGAGAGAGAAAATAAAAAGATAATTTTTTCTTTCGCTTCTCATCATGACATCTTCAGAAGCTGTCACGGGACAATTGACGTCACCCAATTCATACCTACCTTATCCGACTTGTCCATTTTATATGAATGTTTACATGATGGAGAGGGGGTTTGGTGGGGAGGATTACACACACACACACACAAATAAAAAAACGCAGCGAAAATGGCTACCTGTCACGAGCTATCACGGGTATTATCAATCTTGTTTCCGGCGAATTACCTGTTTTATACGTCATGAGGTTTGTCCTGCCAGCCAGGGCTTGCCATGTGGCTGTTAAAGGAGGGGTTTTAGAGGGGCTGTTAAAGGGCAGGAGCCTGGGAAAGGGTAAGTCCTGGTGAAGGGGTTGAAGAGAGAGGAGAGAGAGAGAGAGAGAGAGAGAGAGAGAGAGAGAGAAGAGAGAGAGAGATTTTGCAGGCAGAACAAAATGTACTGGAAAATGATCGATTTTGATTTTGCGTAAAGTTACGCTATCACGGGAACACATTTATTTTTTATCTGTATTTGTTTTTTTTATTTCTATGTCATCATAAGAGTAGTAAATGATTGTGGTTATTGAGGAGTGATAGTTGATGTTTTAGGCTAAAAGAAATATTTTTGCAATTCAAGTACTAGTTGTGCTGATTGCAATTATTCTTCTTTTATTTCCAGGTAAGGAACCGGAGCCTGTTGTATTGGAGTGCTTGTGGTAGGAAACCTGTCCTCATTTTTACTGTCATTTTAATAAGTATTGATTGTATAAGTATGTTTATAGAATATATTATATATATTATATATATATATATATATATATATATATATATATATATATATATATATATATATATATATATATATATATGTACATTTTATATATATGTATGTATGTATGTATATATATATATATACATACACATATATATATGTATATATATATATATATATATATATATATATATATATATGTATGTGTGTGTGTGTGTAAATGTACAGTGTCAAGTATAACAAAATGGAAACACCAGCGTTACATCACGAAATACCTAGTGCCTTTTTTCTCCCCTTATTTTACCCCTTAAGAGAGGGAAAGGATATGCCCCGTAATATTCTTTCCAGTTCCAGAATATCAGAGTATTACTGTGTTATGGTAATTGTATGACTTCGTGTGATTAAAAGATGGCATCAGTAGTTGATGCGGATGATGCAGTTGCTGATAGGTTATGGGATTTAGTCGTTTTTTTTACGCTAACTTTTTAAAATTGTTTTCTCGTCATTTGCTTTCTTTGGAGTCATTTTGTACTAAAAATTGACGTCGACCGTTAGGTTGCGTCAAAGTTGTAAACACATGTCGGCGACTTGTCGCATACGCATCACAAACATGTTGGATACAAGTCGGCAGGTTGGAAGTTGCGTTGGAAGCGACGTCCAAGTTGGATGCAAGTCCGCGGGTTCATTGCGTCAAAATCGTAAACACTTGTCGCATATACATCACAAACATGTTGGATACAAGTCGGCGACTTGTTGACAGTTCAAACCAGTGCAGCCTTATAGGTCCCAGCGCTTGGCCTTTGGCTTAAATTCTATATTCTATTATATTCCAAGGTTATCCATCATTGGTTAAAGGTTCATTCACCACTTGCTGTCCTTGACATGTTTTCAAATTGTTTGTGATATGTGTGAGTTAGGTTGCCGATGTGTTCATGACAAGTTTTACTGGAGTGTGGACACACCTTGAGCAATGTTATATATATATATATATATATATATATATATATATATATATATATATATATATATATATATTTATATATATACATTTATAGATGTATGTATGTATATAAGACTAGAGTTCCTACTAAATCAGAGATATCTAACAACTTCATTGAGGTACAAGCAGATATGCAAGCACGCTTTCACGCAGAAGTACAGAGAGAGAGAGAGAGAGAGAGAGAGAGAGAGAGAGAGAGAGAGAGAGAGAGAGAAACTGATCAATTATTCCCCTGTCTCCGTCAGCTTCAGACGATGTATAATTGATATCCGTTCTCTTGTTATGCCGCCAGACTTATTCTGTTGCCTTCTACAGTATATTGTAAGATATAATATTTCAATTTTTTCTTTTCGTCAGACCATAAAATTATTGTCCTGTTTATGTATTTAGTGAATTATGGTTGTTTATTTTATTTAGTAAACTGTACTTACATACTGCATCTGGATGTGGTCTCAAGAAATAAAATTATTATTATTATTATTATTGTTGTTGTTGTTGTGGACAGTATTTGAGGGTAAATTTACAATATATATTTATTTGTAGTTCATATTATTGTGCTGTATTGTGTCTACTTGAGCTGATGTAAATATATAATAAATAATAATAATAATAATAATAATAATAATAATAATAATAATAATAATAATAATAATAATAATAATAATAATAATGTTAGGATCTTTGTCAAGGTTCACTTTGGCATTAGGATAATATTTGATAATTTGGGGTTTATCTTCTGAATAATAATAATAATAATAATAATAATAATAATAATAATAATAATAATAATAATCATAATAATAATAATAATAATAATAATAATCTGGGTAGGATCTTTGTCAAAGCTGTCTTAGGCATTAGGATAATATTTGATAAACTTGAAAGGGAACCAGGCATTCACCTGCCATTATTTCAAAAAGGACTGTTCTAACAGGGAAGTATTGTATGGAAAAGGACTGTTCTATCAGCTGAAGTAATGTATTGAAAAGGCCTGTTCTAGCAGGGAAGTAATTTATTCAAAAGTTCTGTTCTAACAGGAAAGCAGTGTATTGAAAAGGCCTGTTCTAACAGGGCAGTAATGTATTGAAAAGGCCTGTTCCAACGGGAAGCAATGTATTGAAAAGGCCTGTTCTAACAGCTGAAATAATGTATTGAAAAGGCCTGTTCTAACAGGGAAGTATTGTATTGAAAAGGCCTGCTCTAACAGGGATGTATATTGAAGGCCTGTTCTAAAAATAATGTATTGAGCCTGTTCTAACAGCTGTAATGTATTGTGGACTGTTCAATGTATTGAAAAGGCCTGTTCTAACAGGCAAAAAACCTGTTCTAACGAAATAATGTATTGAAGGCCTGTTCTAACAGGACAGGGAACTGTTCCAACAAATGTATTGAAAAGGCCTGTTCTAACAGCTGAAGCAATGCATTGAAAAGGCCTGTTCTAACAGGGCAGTAATGTATTGAAAGGCCTGTTCCAACAGGGAAGCAATGTATTGAAAAGGCCTGTTCTAACAGCTGAAATAATGTCGTGCACATTTTGGCGAACAGCCAGGAATGGCTGGTCGTCTTTCATCGCCAAGAACATCACGAAATACTGAAGATCACGGTAATATCTCTGAGGTATTTCAATATTTCTGTAATGATATGGCTTTTGGCCACTACGGAAATACTCGGCAATCCTGGCTTATGTTTGTCCTCGAAGGACCGCTTTCCGAAACACTCTCTAGGTATTCTTGCTATTAATTTGGTGTTGGCTGTATGTGTGTGTGTGTGTGTGTGTGTGTGTGTGTGTGTGTGCCGAGAAGAGAAGAGGGAGAGGAGCAAAGAAGAAGAGAAATAAGTTTTGAGAAAGGACAAAGCAATGAGAGAAGTCGGCCTTGAGAGAGAGAGAAAGAGAAGAAATAGGTTGGAAAAGGGCGAAGCAATCAGAAAAGATTTTGCCGTGAGAGAGAGAGAGAGAGAGAGAGAGAGAGAGAGAGAGAGAGAGAGAGAGAGAGAGAGAGAGGAGAAATAACTTCGAAAAAGGGCGAAGCAATGAGAAATAATTCTGCCTTGAGAGAGATATACAGAAGAAATAGGTTGGAAAAGGCCGAAGCAATGAGAAAAGATTCTGCTCTGAGAGAGAGAGAGAGAGAGAGAGAGAGAGAGAGAGAGAGAGAGAGAGAGAGAGAGAGAGAGAGCACACACCGGCCCGACCAGGCGGGATGTCAAAGAAAGATGGATCTATGGTTCTCGAATAATGCTTCTTCCAGTGTTCGTAGAATATAGGATCCTGTGAACTGACGACGGTGTAGAAGCGCGGGAGGAGGAGGAGGAGGAGGAGGAGGAGGAGGAGGAGATAATAAGATAGTTACGAAAACTAAAGATGTCAGGAGAGTGGAGATAGAGGGAAAAAATAGATAAATAGAAGAGTAGGAGGGGGAAGAAATAATTATGAAAAACTAAAGATGTCTAGAGAGCGGAGATGGACAAAAAAAAAAAAAGATAATAAATAAAAGAATATGCGTTTCAGAAATAATGGATGGAAGAATGGGAATGAACGAACGTGAGACCTAGAGAGAGAGAGAGAGAGAGAGAGAGAGAGAGAGAGAGAGAGAGAGAGAGAGAGAGAGAGAGAGAGAGAGAGGAAATCTTTAATGATGAGGTCACGAGAATATCAGCTGCTATCTATGAGTTCGAACAAAAAAAAATATATGTGAAGTTACAGCAGATCTCTGATTCTTACTTCAAGAGAGAGAGAGAGAGAGAGAGAGAGAGAGAGGTATTGGGGGGTGCTTTTGGTATATTTTTATAGCAGAAAGAGAGAGAGAGAGAGAGAGGTGTATTATAAAACAGCAATCTTAGCCTCATTCGTAAGAGAGAGAGAGAGAGAGAGAAAGAGAAAGAGAGAAAGAGACAGACAGACAGACAGAAGTTACAGCAGAACTCTTATTCTTATATGTAAGACAGAGAGAGAGAAAAAGTAAGTTACAGCAGCTTATTCTCATATGTAAGACAGAGAGAGAGAGAGAGAAGTTACAGCAGATTCTCATATGAGAGAGAGAGAGAGAGAGAGAGAGAGAGAGAGAGAGAGACGGGTTTGGTAGGGGGTGTGGGTTAAGGCTGCTCTGAACAAGATACTAAGAGTCGCTGGCCTCAGCCGAAGAGATGCAGAGATAAGTTGCAGACGATGTTTAGGAGAATGCAGAGATGCTGGAGAATGGGAGATAATAACACGAGGAGCTAGAGATGGGGTGACGTTAAGAAGAATGAGTGGGAACGCCGCTCTTCCTTGGTGGGGAGGGGAGAGGGGGAGGGAAGGGTGGGGTGGGAGGAGGACCTCTTTATTTTTGTGGGGGTGCGTCTTTCCTTAGGAAGAGGAGTGTGAGGAAAGGGAAAGGGAATTGACACGTCGGAAGGAGAGGTAAAGTAAGGTAAGGAAAGGTTAGGAAAGGAAAATCTTGTGAAAGGTATTCGCGAGAAGAGCAAGTGAGTTTGTCTTGATCTTTGTGATTCCTTTAGTAGGTGATATCATTTGGCTCCTCTCTCTCTCTCTCTCTCTCTCTCTCTCCTCTCATCCTCTCTCTCTCTCTCCTTCTCTCACACCTCTTACTTGTATGGATGCCTTCATTCCCATGCTCTCTCTCTCTCTCTCTCTCTCTCTCCTCCTCTCTCTCTCCTCCTCTCTCTCTCTCTCTCACATACACAACTTGCACAGCGTCGACGAAGAGGGGACAGGGTCTCCTCCTCCTCCTCCCTCTACCACAATGAACTTGGTTACACCCACACGACGAAGAAGCGTCGACGGCGGGGACACTGTGCAAAATCTCCTGAGATACCGGAGGAGGAGGAGGAGGAGGAAGAATATAGGAGGAGGAGGAGGAGGAGGGAGGGAGGAGGAGGAGGAGGAGGAGGAAATGATGAGGAGGAGGAGGAGGAGGAGGAGGAGGGGGAGGAGGAGGAGGTGGTCACCTTTCATTGAGTGTTTGGGTAAATAACACTTTTTTTTCAATAATTTCTCTTTGGGTTTTTCATCATTGCCTTTGCATTGTCAGGAGGTAATTTCAGCTTATGAAATTAAGCAATTTTTTTTCATATTTTTGGCAGCTTTAGATTGGGTAATGTTTTATATATTTGAAAAAGTTATAGATTTCTTATGAAATTAAGCAATTTTTTATATTTTTGACAATTTTAGTTTTAAAAAGTTATAGATTCCTTATGAAATTAAGCAATTTTTTCATATTTTGGACATTTTAGTTTGGGTAATGTTTTATATATTTTAAAAAGTTATAGATTGCTTATGGAATTAAGCAATATTATCATATTTTTGACAGTTTTAGTTCTAAAAAGTTAAGATTGCTTATGAAATTAAGCAATTTTTAAAATTTTTGACAATTTTAGTTGTTAAAAAGTTATAGACTTATGTAATTAATCAACTTTTTTCATATTTTTGACAGTTTTAGTTTTAAAGGGTTATAGACTGCTTATGAAGTTAAGCAATTTCTTCCATATTTGACAGTTTCAGTTTGGGCAACGTTTTATATATTTCTAAAGTGTTATAGATATTTTAAAGTCAGATGGCAGTCACTGACAAACTTTATTGCTTGATATTTGAACCGTTAACCTGAAATATGTTTTATTTTTTGCTTTCTAATTATATGAATATTTTTACGTTAATTCTTTTGTTAGTGTATTGTTTAATATATGTATGTATGTATGTATATGTATATATATATATATATATATATATATATATATATATATATATATATATATATAAGTATATATATATATATATGCATATTATTATTAAGAAATCACAAAAGTAAGCACATGATTTTGTTTATTAGGTAAAGCCACTGGGAAAGTCCAAAATGAAGTGACAGAGTGCCAAGTACTTTCATGTATTTTTAACACATCTTCCCAGTGGCACCAGCTAATATATATATATATATATATATATATATATATATATATATATATATTTTCATGTGTATAAGGTATACTTTATGGGTATGTTGAGCTTCAACATACATGTTTATAACTGAGCTGGTCAAAAACCTTGGTCACTTCTGTTTACAAACTTCCAACTGCAGAATTATCCGACCGTTCTTCAATAATTAAAATAATTCTTCAATATCATGTATGTAATATGTTCCCAAAACGAAAGAGATGATATTTATTGACACATGTATACATGTGTGAATGCATTTTGCATTTTATATAAAAAGTATGATCAAAGTGTATACAAAATAAAGTGGCATTTTCCAGACATGAAATATTTGACATCAAACCAAAGAAGGAAAATGAACAAACAGCCGAATTCCATATATTTTTCAAAATTCTTTATTGAAAAGCTCATTGTTCCAGAGGATAATGTACACTGATATGGCTGGAGAGGAAATCATATGGATAGTATTAATAGCAATTGATAGAAACACAAATTTACACTTTGTTTTTTTTTCTATGTACAAAACAACACCCCTTCCCGACGGCCTCCACTGCGCTGACGTCAGTGGTTCTGTAAACGCCGCCGTTATTCGTAACAACGCTCCGTTATTTACAAGGTACGACGAGAGAGAGAGAGAGAGAGAGAGAGAGAGAGAGAGAGAGAGAGAGAAATAACTCGCAAAAGGACGAAGCAATGAGAACAGATTCTGCTGAGAGAGAGAGAGAGAAGTTGGGGGAAAGGACGAAGCAATGAGAAAAGGTTCTACTAAAGAGAGAGAGAGAGAGAGAGAGAGAGAGAGAGAGAGAGAGAGAGAGAGAGAGAGAGATAAACCTGAAAAAGGACGAAGCAATGAGAACAGATTCTGCTGAGAGAGAGAGAGAGAAGTTGAAAGGACGAAGCAATGAGAAAGTGTTCTACTGAGAGAGAGAGAGAGAGAGAGAGACAGAGAGAGAGAGAGAGAGAGAAATAACCTGAAAAAAGGACAGAAGCAATGAGAACAGATTCTGCTGAGAGAGAGAGAGAGAGAGTTGGAAAAGGACAAGCAATGAGAAAGGTTCTACTGAAAGAGAGAGAGAGAGAGAGAGAGAGAGAGAGAGAGAGAGAGAGAGAGAGAGAAGAGAGAATTGTAAAACGATGAAGCAATGAGAAAAGGTTCTGCTGAGAGAGAGAGAGAGAGAGAGAGAGAGAGAGAGAGAGAGAGAGAGAGAGAGAGAGAGAGAGAGAGAGAGAGAGAATTTGGGAAAAGGACGAAACAGTGAGAATAGATTCTGCTGAGAGAGAGAGAGAGAGAGAGAGAGAGAGAGAGAGAGAGAGAGAGAGGAGAGAGAGAGAGAAAATACATCCGACTGGCACAGTGCCAGTCTTATGGAAGTTGTGGTGCCGAAACTTCATTAGAGTAGCAGTGAATGATTATAATACAGGATGACTTGAGGGGGGTGGGGGGGAATTATTTATTTACTTATTTTCTTAATCAAATAATTAATTAAAATTATTTTTATATAATGAAATCACAACCTGACAATGACAGAGTTCCACGAATTCCCCCCAAAATATTCTTTAAGTTTGGCACCACGTTTTGTAAAGCACATTAGGTTTATTTTTTTTTATCCTTTTTTATTTTTATCTTACAAATAATAATCATGATGACAGGATCCCATAATATATATATATGACGAAGAAATACTTTATACAAAATATATACAGAAGGGTTGACACACACACACACACAGGAACAAACAACATTTGCAAAAATAAAAGTTCGTTATAAATTATTATTATTATTATTACTATTATTATTATTATTATCGTTGCCGTTATTACTTCGCAAAAAAAGAAGAAGAAATCTCTCCTGTAAAGACAAAAAAAAAAAAAATGAACAAGTCCTCGTTTTATCCAACAAGAAGTGGCCATGATGAAATTGCTATGAGATGTGTATGTTTGTATAATTTTTTTAAGCTGATTCTTTTATTAGGTTTTTTTTTTACAAATATACTTTCATGATATTTTTTTTTACTTTTTACAGGCGTGAATTTTTTTTTAATTTACACAGATGGAAAAAACGACCATTGGTTGAATGGAATGTAATATATGAGAGGGTGATAGGGACCAGTTCATGGAACGCTGACGTTTGGGTTCGTTTGGTTAAGTGATTGTGTATATACTGTATATATATATTATTTATATATATAGATATATATATTTACAGTATATATACAGTATATGTATGTAAATGTATTTATATATGTGTGTGTGTTTGTGTTTCTGTTTGTGTGTGTGTGTTTGTTTATATTACATTTATTTGAAATGTCATCTTGTTACTTGATACTGTAAGAGATAATATATATTGTGTATATTTATGTATATAATATATTTACATTCATATATATAGATATATATATAAATACATATATACATATTTACATATATGTATAATACATATACATATACATACACAAACACGTTTCTGAGCCTACATATTTATCATGTGTATGTGCCAAAGCAAACACGTGTACACACATACACACACACACACACACACACACACACATATGCATTCCCGTTCCATGCCCGGTCCTCTGGGCATGAGAAAATGCGATTCTATAAGACACCAGCGCAGGTCAAAGTGATGATGATGATGATGATAAAAAAACAGTCGACATTGGATTACGTTCACGTAATAAGGCAGTTTCCCTACACTATATTTACAGTTTCACTTGATATAGATCCTCTTACAGATCAGGGGACGATGGTAGATGTTGGGAGGGGTTAGGAATGGGTAGGTGGGGGGGTAGGGGTAGGTAAGGGAAGGAGATGGTTATGAGATTTTGGGTATGAGCGTTGGGGGGATGGTAGATGTTGGGAGGTGGAAAGGTAAAGGGAAGGGAGATGGTTAAGGGGTTTGGTTATGAGCGTTGGTGGGGATGGTAGATGTTGGGGGGGTTTGGGAATGGGTAGGTGGGGAGTAGGTAAGGGAAGGGCAGATGGTTAAGGGGATTTTGGGTATGAGCGTTGGGAGATGGTAGATGGTGGGGGGGGTTTAGGGGAATGGGTAGGTGGGTGGGTAGGGGTAGGTAAGGGGAAGGGGAGATGGTTATGGGTGATTTTGGGTATGATTAAAAGATATTTTTGGAGAATTCTAGATCGTTTGGGGCGGTATGTAGGGGTAGGGGTTTAAGGTAAATTTTGGGTATGATTAAGAGATATTTGTGGAGAATTCCCCATCGTTGGTGGGGTGGCGGATGTTGGGAGGGGTGGGGTAGGTATGGGTAGGTGGGGAGAGGTTTAGGGGAGATTTTGGGTATGGTTAAAAGAAATTATTGGAGAATTCCTTCATGGTCGCTTCGTATATTATGAATAAATATTATAATTTTGTGTATGAATATTTTGCTTGTTTCTTTCATTCCAACTTGGGTATGTTCTCTTTGGGTACGGGTTCTTGTGCCCTCGCAGGTTATTGCGTTTTATTTTAGGTTTTCCAAATAACTTAAAAAATAATTTTTAGTCATATCTTCGGCGCTGAATGACCTCATTCATAGGTCCTACCTCTTGGCCTTTGGCCCAAATTTGGCCCAAATTTTAAATTCCATTCCTTTCGGCGGCCATAGATTTTAGTGTAATTGGCATTACTCACTCCTCGGTAAAGATTTAGCTCCGTTACCAAAGCCACGATATATATGAATTACGTATATACATATGTATTATGAACTACTACAAAGCCTTTCGACTTCTTGTCCTTTTACTTAGCAGTCTGGATTTTGTCTTGATTTATATATTCATCACGTTCCATATTTTCGTGATTCAGTTATACATGTATATATATATATATATATATTATATATATATTATATATATATATATATATATATATATATATATATATATATATATATATATATATATATATATATATATACTGTATATATATCTAGGTTTTATTTGGGATACATACATTGCAAAAATTTTATTCTCATTACTCCTATTTTGACTCTTCCAATAAAGGTCTTATATTATCTCATTTCTTTCTTCCCCACCCTCCTCCTCCTCTTTGTACCTTGGAAAAGACGTAGTTAACAGATGGACTGATACGCTTCCAAGAGGCAGAGAGGGACATCCCAGCTGTCTTCGTCATGAGATAGAAGAGGGCTAAGATGCTGTTTCATCTCGTGAGATGCTTTGAAGAAGGGACGTTGGAACATCTTTCCTCGCCTTCTGTGAGAGATCGGCAAGAAGTTGCCAAGAGATGAACTGGGACCACGTGTTTGCGTGTATTATGAGAGAGAGAGAGAGAGAGAGAGAGAGAGAGAGAGAGAGAGAGAGAGAGGGGTAAATATTAAAATTACTCAGATTCAAACCAAACTCTGTACATTAATCAGAAATGGAGAGAGAAGTAACGAATATTTTTATGAGAGAGAGAGAGAGAGAGAGAGAGAGAGAGAGGGAGGGTATAAATATTAAAATTACACAGATTCAAACCAAACTCTACACATCCATCAGGAATTGAGGAGAAATGGTGATTGTTTTCATGAGAGAGAGAGAGAGAGAGAGAGAGACAGAGGGAGAGAGAGAGAGAGAGAGAGAGAGAGAGAGAGAGAGAGAGAGAGAGAGAGAGAGAGAGTACTTTGCTGACTCGCCGAAAATGGCCATGGACCAATCTCGTGCTTACAAGTCCCCTCTCCTTCAAGGAGGAGGGAGATGATGTTTTGATGTTTTGATGTCCTGATATTCTGCCTGTCTAATGTCCCCTGATCTACAGTCAGCGGTCTAGATAGTATTATAGACCATTTCTGAACAGGGCAACTCGAGGGTACGTTTGAATATGAATGAATTACTAAGTTCATTCATATTGCGCCAGGGCAACTCAAGGGTACGTTTGAATATTGCGCCAGGAAGGAATTACATTTTACAGTGGGGAGGGGGAAAAATTGGTATTGGGGTGGGATGGGGGGAATAATGTGGAATTGGTGTTGGTGTGGGAAGGGGAAGGGAAGAATGTTGAATTAATATTTGAGTGAGGGGAAGAATGTGGAATTATTATTGTGATGGGAGGGGGAAGAATGTGGAATAGGTATTGGGGTGGGAGGGGGGAAGAATGTGGAATTGGCATTGGGGTGGGGAAAAATGTGGAATTATCATTGGGATGGGGGAAGAATGTGGAATTGTTATTGGGGTGGGAGGGAGGAAGAATGTGGGATAGGTAATGGGATGGGAGGGGGAAGAATGTGGAATTGGTATTGGGATGGGAGGGGGAAGAATGTGGAATTATCATTGGGATGGGAGGGATGGGGGAAGAATGTGGAATTGTTATTGGGGTGGGAGAGGGAAGACTGTGGGATAGGTAATAGGTAATGGGATCGAAGGGGTGGAATTGGTATTGGGATGGGATTGTGGAAGAATGTGGAATTGGTATTGAATTGGTATTGGGGTGGGACGGGCAAGAATGTAGAATAGGTAATGAGATGGGAAGGGGAAGAATGTGGAATTGGTATTGGGATGGGAAGAAGGGAGGGAGGGGGGAGGTTAAAGGGATGAACGGGAGAGGCATTCTCACGGAAGGGAAGGATGAAGAGGCTTTTTTTTTTTTTACTGTTCCAGGATTATGAAAAACAGTGACGATTCCCTGAGCTAAAAAGAGTAATTATAACCAACACCTTTTGATGTCACAGTGACGTCTCAAAGCATGTACAGTATTACATATAATATATATCTATTTTATTAAAAAAAAAAAACATAGAGAAGAAAGGAAGTTTTTAAACCTGGCGTCCCTTTCATGTGCGTTCTTTGAAGGTTCGACAACTTGAGAAGGTTTTTCTTTCTGAGTTCCTGCGTTGTCCTTTGAGTTTTGGAGGTTCCGGAAACTTGAGAAGGTTTTTTTTCTGAGTTCCTGCATTGTCCTTTGAGTTTTGGAGGTTCCGGAAAATTGAGAAGGTTTTTTTTCTGAGTTCCTGCATTGTCCTTTGAGTTTTGGAGGTTCCGGAAACTTGAGAACTTTTTTTTCTGAGTTTCTGCATCATTCTTTGAGTTCTGGAGGTTCCGGAAACTTGAGAAGTCTTTTTTTCTGAGTTCCTGCGTTGCCCTTTGAGTTTTGGAGGTTCCGGAAACTTGAGAAGGCTTTTTTTTCTGAGTTCCTGCGTTGTCCCTTGAGTTTTGGAGGTTCCGAAAACTTGAAGGTGTTTTCTATAATTTTCTTTTTGAGTTCCTGCGTTGTCCTTTGAGTTTTGGAGGTTCCGGAAACTTGAGAAAGTGTTTTCAGATTTTTTGGGAGCTCCTGCATTGTTCTTGGAATTTTGGAGGTTCCGGAAACTTGAGAAAGTATTTTCTATTATTTTCCTTTTGAGTTTCTGCATTGCTTTTGGAGTTTTGGAGGTTCCGGAAACCTGAGAAGGTATTTTATATTACTTTTGTTTGAGTTCCTGCTTTATCCTTTGAGTTTTGGAGGTTTCGGAACCTGAGAAGGTATTTTCTGTAATTTTCTTTTTGAGTTCCTGCATTGTTTTTGGAGTTTTGGAGGTTCCGGAAACTTGAGAAAGTATTTTCAATTTTTTTTCTTGAGTTCCTGCATTGTTCATTGTACTGATAACATCGTATGCTGTTAGATGAAGACGAAAAATAAATATATACCGTTGTCATGTCCCTAAGTGCATGCGTTACCTTCCCGAACAGACAGCTCATTATCATTCACGTTCATATTGTTCTCCATGCTGTGGGATGTCACCTACGATATGATTCATGTTGCCAAATTCTTATCTAGTTTTCATACATGCAGAATGGCACTTTGTATGCTTTCGAATGAGCCATATTTATCTGGTGTAAAGTGAGTATTATCTCTCTGTAGGTGACAGGCTTTGGAATTGTTCATAAGATATTGACTCTTAAATGATTTTATCTGGAAATTTACTAAAGTTTTTCTGATAGAAAATGCATGACACAGGCCTCATTAACCATTGTAAAATAATGTTTCACATCTTCAGGTGCCAGTAGCAACGCACAGGGAACGGAAAGTAAAAAAAAAAAAATGATTCACAAATAAAAAACATCACAATTCACCTTTTCCTTTCTTTCTTTCCGATTGCTAAGTGTAGCGTACGCATCTGTACACTCGCAAATACCTTTTATTTTCTTTTCTTTCTTTCCG
>NC_089757.1:37080764-37085764 GCF_040412425.1 Macrobrachium rosenbergii | reverse complement strand
AGAAAGTAGAATAACAGTAAAAGAACTTGCTGACATTGAGAGAGAGAGAGAGAGAGGAAAATCATTGAGAGTAAATGTAGAGTAGCGATAATCTGAATGAGAGAGAGAAACTAGAATAACAGTAAGAACTTGCTGGCATTGAATGAGGAAGAGGAGAGAGAGAGAGAGAGAGAGAGAGAGAGAGAGAGAGAGAGAGTGTAGAGGAAACTAAACCAAACCAGTACTGTGTATATATATATATATATATATTATATATATATATATATATATATATATATATATATATATATATATATAATATATATATATAGTTTTAAATACGAATGTTTAATAAATTCTGATTTCCTTTGAATACTTTTTTCGTCGCTGAACTTTTTTCCAAGCGATCACAGAAGGTGACAGCTATAGTACAAGTTATACCGTGATGCTAATAGTTTAATAACACATTCTTGACTTTGATAGCATATTCATCATTGCGTTATGCTTTCACGTCTGCTTCAATTAATCTCAAGCAATTTGAGTAACGAAGTATTGGTGACATTTTCATTGGTTTTTTAAAAGCAAGCTGTTTATATACAGTGGGGATATACCAATTAAAGATTGGTATATTTCTCGAGTAATGATGAAACAGTGGTGACATTTTTTTAGTGGTTTTTCTAAGTAAACTTTATAGAAAAATGGGGGCATACCAGTTGAAGATTGATATCTGTCTCGAGTAATGATGAAACAGTGGTGACATTTTCAGTGGTTTTTCAAAGCGAGCTGTCACAGATTCATCACAATCAACTTAAACGAAGAATTCCTTCTTTTAAAGGTCTGATGCAGTCACTCACAGAACTGTATTCCCCCAGCGAAACGGCCCTCTATTAGCACCCCTGTAGTGACCTTGTCCTGGTAAAGATTTTTCGTCGTCTGCGGGTTAGGGGAGGGGAGGTTGCGGGAAGGGGGGGGTGGAGGGGGTTAAAAAGGGAGGAGGAGGAGGAGGAGAAGGGCCTGCCGGAGGGTGTGGTTGGTGTTTTGGGTGCAATGCCCCCCGAATGGCGTGTGAGGACGGGCGACCCTCTGACAGAGCAATCAATACCTTGCTTCTTTCTGTATTCCGTCTATATATGTTTATCACGACTTCCTTTTTAAGTCCAGCGACCAAGGTTTGTTGATGATGTTTTAATGCAGAGTTTTTTTTTTTTAAGGCACCGACCTGGTAGTGCGAGCTTTTGTTGATGACGTTATTATACAGCGGGTTTTTTTTTTCATGGTACCGACCTGGTAATGCAAGATTTTGTTGATCTAATAATTTTTTTTTTTCAAGGTACCGACCTGGTAATGCGAGCTTTTGTTGATGGCGTTATTATACAGTTTTTTTTATGGTACCGACCTGGTAATGGAAGCTTTTGTTGATGTTTTAATAATTTTTCTTCTAAGTACTGACCTGGTAATGCGAGCTTTTGTTGATGACGTTATAATACAGCGTTTCTTTTTTTTATGGTACCGACCTGGTAATGATAGCTTTTGTTGATGACGTTATTATACAGCGGTATTTTTTTCATGGTACCGACCTGGTAATGTGAGTTTTCGTTGACGTTTCAATGCAGCGGTTTTTTTAATGGTACCGACCTAGAAATGCAAGCTTTTGTTGATGTTTTAATAATTTTTCTTCAAGGTACCGACCTGGCAATGCAAGCTTTTGTTGATGTTTTAATAATTTTTCTTCAAGGTACCGACCTGGAAATGCAAGCTTTTGTTGATGACGTTTTAATACAGCGCTTTTTTTTTTAAGGTACCGACCTAGTAATGCAAGATTTTGTTGATGTTTTAATAATTTTTTTCTAGGTACCGACCTGTTAATGCAAGCTTTTCTTGATGATGTGTTAGTACAGCTTTTATTTTTCAAGGTACCGACCTGGTAATGAGAGCTTTTGTCGATGGTAACCGTTGTAACAGCATTTTTTTTTCATGGTACCGACCTGGTAATGCAAGCTTTTGTTGATGTTCTAATATTTTTTTTTCTAGGTACCGACCTGGTAATGGAAACTTTTGTTGATGACGTTTTAATAGAGCATTTTTATTTTAATGTACCGACCTAGAATTGAAAGCTTTTGTTGATGAATTTTTAATACAGCATTTTTTTTCAAGGTACCGACCTAGCAATGCAAGCTTTTATTGATGACGTTTTAATACAGCGGTTTTTCTCTCATGGTACCGACCTGGTAAAGCAAGATTTTGTTGATGAAATTTTAATACAGCATTTTTTTTCAAGGTACCGACCTAGAAGTGAAACCTTTTGTTGATGAATTTTTAATACAGCATTTTTTTTTTTAAGTTACCGACCTAGCAATGTAACCCTTTGTTGATGACGTTTTAATACAGCCTTTTTTTTTCAAGGTACCGACCTAGAAATGCAAGCTTTTGTTGATGACGTTTTAATACAGCACTTTTTTTCAAGGTACCGACCTGGTAATGCAAGCTTTTGTTGTTGACGTTTTAATACAGAGCTTTTTTTCAAGGTACCGACCTAGAAATGCAAGCTTTTGTTGATGACATTTTAATACAGTATTTTTTTTAAGGTACCGACCTAGACATGCAAGCTTTTGTCGATGACGTTTTAATAAAGAATTTTTTTAAGGTACCAACCTAGAAATGCAAGCTTTTGTTGGTATTTTAATTTTTTTTCAAGGTACCGACCTAGAAATGCAGGCTTTTGTTGATGTTTTAATTTTTTCAAAATTTTCGATCTAGAAATGCAAACTTTTTTTGATGACTTTTCAATACAGCGCTTTTTTTCAAGGTACCGACCTAGAAAAACAAGATTTTTTTTTGATGACGTTGTAATACAGCGCTTTTTTTCAAGGTACCGACCTAGAAATGCAAGCTTCTGTTGATGACGTTTTAATACAGCGCTTTTTTTCAAGGTACCGACCTAGAAATGCAAGCTTTTGTCGATGACGTTTTAATACAGTATTTTTTTTCAGGGGACCTACCTAGAAATGCAAGCTTTTTTTATGACGTTTTAATACAGCGTTTTTTTTTAAGGTACCGACCTAGAAACGCAAGCTTTTTTTGATGACGTTTTAATACAGCATTTTTAAAGGTAGATAAAAGCCTTGGCATGATATTATTACTTTAGGATACATAGATAAAAGCCTTAGTATGATATTATTACCTCAGAAAAATAGATTAAAGCCTTGGTATGATATTATGACTTCAGAATGCATAGATAAAAACCTTGGTATGATATTATTACTTTAGAGTACATAGATAAAAGTCTTGGTATGATATTATTACTTGAGAATACATAGTTAAAAGCCTTGGTATGATATTATGACTTCATAATACATAGATAAAAGCCTTGGTATGATATTATTACTTTATAATACGTAGATGAAACCCTTGGCGTGATATTATTACTTCATAATACATAGATAAAAGCCTTGGTATGATATTATTCCTTTAGAATACGTAGATAAAAACCTTGGCATGATGTTATTATCATATAATCAGAGCAGATAAAAGCCTTGGTATGATATTATTACCTAGGAATTCATAGATAAAAGCCATTACGACGCTTATTAAATTAATATATCACCAAAGAGGCCCGCGTTTGCCAAACAATAATGTCGTCTCAAAGCAAACGGCCTGAGACTTAATTCTCCCCATGCAGTCTTACGTAATTCGAATAAGCTCCATTGCAGAGGCCTTTGCACGTATCCAGAACGATTCATGACCAGTGTCGTATTTCGTAAACGATGACTGACATTGAGTGTATCGTGTAGAGAAAGTTAAAGCGTTCAGGAGTAAGTGTTCAGTAATTCATGAAGCCTAAAAAGAATTGTTATAACTAAATATGCTCCTTCAAGTGAGTCTTTTTTTTTTCCTTCGAATGTAAAATGGATGTATTTGTTGTCTTATTGTTGTTTACAAAATGTGACCTAGACTTTATGATTAATAATTAGGCAAACTCTGTATGCCTGTGCACCAGAGAAACGAGAGAGAGAGTCCCATTTACAGTAGCATAAGACATGAACTAGACATGATTATGATAATCAGATGGAGAGAGAGAGAGAGAGAGAACGAATTAAGTAGATTTTTATTGTTCCTTTTGATTTACAAGACATGGCCTAAACATGATTATTCATAATCAGGCAGCTCTTATGTTTGTGCAGAGAGAGAGAGAGAGAGAGAGAGAGAGAGAGAGAGAGAGAGAGAGAGAGAGAAATGTTTTAAATATTACTGCCCCATTTCATACAAGACATGAACTAGACATGACTATTGATGTTTAGACAAATCTGTGTACACAATAGAGAGAGTGCATATTTCTTATCCCATTTTGCGTAACAGACATTCCTAGGCGTGATTATAGCTTATCAAGCATATCTGTAAATCAGTTGAGAGAGAGAGGAAAAATTAAACTGCAGTTTGTAGAGAGAGAGAGAGAGAGAGAGAGAGAGAGAGAGAGAGTGTTATGACGCAAAACCCTCCGATACACTTAACACAACGGGGGTGGGAGTGGGCGAACCACATCACACGAATGGATATATAGCAAAGGTCGACCTTTTGACAGAGAAGGCAAGACCAGCCTCTCAGAGAGACCAGTTGGGTGTTAGGTATAGGTAGGTGGGTAAGGCAGGTAGGGAGGAGACCTGGGGAGGTAGGTAAGGCAGGCAGCTAGGTAAGGTAGGTGGTGATTGCTGTTGCAGACTTGTCATCCGTATTTACATATCTCGAGCTGTAGGTCCAAGCGATCTGTCTCTCGGGTGTCAGGCAGCCGTAGATGTGCAGCTCGGTCCAAAGAGTTTTGTTATTGCTTCTCTTATACTGCTGCTGTTGCTGTTGCTGTTGCTGCTGTGTCTTTCATTCACCACATCCTTGGGTATTCAAGATTTGTGAGGTTTTTGATTCGTGAGGTTTTAGGTTTGTGACTTTGTTGTGTAAAGTTCTCTTTTTGGCTTGGAATGTGTTAACTAATGTCAGACTTAATTGCATAGAAATTTATAATTGGTAGT
>NC_089757.1:37068264-37070764 GCF_040412425.1 Macrobrachium rosenbergii | reverse complement strand
GAGAGAGAGAGAGAATATCACGAACTCATTGTTGGTAAGCACGATTACCATTCACGCCAGAGGCCGCAGGTTACCTTTCGCGCATGCAAAAGGCGACCACAAATGATTTTGAAAATATGCAAATGAGCCTCCTTTTGCTGCGGCAGCAGAGAGGAGAGAGAGAGAGAGAGAGAGAGAGAGAGAGAGAGAGAGAGAGAGAGAGAGAGAGAGAGGGAAGGAGTAGTGTTATGTTGGTAACTGTTCACATCAAATGTTTACACTTTACAAGAAATGAGAGAGAGAGAGAGAGAGAGAGAGAGAGAGAGAGAGAGAGAGAGAGAGAGAGAGAGAGAGGAAGTACTTAGTGTTATGTTGGTAATCGTTCGCATCAGATGTTTACATTCTACAAGAAGCTAAAAGGATGATTAGAGAATATAATGCTATTGGATGCTTAAGTTATCAAGATGGCATATATCTGTAAATAATATTCTTTGCTTTATCTTCAGTAAATATGCGTCGTGTATAAATTCATGCAATAATGTAGTATAATACAATGATTAAACATTGTAGTATGATACTGAAGGTAATTCCTATGTAATGAACTCAGGTTGTATGTTAAGAAATATACAAATTACTTCCAAAATTTGCCATTTTGGTTCAATGATTTAATCATTTTGCGTAGTCATGCATCGGCTTTTTCATATGGATTTATAACATTTAATACACTTCCATTCTTGAGCTGTGATCGACCAGCACTGTAACCAACTGTGCTGTAGTCTTTGCGAAAAGAAAAAGCGTTCCTTTCATATTCTGGAAATTCTGAAGGACTGTTTTCCTTTTCAGTCTTATGTCATCAAGGTCAGATATTCATGTGAATTTTGGTGTATATTTATTCCATGTATCCCCGTAGGGAGGGTAGTGCCGTCAGTGCACCTCATGCGGTGCACTGTAGGCATTACTTAAGGTTCTTTCCAGCGTCCCTTCCTTAGGCCCCCAGCTGCGACCCCTTTCGTTCCCTTTACTGTACCTCCTTTCATATTCTCTTTCTTCCATCTTACTTTCCTCAACCATCTCCTAACAGTGGATTCATAGTGCAACTGCAAGGCTTTCCTCCCGTTACACCTTTCAAACCTTTTACTCTCAATTTCCGTTTCAGAAGATGGTTGTCTACCTAGATAAATACCTGTCTTTTAATGCATGTTCGAATAAAGAGTAGCTAAGAATTAAGTTCTCTGTTGCATCGTTACATAATTGTGTAATCTGTCTTTCGCTATTTCTTCATCAAACTGTGCTACACTTCACGAGACGTCGTACTTAAGTGTTAAAAGTGACAGTAAATGGAGTGTTAAAAGTGTGCCACTTAAATCCCAGTGTGTAAGTTTCGGCTAGTGTGATTCGTATACTTTTCAACATTTTCTTGACGCTTGAGATTTTCATTTGTTTGAGCTCTTTATTTTTCCGTCTACAATTATACATAATATATATATATATATATATATATATATATATATATATATATATATATATATATATATATATATATATATATACGTTTTTTATATATATAAATATATGTATATATGTATATACTGTATATAAAAATATATACTGTGTATATACATATATATACGTATTATTATATATATATATATATATATATATATATATATATATATATATATATATATATATATATATATATATATATATATATGAAAATAAGAACGTCATAAACACTATTTAAACATTGAAACCATATATTTCTGGCACTTGTTTCTGTGCCCTGTTCACTGGTAGAATATGGACAGGTGGCACAGAAACAAGTGCCTGAAATATATGGTTTCAAACGTTTTAAATAGTGTTTTATGGGCCTTCTATTTTCATATTACATTACACTGTAGTATTACAGGAAAAAGACATTCATATATATATATATATATATATATATATATATATATATATATATATATATATATATATATATATATATATATATATATAAATATATATATATATCACACATTACCACAGGTGAAAAATAAGAAATGGGTGGGTCTCTTATTTCCAAGCCAATGGCTTGGAAATAAAGTCGAAACCAGTCAGGACCTACACCCTGTTTCTTATTTTTCACCTGTGGTAATAATAAGTGATAAATGAATCACGTACAAAAGTATAATAATCATATATATATATATATATATATATATATATATATATATATATATATATATATATATATATATATATAATAACAGCTACGACACATATCACAACTAAGCACCCTACAGTACTTACTGAAAGCGATACTCAACCTGTCCCTATCCTTTACGATACTACATTAGATAAAAACAGATAAATAAAAGCTACCAGCGAACCACATACCCTTCCTGCGTCTGAAACGGGAAAAATAAAATATGGATACCCATGCCCAACATTTTGTTCCGTGTACCCGTCTACGGGCGGGATGACTGCCAGGCCAGCCAGGCAGTCGCGTTTTTATGACGAAAGAAAACGCTACGGA
>NC_089757.1:37053264-37065764 GCF_040412425.1 Macrobrachium rosenbergii | reverse complement strand
CCTAAGGCCCGCTATTCATCCTGTCTCATTAGTTTTCTAGTTTGCTTCACGCCTGGGCTAGACATGGGCACTAGCTAGCCTACACCAGTGTTTTTTTTTTTTAATGTGCAACCAATATCTAAGGGACAGAGACTTTAGACTGATTTCCTACTTTTCTTGAATGGACTTGGATGTTTTCAGTACTGCGTAATCTGTCTCCTTTGTAATTCAAACTGGACATTATATTGAAACTTTCACTTTTACTTGCCCCGAAAAAGAACAGGGTTTGCAAATGAACGCGCAAAATTTAATGTAGTAGAAGTCTAGCCTGGACAGGCGCGCAGACATATATCATTTCCCATATTTTTATTTTTGTCAAGGTAATTTAAAATTACGTTATGTAACTAACTATAGGTCCTTTGGAAATTGGCAATGTTGACTATTAATTGAAATGTATCCTTTGACTTTCCCGTATATTGGCTTGTTACTCTTTGTTGTTGTCCATCTGTCCTTAGTGAGTTTTGGGATGAACTTGCTAATACAGTGCTTCAAACACACACACACACACATACATACATACATATACATACATATGTATGTGTATATATATATATATATATATATATATATATATATATATATATATATATATATATATACGTATGTATATATGTGTGTATAATGTTCTCTGTTTTTTGTTTTATAATTATTATTATTGTCATTACTTCAGTAGTTGAAACCTATTCACATGGAACAAGCACACCAAAGGGGCCACTGACTTGAAATTCAAGCTTCCAAAGAATGTTGGTTTCAATCTCCCACCACCAAAGACCCCACACTGAAGCAGTAACTGATCATCATGATACAGAGCCAGTGATTTTTCATCGCCCCGGGGGAGACACGAACCTGCGACATCTGAGTGGCATGCCACGACACCAACCGCAATGCCAGCGGACCAGCATATGAAGCTGCAAACTCATAGCCTCAGTTGTTTGGCGCAGATGCTGCTATTTTCTTTTCTAGACGTCCTACAGAAATGAATAGCGTGATTTACCTAGGCTCCAGAAGAGGCTTATCTATCGTTTAGGGCGCAGTTTCTCTTACCAAGGGTTCCACAACCTTTCACTAAGTGCTCTTACGCCTCTAGGTACATTAATGGGGCTTACTATAGAAGCTATGTCCAAGTTGTACCGTTTTCTATCACCAGAGAGTTATTCTTTTGTAAATATAGAGACCTCTTTTACGTGGTTGCCGTTTGCCTCGAGATAAGGAATCTCGTCTAGTAATTAGGTACCATTTCCTTTCCCAAGGAGTTCACAACCCTCCGATAAGCGTTTCTCTGTATTGGGATGCAGTGCATTGAAATGCCAAGCCACACGCTCTTCCTAAAACGTTAGTGGCTAGTTGGTATTAGCTTTCTGCCACCGCGGTTGTCGTCAGTTTAAACTGACAGATCTGGTTCAGCTGTTGAAGCTTGAATGGGGCATTGACTGTTGGGTTGTTTTTATATCTGGAGTTTCTGTTGAAGAAAGTAGTCTAATATATAAGGATAAATCTCATACACACACACACACACTGTATAAAGAACACGTGCTATCCTTTTGATAATGATATTATTTATCTTTTTTTTAATTGTAAAAGTTACATGCAACATTTTTCATTATCTCTAATGGCGTTGCTTGTAATAATGAGTAGAACTGCTTGAATCTGCAGTGAATTGGCTCTCTGTCTGTCTGTCTCTCTAATGGAGTTGTTTGCAATAATGAATGGGACTGCTTGAATCTGCAATGAATTGGCTCTCTCTCTCTCTCTCTCTCTCTCTCTCTCTCTCTCTCTCTCTCTCTCTCTCTCTCTCTCTCTCTCTCTCTCTCTCTCTCTCTAAAGGAGTTGTCTGTAATAATGAGTGGAACTGCTTGAATCTGCAATGAATTGGCTCTCTCTCTCTCTCTCTCTCTCTCTCTCTCTAATGGAGTTATCTGTAATAATGAGTGGGCTGCGTGAATCTGCATTGAATTGGCTCTCTCTCCTCTCTCTCTGTAATGGAGTTGTTTGTAGTAATGAGTGGGACTGCTTGAATCTGCAGTGGATTATCTCTCTCTCTCTCTCTCTCTCTCTCTCTCTCTCCTCAATGGAGTTGTCTGTAATATTGAGTGGGACTGCTTGAATCTGCAATGAATTCTCTCTCTCTCTCTCTCTCTCTCTCTCTCTCTCTCTCTCTCTCTCTCTCTCTCTCTCTCTCGAAAAGAATGATTTCGAAGGGGCTAAGGTCACTGGACCTGTCAATCATAGATTTTCCGCCACTTAGCCCTGATTCCTCTTGTCTCACGTGACGCAACCGGGCAGCTTTCCTCACTGGGGCTCTTTCGCATTGCAGCCCTAGGTAGAAGTAGGTCTTCCTCCTCTTCCTCTTCTTCCTCCCCCTCTTCTTCTTCTTTTTCTTCTTCTACTTCTTCTGCCTCATCTTCTTCTTCCTCCTCCGTGTGAGAGATAATGACAAGGCGTCTCGAAGGGATCCATGACTTGAATAGATTCTTACGTAACGAAGTCACCTGTGTTATCAGTGGTATTGGCGTGTGTGTGTATGTGTGTGCGTGTGTATGCGTGTGTGTGTGTGTTTGGAGGCCTAGTTTTCGAAAATATGCAGTATTTTATATTTGTAAATGAAACTTAAGTGCCTATGTAAACATCAAAAGCATATGACACCTGGTCAATCTCCACCTGTTTTAATCATATCGACTGCTGTGGTTATTATAACTTGTAAATAAATGATTCCTTTTTGCCTGATTTTATTTTTCTACTGAATAACTGCTCCTGAAACCCTATATATAAACCGGTATTTTATTGGTCTGATAATATCACCAAAGTGAAATTAAACGAGAGGCCGAGTTTCAGTACGAAAAACAGCATATTCCTCGCCGGAAATTATACGTATGAATGCCTTTGGACACGGGTATACTTCTACACACATATGTATGTTGTTGATACGTGTGCGGTACAGAGATTGAGAATTCATGGTCTTTAAAAGATGTATTAGTGATTTTTCATAGAGAGAGAGAGAGAGAGAGAGAGAGAGAGAGAGAGAGAGAGAAAGAAGAGAGAAACTGTGGATTGACAGGTCCACACAATAAACTTTTTTTCAGAGGAGAGAGAGAGAGAGAGAGAGAGAGAGAGAGAGAGAGAGAGAGAGAGAGAGAGAGAACTATAATTGACAGGTCTACTGACCTTAACCCCTTAAAAATAATTCTTTTCATGAGAGAGAGAGAGAGAGAGAGAGAGAGAGAGAGAGAGAGAGAGAAAACAACAGCAACAGCGGCGTGTTTTTCTGTTGCCCTGCAGCGGTGCCAAGGGGCCACAGACACCAACAGCCGATAATCATGATGGGCAGACATCCTGTACAATCTTAACAAGGAATGACGGATCCAATTTGGCGTCTGTGCTTAACAATCTCCACACCACACCCACTCCCTCCTCTCTTCTCTTCTCTCCTCTTCTGCTTCCTATTCTTCCTCTTCTTCCTCCTCCTCCTCAATCCCCCTCCTCCTCCTCAAGTCCTATTCTTCCTCTTCTTCCTCCTCCTCGATCCTCCTTCCCCTCCTCCTCAATTCCTGTTCTTCCTCTTCTTCCTCCTCAGTCCTCCTCCTCCCCTTCCTCCTCAATTCCTCTTCTTCCTCTTCTTCCTCATTCTCCCCCTCCTCTTCAATTCTTTTCCTCCTCCTCCCTCCTCCTCCTCCTCCTCTCCTCCTCCTCCTCCTCCTCCTCCTCCTCCTCCTCCTCCCCTTTCTCCTTCTCTTCTTCCTATTCCTTTCTTCCTCCTCTTCCTCCTCCTCCTCCTCCTCCTCCTCCTCCTTTTCTCTTCATTGTGGAAAAACTATCTTCCAGCACTCTCTCCCTATTTTGGGGGAGGGGGAAATAGCGGGGGTAGGGTGTGGAGGGGTGGAAGGTGGGTAATTGGGGTAGGTGGGTATTTGTTTCAACTCATTTATTCTTAAATCCTTTCGATGAATCCCTTGTGAACTCTCCCGCCGCGTCAGAGGTCTTCACTAAGCGTCCTTATTGGAGCTGCCGTTCTTCTACCTCCTCCTACCCCCGTCCTCCTCCTCCTCCTCCTAGGAAGTCCTCTGTAATTCTGGATAATTTGCCGTAGCTGTGGTTTCTTTTAGACCGCCATAGCCTCTCGCCCATCGGGATCACCCGTCCAGATCGCCGCCGTCATCGGCGTCATCTGCGGATGTGGTGGGAGTGGCGGTGTTTGAGGTGCCATGATGAAGATGGTAATGATCGTGATAATGATGATCATTTGTTTTTAGAAGGAGATTTAGAGAAGGGAGTTGATGAGGATGAGTTTGTGGAGAGATAGTGATTTGTCATGGTTAAGAGAAGAGGTGAAACAGGTATAGCTTATATAAATAGAAATGGTTTATATAAACAGAAATAGTTTATATAAATAGAAAAAGTTTATGTAAATAGGAATAGTTTATATAAATAGAAATAGTTTACATAAACAGAAATAGCTTTTATAAATAGGAATAGTTTATATAAATAGAAATAGTTTATATAAACAGAAATAGTTTATATAAACAGAAATAGTTTATATAAACAGAAATAGATTATATAAATAGAAATAGTTTATATAAACAGAAATAACTTATATAAATAGAAATAGTTTATATAAATAGAAATAGTTTATGTAAATAGAAATAGTTTATATAAACAGAAATAGCTTATATCAACAGAAATAGTTTATATGAATAGAAATAGTTTATGTAAACAGTTTATATAAATAGAAATAGTTTATATAAACGAAATAGCTTATATAAACAGAAATAGTTTATATAAATAGAAATAGCTTATATAAACAGAAATAGTTTATATAAATAGAAATAGCTTATATAAATAGAAATAGCTTATATAAACAAGTTTATATATATACAGAAGCAGTTTATATAGATAGAAATTTATAGAAACCATTCGAAAATATTTCGATATTAACACAAATGATCAATCAAGAGTTATTCCTTTTGTTTGTAACCAGTATTATCAAGGAAAGAAGCAGATAACTCCAATGCTTAGAAATGGAAATATATAAATTTATACAAAAGCATTTAGGTATTGACACAAATGGTCAGTCGAGGAATAATGTTCCTTTTTTATGTGACCAGGGATTCTCAAGGCAAGAAGCAAATCACATGGAGAGAACATTAAAAGCACGTGGTGAATGATTTTACAAATGGAATTCTTGCAAAAAGTCGTCAGGCAGACTCCACATACGAAGCAGAATTAATGGAAAGGGAACTTGATGGATTGTTGTAATGGAGTCTTCAGCAGTTTGCAATAAAGTATAGTTGTAATACAGAGTTGTCATGTATTATTGTTTTATTTTGTTTTGTTTACGATACCTTTATCAACTGACTTATTTTTAAAATTATGTAAAGAATTGGCCTTTTACCATTACTGAAAGAATTGGTCTTTTAAAATTATGTAAAGATCTGGCCATTTACAATTATTTAAAGAATTGGCCTCTTACAATTATTTAAAGAATTGGCCTTTTACAATTATTTTAAGAAATAGCCTCTTGCAATTATTTGAAGAATTTGTCTTTTACAATTATTTTAAGAAGTAGCCTCTTACAATTACTTAAAGAATTGGCTTTTTACAACTATGTAAAGAATTGGCGTTTTAAAAATATGTAAAGAGTTGGCCTCTTACAGTTATTGAAAGAATTGACCTTTTACAATTATTTAAAGGACTGACCTCTTACAATTATTTAAAGAATTGGCCTTTTACAATTGATATTTTACAATTACTTAAAGAATATGCATTTTACAATTATTTAAAGAATTTGCCTTTTGCAGTTATCAAAAGAATTTGCCTTTATAATTATTTAAAGAATAGGCATTTTAAAATGGCAGAATTGGCCTTTTACAATTATTGAAAGAATTGGACTTTTACAATGACTTAAAGAATGGGCATCTTACAGTTATTTAAAGAATGGGCCTTTTACAGTTATGTAAAGAATTGGACTTTTACAATTATTTAAGGAATTGGCCTTTTACAATTATTGACAGAATGTTCCTTTTACAATTATTTTGAGAAATAGCCTCTTACAATTATTTAAAGAATGGGATTCTTACAGTGATTTAAAGAATGGGCCTCTTACAATTATTGAAAGAACTGGCCTTTTACAATTGTTTAAAGAATTGTCTTTTTACAGTTATTTAAAAAAATTGGCCTTTTACAATTACGTAAAGAGTGGGCCTTTTACAATTATTTAAAGAAATAACCTTTTACGATTATTATTGAAAGAATGGGCCTTTTACAATTATTTAAGGAATTGGCCTCTTACAATTATTGAAAAAATTGGACTTATGCAATGATTTCTAAAGAAGTGGCCTTTTACAATTATTTAAAGAACTGGCCTTTTACAGTTCTTTAAAGAATTGGTCTTTTACGAAGATTTCTAAAAAAGTGGCCTTTTACTCGAAGACCCTCCAACTCAAAACAGCACACAGTAAACAGCACGAGTAAAACGAAGCAGAACGGAGTAAAAGTAAAATGTGGCTTCCTTTATAATTAGAGTAGGTAGCTGCGGGCGACGACAGGAGCAAAAGTGCGGTGGGCCGGTGGGATACGCCCCTGTGGTCACCTTACGGTTGTGCACAGCTCATTTGCATACTGAAGAAGTGGCTGCTGGTGGGGATGTAATGCAAGAGGGCAGGAGAGAGAGAGAGAGAGAGAGAGAGAGAGAGAGAGAGAGAGAGAGAGAGAGAGAGAGAACGGTGAGCGGAGGTCGGAACCGGAAATTGAATTATATGAGAGAGAGAGAGAGAGAGAGAGAGAGCAATTGCTCTTATGTAATCTCCGTTGGAAATCTCTACAGCGAGAGAGAGAGAGAGAGAGAGAGCGATTACTCTTATGTAATATCCGTTGCAGATCTCTGGAGAGAGAGAGAGAGAGAGAGAGAGAGAGAGAGAGAGAGAGAGAGAGAGAGAGAGAGAGAGATTACTCGTATGTAATCTCCGTTGGAAATCTCTGGAGAGAGAGAGAGAGAGATCACTCTTGTAATCCCCGTTGGAAGTCTGTGGAGAGAGAGAGATTACTCTTCTGTAATCTCGGTTGGAAATCTCTATAGAGAGAGAGAGAGAGAGAGAGAGAGAGAGAGAGAGAGAGAGAGAATTTCTCTTCTGCAATCTCAGTTGGAAATCTCTGGAGAGAGAGAGAGAGAGAGAGAGGGAATTACTCTTTTTATGTAATCTCTGTTGGAAGTCCTTATTAAGGCCTGTGATGGAAGAACTTAATGTAACACAGTCATTTCACGAATGTACTGTATTATCGTTACCTTCTGTTTAGTAATAGTAAACAAAAATATAATTATGTTTATTTATTATATTTATGGCTATCGCAAACTGTTCGGTTCCAGAATGTCAGAATATTTTTACGTTTCTTCTTTGTATCTTTTATGTATATATTGCATATATATATATATATATATATATATATATATATATATATATATATATGTGTGTATGTATATGTATATGTATATATATATCTATATACATAGACAAAAAGTGTTTTGAATGTGTGCATGAGTTCAAGAGAGCTATAATTATTAGGCTAGAGAACTGTTTGTTGCAACATCAGTTGTCAGCCATCGTAGAGAAAACATTGTGTCTGGGGATGTACATACATAGCCTACACACACACACACACACACACACACACACACACACACACACACACACACACACACACACACACACACACACACACACACATATATATATATGTATACTGTATATATATATATGCATTATTTCATCTTTTGTCATGCAAGGACACATGTCCCCAGTATGATACGACGTTCTGCGGCATTTAAAACATGACAGCAGAACCTGACACAGCTATTCATTCCCATTGCATGACACGTGGAGAGAGAGAGAGAGAGAGAGAGAGAGAGAGAGAGAGAGAGAGAGAGAGAGGTCTATCACTAAGAACGACTCGAGAGACCTGTTCTAGTGTGTCGATTGCCACGAAAGGATTAATCCTATATTTGCTATAAAAGGCTCACGAAATATTTCAGATGGCTCCCCTTCCCAATATTATAGCCTCTGCCAATAAAAGGCAAACGGCAGTGGTGCTTTGAATGACGTCTGCCTTCACAAGGATCGACTCTTGAGAGAGATTGATTCGTTCGTGAATGTATGATGAGCCGTCTGAGCAGCCCTTTTTGAAGACCAATTCTCCTTGGGAAAGGAGGAGTGTCTGTGGATTACTTTTCTTGCTGGTGTATATTTTAGTACTTGCAAGTACCTGCAGTGGATATATCTGTGTGTATACTAGCACTTTAGTACTTTTTATTATTATTATTATTTTTCAGAAGATGCCCTATTCATAGCGAACAAGCCGACCACAGGGGCCACTGACCTGAAATTCAAGCTTCCAGAGAATATGGTGTTCATTCGAAAGAAGTAACAGAAGGTAAATGGGAAATACAGGGAGAAGAGATCACTTATTAAAAAAGAAAATAAAAATAAATCAACAAAATAATAAATAAATAGATATAAATGTATGTAAATTATAAAATGCAAGGAGAATTGTATTGGGGTTAGTAATGCATTGCATCTTCGCTTGAAAATGAATAAATGAACTCTTGGTTCCTGCGAGCATTACTGTTTATGGTATGAGCATAGCTTGATGCTCTTGTAGTTTCAGCTGGCACTGAGTCTTGATGGCACGTAATGTCCCAGGTATGTCATAAAGCGTCATTGGATCATTATTTATGTAAAATTAGTTATCATCGTGTTTATAAGTATTTACCTGTATTTACCTGAGACTTTATACCCCGTTGGGTGGTAATGCTGTCAGTGTACCTCACGCGGTGCACTGTAGGCATTACTTAAGGGTCCTTGCAGCGTCCCTTCGGCCCCTAGCTGAAACCCATCCCATTTCTTTTACTGTACCTCCGTTCATATTCGCTTTCTTCCATCTTACTTTCCTGAGGTTTTCCTCCTGTTACACCTTTCAGACTTCCTTTACTCTCAGTTTCCTTTTCGGCGCTGAATAACCTCATAGGTCCCAAAGCTTGGCCTTTGGCCTTAATTCTGTATTCTATTCTATTCTACATGACTGTAAGATGCTAACTGTATTCTCTGTATGTCTGTATTCTCATTTAGTTTCTGTAAAGAGTAAAATATATTCAGTATTTTTGTTCTGCCTAATATTCCAGTAATACCTCAATATAAATGTAATGTCGATATAGGTAATTCAGCTGTATATCATCTGTATACTCCTGTATATCAGTTGTATACTCATTTACTTATACACAGGAAAAAACAGTCATTCATAGTAGTAAGCAGTATATCAGGTCAATAAAATAATTTTGTTGAACTGAGTTATATTGTTTATTTGTGTGTATGATGGTTTTTCCCGTGTGTATGTGTGTGTATGAGTATACAGCTGGTATACAGGAATATACAGATAATATACAGCTGTATTACGTATATCGACATTGCATTTATATTGAGGCAGTTACTGGAATGTTGTATTAATAAAATAAGGGAAATTTCCCCGTAGTGGGCGGTTTCGACCGAGGGAAGCTTTTCACTGGATTCGAGGGGAGTAGGGGGAGGGACTTGCCCCCTTCCACTTCGAGGGGAGAGAGGAATGTGGGAGGAGGGGAATCCCTCCCCCTCCCTTCGCTGAATGGCTGCCTTCTCTCGCGCAAAGGATAAGCGTCCTGTTTCCAATCTCTCCTCCTCCTCCTCCTCCTCCTCCTCCTCCTCCTCCTCCTCCTCCTCCTCCCTCCTCCTCCCTCCTCCTCCTCCTCCTCCTCCTCCCACAACTGCCGAAATCCCTCCCTCAAAAAGTGCCCCTTCCCAAAGCCTGATCCATCTTACCCTCGCCATTTATATCCCTGACAGCGCCAAGGGGACTTTTCACCAAAAATTTAAGCCTAGTTATAACTTCATAGTCCCTTCAATAGGGCTGATCTAGGCCTAAAGACCCGGCTGAAAAGAGGTGATGAGGAGTTCGCTCCCTCCCTCCCTGGCTTCGCCTTCGTCTGCGAGTCTTGTTTACAAGATTCGGACATATTTTCTCTTTTCATTCAGTTTTATTTTTATTATATCTTGTCTGTAACGGATTTTTTCATTTTTGTTGTGGGGGGGTGGGCGTTCTCGTCTCTTTTTTGGGGGGAGGGAACGTTTTTTGGTCTAATTGTGCTTTACTACCAGGATATTTTTACTGTTATTTTCTGCGCATGCGCACTACAGTGCTCTGTTTACTCCAGGCGAAGACAGCAGAAATGGTTGGACTTACCAACGAAAGATGCTGTAGAATATCTTCCTGAAGGGAGAAAAATTGTAGGGAGCAGGAAGATCAGATTCAGCTTAGCTGTAGATGGATAGATTATCAGGGAGCAGATACAGGAATAAGTGGCCTGCCAGGTTTTACTGGGTCTAATGATGAGGAGGAAGTACCAAGCCTCAGAGCTAAATGTAAGTTACGAATAGGAAGAGAAAATGTAAGCCAGAAGGATATTTACTTCCATTTAGGTAAGAAAAGGAAGAGAATATGCAAACCAAACGAAGTATAATATGCGCCGAAGTTTCTTCGGCGCAGTTGAGTTTTCTGTACAGCATACAATCAAGGCCACTGAAAATGGATCTAGCTTTCGGTGGTCTCGGTATAATGCTGTATGAGCTGCGGCCCATGAAACTCTCAGCCGGTCGTGCTGGCCTGTCCTATATCGTTGCCAGAACCACGATTATGGCTAACTTTAACCTTAAATAAAATAAAAACTATGAGGCCAGATGGCTGCAATTTGGTATGTTTGATGATTGGAGGATGGATGATAAGCATACCAAATTGCAACCCTCTAGCCTCATTAGTTTTTAAGATCAAAGGGCGGACAGAAAAATGCGGACAGAAAAAATGCGGACGGACAGACAAGGCTGGCACAGTAGTTTTCTTTTCAGAAAACCTAAACGATATTTACTTCCATTTACTTCCACACCAGAGGATTACAAGACTCTAGTCTCGTAATGGTGGTCCTGTGTTTCCCAAATCCTAGGCAGAATGGGGGAGTGCTTGTAGGCCTAAAACCGCTCGAAGCTATACTTCGTAGAGTGACGATGTCCAAAACTTCGATGCTCTTCTGTTAAGTGACATTATAAGTGTTTCTAATGATTACCGGAAAGTTGGGTACACGCAACCTTTCGCTCATATCAGAAACAATAGAACTTCACTGGTCTGCTGGTATAGGGGTTAGTGTCGTGGCGTGCCACTCAGATGTCGCGGGGGGTTCGCGTCTCCCCAGGCGATGAAAAATCACTGGCTCTGTATTGTAATCAGTTACTGCTGCAGTGTTAGGGACGTCTGCTGCGGTGGGAGGTTGAAACCAACTTTCTTTGGAAGCTTGAATTGCAAGTCAATGGCCCCTTTGGTGTGCTGGTTCCATGTGAATAGGTTTCATCTACTGAAATAATAATAATAATAATAATAATAATAATAATAATAATAATAATAGATTTAAATAAGAGTTCAGTAAAAGCCATTATCGGAAGCCTAAGTAGGTTTTGTGTATAATCCTATGTCGAATAAGTTCCTCGGCATTTATTTTGTAAAAATAAGAGAATGTAGAACATTTATCTTACATTCGATCATACGAACTTCTCTGTAATACATATGAATGACTGTATTTTTCCAAAACCCTTTTTTCGTATTTTGGAAAAATACAATCGCTCTCATAAATTACTGTGGCTTTTTCCTTGATATTCATGACTACAAATCAAGTACCAGAAGGGAAGAGAGTTAGAAATAAAGCGAAATGACAGATAAATAAATAAGTAAATGCTTAAATAAATAGATAATTATATTGCTAGATAAGTAGATAGATAGATAAAAAGTAAATAAATAAATGGTTAAGTAGATAAGTAGGTAGATAGATAAATGAATAGATTATAAAATAAAATAAATAGATAGATAGATAGATAGATAGATAGATAAAAGATTTGATAAAAAGTCAACAATAGATAGATAGATAGGTAGATAGATAAAAAGTAAATAAATATATAGTTAAATAGATAAGTAGGTAGATAGATAAATGAATAGATAAAAAATAAGATAAATAGATAGATATATAGCTAAATGAGTAGATAAACAATAAATAGATAGATAAACAGAGAGATAGATAGATATATAGATAAATGAATAGATAGAAAAATGATAGATAGATAGATAGCTAAATTAATAGATTACAAAATAGATAGGTAGATCAATAGATAGGTAGATGAAGAAACAAATTAAAAATAAATAAATGAATAAATAAATAAATAAAAGAATAAACAAATCTGCCACACAGAAGATACCAGAAGGAGAAATGACCCGCGAGCCACCTTCAGACAATCCCGCCCACCCACCCACCTAATACCCACCCAACACCCGCCCACTAGTGGGTCCCTTAAATGCATCGCAATTACTCTCTTTCATCTCAGCATTAAGATTAAACTCCGCTTTCATTG
>NC_089757.1:37013264-37045764 GCF_040412425.1 Macrobrachium rosenbergii | reverse complement strand
GACGCCTTAAACCACACGGCCATCAAGGGTACACACACATACACGCACACACATATTTGTTTTGTCTCAAAATATCCTTCTCATTTCCTTAGCAATAAGTAATCGCAATCCCCCACCCGTCGCCGAGTTGACAGCTGCAATACTCGCCTTTCTAATTCACGTCATTACGATAACGTATCGCCCATCACTTCAGTCGCTCAGGTGTTGCAGGAATCAAAAGGAAATTGCAGAGAGGATTGAATTTCTCAGCAGAAATGTCCATAAACCTGTCACGGGGGGAATACTTGACTTCGTCCGAGAATTGGAGGTTAGAGCATGTAGTTCTCCTCGCGGCTGTGATAGATTCTGTGGGTTTTGTTGCCCTTTCATTTCTTGTTATTTGTTATTTTGTTGCAATTTCAATTTTTTTTAGTATGATTGGCTGCTGTTATTGTAGGTGTTATTTTCGTCACTGTTGTGTTGTGGTGCGTTGTCAGTTTGTTATTTATTTGCGAAAATAAAAATCTCTCTCTCTCTCTCTCTCTCTCTCTCTCTCTCTCTCTCTCGATAATGCTTTTCGATAATGGTATCATTTTCTCATGTTAATGTGATACCTGCAAAAAATAAAAAAATCATAAAAGGAGCGAATGAACTTTATTTACGAATACGTTGCTATTGCTTCTCTCACTTGTACTGCCTTTTCATAGTGATACTGTTTTCATGTTATGCTACATGAAAATATATTTTGCGGGATTTTGTGACATAGGAGTAATATACAATATTATTTCGTTTGGTAATCGATCTGTTATTTTTTTGCAGTGACGTAGATTTGACCCCTGGGGGTTTTGGGGGTGGGGGGATGTTTGGGGGAGGGGCTATACCCCTTTCAGGCATGTCGCAGTAATGCTTATAAGTAGGAAGATAAACATTAACATAGAAGTACAATTATAAGTATAAAGATAAACATTAAAATAGAAGTACAAGGAAGTAGGTCAATACAAATACAATTGAAAAAGAGATGTAGTCTGGAGATGCAATATTGACCTTTCTACCCTAATACTATTCTCCGTACATTTTAATACATTTTTATGTTTATTGATTTATTAATCTATTTTTTCTTTTTTAGTAAATGGGATCTCTTCTTTCTGTATTTCCTTTTACCTTCTCTTACGTCTTCCTAATGAACACCATAATATTCTTTGGAAGCTTGAATTTTAAGTCATTGGCTCCTTTGGTGGGCTTGTTCCTTATGAATAGGGTTCATCTACTGAATATAATAAAAATAATAATAATAATAATAATAATAATAATAATAATAATAATACTTTGGAAGGTTGTTTTTCAAGTCAGTGGGCCCTTTGGTGGGCTTGTTCCATATGAATAGGTTTCATCTACTGAATATAATAATAATAATAATAATAATAATAATAATAATAATAATAATAATAATAATAATAATTGCAATCAGAAACAGCTCACATTGTGAGAAAAGTGATGGACTCCTAAGGAGGCAGGATGCAACCCGGAACCCCACACTATAAAAACCACCCAGTCGAATAGGGAGATTGTGATAGCACCCCCCCAAATAATAATAATAATAATAATAATAATAATAATAATAATAATAATAATAATAATAATAATAATAATAATAATAATAAACAAGAGAGAAATTGGCTTGGTTTTGGACCTGTTGTTCTTCTCTGTGTTTCTTCTTATCCCAAACACTTGCCTTGGCTGCTGGTACTTTGCCAAGTGGGTCTCCTCTCTCTCTCTCTCTCTCTGTACGGAAGCTTCTCTTCCTTCTCTCTCTCTCCTCTGGGACTAGTCCTGGGACAGACAGACTGCGTCCCAAATACTATCCAAATCTGATTACATACGATGGTATGACTGCTTACAAAGCTTTCTCAGTACTTGTATGAGTTACTATCCTAAAATAATTCACCTTGTATTTTAATAATTTACTTAATTTTTCTCTTCTTATAACTGGTTTCTCCTTTCTGTATTTCCTATTACCTTGTGTTACTTCTTTCAAGTGAATACCCCTGTGGGCTTGTTCCATATGCTTAGGGTTCATCTTTTGAATAACAATAATAATAATAATAATATTTTTTTTGGGAGCTTAAATTTCAAGCCATTGGCCTCTGTTGGCTTGTTCCTTATGAATAGGGTTCATCTTCTGAGTAATAATAATAATAATAATAATAATAATAATAATAATAATAATAATAATAATAATGTTCTTTGGAAGCTTAAATTTCAAGCCATTGGCCACTGTTGGCTTGTTCCGTTTGAATAGGGTTCATCCCCTGAATAATAATAATAATAATAATAATAATAATAATAATAATAATAATAATAATAATAATACTATCGAGGTTTTTATGTGTGATAGTTTTTCTATCTTGGGCTGGATAGTATTTTCGTAACATAATAGCCTCAGAAACGCCAAAATATCAGGACCTTGAATTGTATTATGTATATGCTCTTGTATTTACGTTTATTTTTTATTTAATATCTTCTCCAACGAAGACGCCAGTATTGTGTTCATTCACCCGTGTCTGTTGTTTATCAGCCTGTCTGGCAAGCATATGTATTTTAATGAATACATATTAAATACATAAGTACGTTCACCTGCGTGGTTTATTTAACCGTAAACGGATTTTATTGCGTGAAAATATTGTTCAAATTTTGCCAGAGGGAAACTATAATAAGATAATAAGAAGAATTTGAAAATTCGTGCGTGTGATTACTTGCATAATCCTTTCAAAAACTGTATCCTTGTCAATCTCTCTTCTCTTTGATTAATTGATTGGTTGAAAGGCATACTTTCGCCAGAGTTCTTTAAAGTAGTTTTACGAAGTTATTGATAAAATACTCAGTTGTGGTTATTTTAACAAAGGCTTGAGCTGAATGGAATTCTTGTACTGTGGTACAAAGACTTGTAATCAGCCTATTCTCAAAGTTGGTGAGCTCGGTTGTATGTGTGTGTGAGTGTGGGCGCAACTTGTGCAAACCGCCCATCATTGAGGAGGTAATGACCAAATCAACGATACTGGGGAAGATCGTTTGCCAATTCTAACCAAAGGTCAAGATAGTTGAAGAGGCGCGATGAATTGAGAGAGAGAGAGAGAGAGAGAGAGAGAGAGAGAGAGAGAGAGAGAGAGAGAGGAGGAGGGAGGAGGAGGAGGAGGAGGAGGAGGAGGAGGAGGAGGAGGAGGAGGTGGAGGAGGATGTGCCGAAGGAGTATTTATGAAAGGTAAAAAGGGCAAAGAGACAGCACACAGCTGAAAGAGACGAAGAAGGAAGAACCATTCAGGATTGAGGTTTGTGGGAGGGGTGGTGGGGGGAAGGGGGGTGTATAATGTCAACAGGAGGAGGAAGAGAAGGTGGAGGAGGAGGAGGAGGTAGAGGTGGATGTGGAGGTGGAAAGGGCGAGCGGGTGCGGGCCTTAGGTAATTACCAACCCGTGTTTGTCTTCAGCCAACATGGCGGTTCCTCAGACCGGTCGCCGCCGCCTTCCCACTCCTCCCTCTCCCCCTCCCCCCCTTCTACTCCCACCCCCACTCCTCCTACTCGTACTCCTATTCTCTGCCTGCTGCTACTGCTACTGCTGCTGCTGTACTGTTACTACTGCTACTAATCTTTTCCTGCTTACACACACAAATATTCCCTTTTTATGTCTCGATATCAGTTTCACTCAAAACATACTTTTGCTTTTATTTCACATCTCTTTAATAAGCTACAACCCTCTCTCTCTCTCTCTCTCTCTCTCTCTCTCTCTCTCTCTCAGCGGCGGCAAGGCCTTTTTCCTGGTTATATTCCATTTTCTTTACGTCAAAGGTTTGGTAAACGAATGTCACGTATTTTGGAACCCGAGGAATTTCCGATGTGGACGTCGCATGGATCCTTTGATCTTTGTGGGATGGTTTTCCAATAGTCATGCGGATTTACTCATGGGTCAGGAGGATTTATTCGTGAGGTAGGAGGATTTATCGTGAGTTGTGAGGATTTACTCGTGAATTAGGAGGATTTATTCGTGAGACTGGAGGATTTATTCGTGAGTCAGGAGGATTTATCGTTAGTTGTGAGAATTTACTCTTAAGTCAGGAGGATTTATTCGTGAGACAGGAGGATTTCATCATGAGTCAGGAGGATTTATTGGTGAGTTATGAGGATTTACTGATGGGTCAGGGGAATTTATTCGTGAGTTAGGAGGATTTATTCGTGAGATAGGAGGATTTATTCGTGAATCAGGAGGATTTATTTGAGATAGGATTTATTCGTTAGACCGGAGGATTTATTCGTGAGTTGTGAGGATTTACTCATGGGTCAGGAGGATTTATTCGTGAGTCAGGAGGATTTATTCGTGAGTCAGGAGGATTTATTCATGAGTCAGGAGGATTTATTGGTGAGTCAGGAGGATTTATTGGTGAGTTGTGAGGATTTACTGATGGGTCAGGGGGAATTATTCGTGAGTTGTGAGAATTTACTCTTGAGTCAGGAGGATTTATTCGTGAAATGTGAGGATTTACTCATCAGCCAGGAGGATTTATTCGTGAGTTGGGAGAATTTACTCATGAGTCAAGAGGATTTATTCGTGAATTGTGGGGTTTTACTCGCCAGTCAAGAGGATTTATTCATGAGTCAGTAGGATGTATTTATGGGTCATGAGTTACCCATGAGTCATGAGGATTTACTCACGAGTCCGTGGATTTACTCACGGGTCAGGAGGATTTATTCGTGAGGCAGAAGGATTTATTCTTGAGTCAGAATTATTTACTCATGGGGCAGGAGGATTTACTCATGAGTCATGAGGATTTATTTATGAGTCATGAGGATTTTCTCATGAGTCATGAGGATTTGTGGAATATTCGTGTATCGATAATACTCGTATTATTATTTACATATAATATCTCCTATTTGTTTTGTGTTTCGAAAAATAACAAACACAGTAATAATATTCATGTTCATTGCTCATATTGTTAATATTGTTGGGGAAGAAGCGAAGTAAATAACCTGACGATAAATATGATGATTATGGATTAATACTAACTAACTGCATATATACTATATATAAATTTCTGACTCACATCAGGATCGAACCCAGGTCTTTCAATGTAATATATGTATATATGTATATACACATATATATATGCATTACATTGACGTATTCTAGTAAATAACTCAGTATGACAAGTCGGCAGAACGGAAGCTAGATTACTACAGCAACTATCCCCCCCCCCTTTCCCTCGCCCCACAAACTAAAAGAACCCCGGTCCAGCAAAAAACTACTGCACTGATTGAGTTCATATTTCCCTTTATCTCCTCTTACTTCTTCCTAATGAACACCACATTCTTTGGAAGCTTGCATATCAAGTCAGTGGCCCCTGTGGTGGGCTTGTCCCATATGAATAGGTTTAATCTACTGAATAATAATAATAATAATAATAATAATAATAATAATAATAATAATAATAATAATAATAATAATAATAATAATGAGTAGAACTCTCAATGCCGAGAACAGGAGCAACTTTGTATAAGGTCTACAATAATATATCAGTGGTAGAATGTGATACTTTATAAAAATGTATAGTGACATTGTACCTTTCATATATTATCGTGGACCTTATACAACAACAACAACAACAACAACAACAATAATAATAATAATAATAATAATAATAATAATAATAATACCCTTTGGTCCTTATATTTTCCTGTGTTCAGTAGCTGAGTTATTACTGTTACTGATTTTGCAATACAAAATGGCAAAGTAATACAACTGATTGAAAACAGCGTTGATTATTCCAAAGAGTAAACAAGTAAAAAATGCGCCGAAAGTCGAGTTTTGTGGACAGCCGCTACAGCGTATAATCAAGGCCACCGAAATTAGGTCTATCTTTCGGTGGTCTTGGTATAATGCTGTAAGAGCCGCGGCCCATGAAACTTTAACCCACTGGGCAGTGGTGGCCTAACCTATATCGTTGCCAGAAGCACGATTATGGCTAACTTTAAACTTAAATAAAATAAAAAAAAACTACTGGGGCTAGATGGTTGCAATTTGGTATGTTTGATGATTGGAGGGTGGATGATCAACATACAAATTTGCAGCCCTCTAGCCTCAGAGTTTTTAAGATCTGAGGGCGGACAGAATAAGTGCGGACGGACAGACAGAGCCGGCACACTAGTTTTCTTTTACAGAAAACTAAAAATCTGTAAAATGTGTGAGTTGGGAGTCTTCAGAATTTCTTCAGCAAATCTAACAAATCCTCTTGTTCTCGTTTTTTTTTTTTTTTAAATTTCCAAAGGTTTCATCAGGCTGTTTTATGTAATTCAATCTTTAGTATGAAAAACATTATTAGATTAGGTAAATGTTGCGGATGAATGACTGTTACCAACTAGCATTAGCATTATGTAAATAATTCGAAGTATCCACTTGAAGTATTTCTTCAGTGTAGGAATTCATGTGTGTCCGATTGCCCACTTGATCAAGAAGGCAACCAGCTTGCATTATTTCTGCGCAAATAAGTTGAAGTATCCACTTGAAGCATTTCTTCAGCGTAGGAATTAATGTGCCCAAGTACCCACTTAATCAAGGGGGCATTCTGAATCATCCTCCTCCTCCTCCTCTGTACCCAGAAGGACATGCCCTTCCCAGAGGGTATTAAAATTCAGCCGTACGCCAAGTGGAGTCGGAACAATATTTATTATCCTTTTAACGGCGACAGTTGATCACTTCAGCATCATCCCCAGCAGCTGCTGTGATCCTCCATTTAGGAGAGAAGGAGAGAAAAAAAGAAAGAAATAAAAAAAAGAGGAAGAAAGAAAAGTAGCAAAGTCAACTCACTGCCATTAGAACAACCAACAAATCTGCCGGGTCAATTACTCAGCAATTCAACTGGAAGAGATTCGGCTGGTGGTGGTTCTGGTGGTGGCCCCAGGTCCTTGCTGTTGGTGTTTCTGCTGTTACTGTTTCTGCTTCAGCTGGGGCTGCTGTTGCTGTTTCTGCTGTTACAGTTTCTGCTGGGGCTGCTGTTGCTGTTTCTGCCGGGGCTGGTTATGTTTCTGCTGAGGCTGCTATTTCTGCTGCTGCTGTTTCTGTTTCCGCTGGGGCTGGTTATGTTTCTGCTGCTGCTGCTTTTGCTGTTTCTGCTGGGGCTGCTGTTGCTGTTTCTGCTGGGGCTGCTGTTGCTGTTTTTGCTGTGGCTGCTTATGTTTCTGCTGTTGTTGTTTCTGCTGAGGCCGATGTTGCTGTTTCTGCTGGGTCTGCTGCTGCTGTTTCTGCTGTTAATTTTGTTGTTTATGCTACTGCTGCTTCCTCTGCTGCTGCTGCTACTGCTTTTGCTTCTACTTCTGCTGCTGCTTCTGTGGTTGCCGCTGATTCTGCTTCTACTGTTGCTGCTGTTCTGCTTTTGTTGCTGCTTCTTCTTCTTCTGTTGCGGCTGTTGGCTCAATAGAAGCTGCTGCTATTTCTGCTGCTGCATCTGCTGCTACCGCTCCCCCAAGGAGTGGACGAAGAAGACTCGTCCAATCCGTCTTGTCAACGACCCTCTCTCCCTCCCTTCCTCCTTTCCTCTTGTGCATTATCGCATTATCCAGCTCTCGGGAATTGTATCTCATTGCCTCATTTTCTGTGTGTATGTGTCTGTGTGTCTGGAAGACGAGAAGGAGGCAAAGGTCTGTCTGCTTGCTCCGAGGGCCTCCCTCGGAGGGACGGGCGCGGAGGTGTGTAAGTAAAATCCCAAAAGAGACTCGCCGCCGACGCCACTCGAGGCCTCGAGAGCAAATATGAGAGTCGAGGATGCTCCACGTCCTCCTTTGACAGGGACGTCCCGCCTTTTTGTCCTGCTCCTCCTGCTCCTGCTCCTGCTCCTCCTCCTCCTGCTCCTCCTCCTCCTCCTCCTCCTCCTTCTTTTTATGTATCTTTTGCGTTTCTTCATTATGTTTTTCGCTCTTGGTCTCCTGTTTCATCTGTCGTTCCGGCCTTTTGTTTCTTAATTCCTTTACCTTTGTCTGCGAGGAATAATTATTAATTGTAGATTGATTGATCGACTTGCAAGACGAGATGTAACTGGCGTTACAACGTCTTAGTAGGAAGAAACTTCGTTGAATTTATTTATTTATTTTTTTAATGCCGCGAAGAAATGTGGGAGTTGGATTGTATTTCTGTGAACTTTGTACTGTTTCAAGGAAAATAAATTTTATAGTTTTCTGTAAAAGAAAACTATTGAGATGGCTTTGTCTGTCCGTCAGCACGTTTTCTGTCCGCATTTTTTCTGTCCGCACTTTTTTCCGTCCGCACTCTTTTCTGTCCGCACTTTTTCTGTCCGCACTTTTTTCTGTCCGCACTTTTCTGTCCGTACTTTTTTCTGTCCGCGCTTTTTCTGTCCGCCCTCAGATCTTAAAAACTACCGAGGCTTGCGGGCTGCAAAATGGTATGTTGATCATCCACCCTCTAATCATCAAACATACCAAATTGCAGCCCTCTAGCCTCAGTAGTTTTGATCTTATTTAAGGTTAAAGTTAGCCATGACCGTGCGTCTGGCAACACTATAGAACAGGCCACCACCGGACCGTGGGTTCAACTTTCATGGGCCATTGCTCATACAGCACTATACGCTGTACAGAAAACTTGATTGCGTGAAGAAACTTCGGCGCATTTTTTTTTTTTTTTTTTTTATTAAATAGAGATTTACAGCTTCTCTGGATCCTGGTTGTAGATGTTAACAAAATGCAATGAATTGTAAGAAGAATAGACTTAAAACACAGACGACTCTTAAGAGATATACCGGTTGGCAAGTGACAAGATGGACGAGAAGTGCTTAAATCCGGCGTTATTTATTTTGAGAAAACGGTGGCAATAATGTTAAAAATTTCCTTCATTTAAATAAGCAGATGGTAGCGCATATCTGATCCTGACATGAACGTTCAGTGCTGTAAACAGAATCACCGAATAGACTTTTTATATATTAAATATTCCTTTTATATATTAGATATTCCTTTTTATATATTAATTATTCCTTTTTATATATTCCTTTTGTATATTAGAATATTCCCTTATAATAAATATTCCCTTATAATAAATATTCCTTTTTATATATTAAATATTCCTTTAAATAGTAGATATTTTCTTATAATAAATGTTCCTTTTTATATATTAAATATTGGTTTTTTTAAAATTAGATATTCCTTTTATATATTAAATATTCCTTTTATATATTAAATATTCCGTTTATGTATTAAATATCCGTTTTATATATTAGATATTCTTTTTCTATATTAAATATTCTTTTTCCGTGGCTGAATTCAACTAATAAATGTTATTATGGCCTCGTCAAAACTCTTCTCAAGTTTGTTTGTTTATATTATGAAGACATTTTTATCCATTTTGTGCAGAGATTACTTAAAGTAATGAAAGGAAGTTACATCTGACTTTTTCTTCATTATTAATTGATTTATTTATTCAGTTCAAATAAGCAAAAAAATATTTGTGCAGAGATAATAAATAAATTTACGAGACCATTTAGGGATGAGATAAGAAAGACCAGTCTTTTTAGACCTTGACGGTAGATGGAGCTGATGTTTGTGTTTACTGAAAACAAATTCATTAGGAAACAACAGAAATAAAGAACTGTTGAAGGTCCTTTTGTGCGTCATGGGTCAGTGCTGCTTTATAAATAAGGGAAGTCAGTCTTACTGGGCTGTCCAACGCCTCAAAATGTTACTGATTAGTGCTACTGTGAGGTTTTATACAAGTTTCACCTTATATGTATATATATATATATATATATATATATATATATGTATACATATATATATATATATATATATATATATATATATATTATATATATTATATATATAATATATATATTTGTAAAATATATAGATATATATATACAGTATATATATATATATATATATATATATATATATATATATATATATATATATATATATATATATATTATATATATTATGTATTGTGTGTGTGTATCTATACAATAGTGTTGACCATAGAAAAAGTAGACGTTTTTGCAAAATTTTTAGACATGAAAAAAATTTCCTGAATATGTATTAAGGTTAAAAGTATACCTTAGTTTAACCAGACCACTGAGCTGATTAACAGCTCTCCTAGGGCTGTCCCGAAGGATTAGATTTATTTTACGTGGCTAAGAACCAATTGGTTACCTAGCAACGGGACCTACAGCTTATTGTGGTATCCGAACCACATTATAACGAGGAATGAATTTCTATCACCAGAAATAAATTTCTCTAATTCTTCTTTGGCCGATGGGAGAGTATTAAGGTGTAAATGAGAAATTTGAAATTATAAGCTGTAGAATCTCTATAAATCTGTGTATGACCGACAGAGAACGTGTATCATACAAGCTCGCTGTCGAACTTCTCCAAAGTTCCGGAGGTCCTTTATTCCTCACACTGCTGGACTGTGGAACAGCCTCCCTGACTGAGGATGCCGTTCCATTGGAACTTCTTCAGATGTTCAAACGAAGAAGCAAGGCATTACTATCCTGATACAATTCAACTTGTATTCTAATAATTTACTTACATTTGTTATTCATTTATTCATTTGTTATTTTGCCTGTTTTTTTCTGGTTGCTTCTTTCGAATGAACACCATAATATTCTTTGGAAGCTTGAATTTCAAGTCAATGGCCCCTTTGGTGGGCTTGGTCCATGTGAATAAGGTTCATCTTTTTGAATAATAATAATAATAATAATAATAATAATAATAATAATAATAATAATAATAATATTATTATTCTTTGGAAGCTTGAATTTCAAGTCAATGGCCCCTTTGATGGGCTTGTACCATATGAATATGGTTCATCTTTTTTGAATAATAATAATAATAATAATAATAATAATAATAATAATAATAATAATAATAATATTATTATTATTCTTTAAACAATTTCAAGTCAATGGCCCCTTTGATGGGCTCACCATATGAATATATTCATCTTTTTGAATAATAATAATAATAATAATAATAATAATAATAATAATAATAATAATAATAATAATAATATTGATAATAATAATAATAATAATCAGGCTCATGCACGTATCCTTGCCAATGTAGGTCGTTGCTTGCACGAGCGCACGCCTGGACTAACACTTCTGTGTGCATGCTTGCCAGCCAGCATGAGGCTATAGAGCCTGTACAGATGCTACCTGTAAGTCCAAAAAGAGAGAAGAAGAAGAAGAAGAAGAAGAAGAAGAAGAAGAAGAAGATCCTCCCCTCCTCTCTCTCCTCTCTCTCTCTCTCTCTCTCTCCTTCCTTGAAAGAGAAAAGTCCTCTCTCTCTCTCTCTCTCTCTCTCTCTCTCTCTCTCTCTCTGAAGGAGAAGAGTCCCTCCTCTCTCTCCTCTGAAGGAGAAGAGTCTCTCCTCTCTCTCTCTCTCTCTCTCTCTCTCTCTCTCTCTCTCTCTCTCCTCGAAGGAGAAGGTAGCCGATCCTATCATCTCTCTCTCTCTCTCTCTCTCTCTCTCTCTCTCTCTCTCTCTCTCTCTCTCTCTCCCTCGTAGGAGAAGATAGCTGATCCTACCATCTCTCTCTCTCTCTCTCTCTCTCTCTCTCTCTCTCTCTCTCTCTCTCTCTCTCTCTCTCCTCGTAGGAGAAGATAGCCGATCCTATCATCTCTCGGAGAAGAAGAAGAAGAAAAGAAGAATCCTCTCTCTCTTGGAAGTAGAAGAATCCTCTCTCTCTCTCTCTCTCTCTCTCTCTCTCTTCTCTCTCTCTCTCTCTCCCTCGAAGCAGAAGAAGATGATAGCCGATCCTATCCTCTCCCTCTCATCGAAGACAAAAGCCCCTGGACGATGTTCTCTTCGGAGGCCGTTTAGAATTTCCCAGGGCACACACCCACACACACCCTCCCCTTCCTTCCTCCCCTCCCTCCTCCTTCTTCTTCTTCCTTCCTCCTCCTTCCCTGGGCCACTCCAAACAAGCCTCGACTCACGCTTCTTGTCCATTAAATTGATAATGACCCGGGGCCGTGGCAGATTACGTCGATCCTGCCCACCGAATCCTCATTTGACTACCAAATCAGCAGAAGCAGCGCGAGCGACCATCCACTGGAAGTCCGGACTCATTGCGCCGACGTCACTCACTCGCGGGAGCTGAGAGAGAGAGAGAGAGAGAGAGAGAGAGAGAGAGAGAGAGAGAGAGAGAGAGAGAGAGAGAGAGAGAGAGTGATTGTAATAGAAGAGAGGGAGAAAATGTAGTGGCGAGGAGAGAAAAAAAGTAATAGAAGAGAGAGAGAGAGAGAGAGAGAGAGAGAGAGAGAGAGAGAGAGAGAGAGAGATTGTGAGAAAAGAGAGAGAGGGAAAGAAAAGAGAGAGAGAAAAAATGTAATAGAAGAGGAGAGAGAAAGAGAGAAGAGAGAGAGAGAGAGAGAGAGAGAGAGAGAGAGAGAGAGAGAGGGAAAGAAAGAGAAATGCAAGAAGTGAAGGAAAAATGAAAGAGAAAGAGAAATGTGTAATAGAAAAGAGAGAGAGAGAAGAGAGAGAGAGAGAGAGAGAGAGAGAGAGAAATGTAATAGAAAAAAGAGAGAATTTATTAGACAGAGAGAGAGAGAGAGAGAGAGAGAGAGAGAGAGAGAGAGAGAGAGAGAGAGAGAGAGAGAGAGAGAGAGAAATTTAATTGCGAAGAAAGAGAAAAATTTAATAGAAACTAGAGAGAGAAAGAGAGAGAGAGAGGGAGAGAGAGTGCAAGGGGCCCTTAAGTTTCTCGGGGCGGTTTCCTCCTCATCCTCCTCCTTCTCCTTTTCCTTCTCCTCTTCCTTCTTCCGAAGGATTTTGTTGGGGATTAGCCGGATTTCTCGAAGAGAAACGGGTGAAGGATTTTTACCCAGAAAGATTCTGGTTTCTGTATTGAGAGAGAAGAATAACATGAGCGATTTCCCAAGTCTTTTTTAGGTTGTCTATAAATTAGTAACAGGTCGCAAAATAGTAAAAATTTATATTAGTGTTATACAAGATAAACTGCAGAAATATTAGAAGCTAAAAAAATAAGGGATTTTGGTATTCAAATTGTACCTTTAAAGAATGCAGGTAAAAATAGGTTCTACCATAAGAGCGTACCGTCTCGATAGTGGTATGGTGTTCTGAAATATTTAGTAGCGATTACTGATGTTCGTAGTTCATTTACTTCTTTGTTTATTTTCGATTACTTCGTCTACATTTAATGGATTAAATATTAGCGTGATTATTATGATTAGGATTATTGATAGGCATTTTTTTTAAATACTGACGGTGCATCAAAGAAGATATAGTGGATGCCGAGTATGCGCTTATTTAATTTTCAAATGACAAGTCATATTTTAAATTTTTCATAATGGATCAAACATACTTTGGTGTGCCACTAAGATTTTCCGTAATAAAACACACACACACACAGCTAGGTTCACTTAATGTCCACTTTAAAAAAAAATTGGTGAAACACAAACTGAAATAAAAAAAAATTGGTGAAACACAAACTGAAATAGTTTAGCAAAGTTTCTGGTTTTGAAAGTTATCTAGTTATTTCACATGACAGCAGATACCAATAACAAGCCTTAACAAAATATAGTCATTGATAAAAAGGTATTGCAAAATCAAGCGCTGTTTGAAAACTTCCCAATATGAGCAAGATTTGCAAAATACAGACACTATTTTAAAGGGAAAGTTTGAAGTCGCGCCTTGTGATGTATCAAGTAGAATATCTTCATCAGAACTGTCTAAAGTAACTTTCGCTACCCAAAAGGATTCTGAGAACGTTTGCCTGCCATCTTGGTGCACATCGGAATTGTCTATATAGCAATTATCGTTACCCAAAAGGGTTACGGAAACGTTTGCCTGCCATCTTGGTACACCCAAAGAATCGCATGTCACAACGGTAAAGAATTCTGCCAAGACGAGTTTTTTACACATTAGCCCTTTAAACTCTCACCTTCCGTTGTGGGTACAGAGTGGCCAAAAGCCTTTCTACCTGAGCATTAAAAAAAAAAGGTTAAAAATCTTTATGCAGCAGGAGGGAAATTCATATGTGATTATGGTTATAAACTACAGATTTTCAAGTGAGGCGGAAATCTTCTACCCTCTCCACGCAATCTGCTGTCTCTTCCACTAAGTCTTCTATCTTCACTAAGTCTTCTATTTCCTCTATTAAATCAACTATCTCCTTCACTAAGTATTTTATCTTCTCCAAGTCTACTGTATCTATTCTGCGAAGTCTTCTATTTCCTCCATTAAATATACTATCTCCTCCGCTAAGTCTTCTACCTTCTCCAATAAGTCTGCTACCTTCTCCACTAAGTGTCTTATTTTCTCTATTAAATCTACTATCTCCTTCTCTAAGTATTTTATTTTCTCCATTAAGTATACTTTCTCCTCCGCCAAGTCTTCTATTTCCTCCATTAAATATACTGTCTCCTCTGCTAAGTCTTCTACCTTCTCCACTAAGTCTTCTATTTCCTCTGTTAAATCTACTATCTCTTTCTCGAAGTGTTTTTTCTTCTCCATTAAGTCTAGTATCTCCTCCGCCAAGTCTTCTGTTTCCTCCATTGAATATACTATCTCCTCCGCTAAGTCTTCTGTTTCCTCCATTAAAGCTACTGTCTCCTCCGCAATGTCTTCTATCTTCTCCATTAAGACTTGAATTAAAGAAAAGGAAAGGAGATACATCTCTAGAACTTTCTGCTGGTTTCAGCAAAATCCATGGTACTGATCTGAAGTTTCTGGTGACGTAGGGAAATAATCCCATGGAATCGAAACAGAATCTCCATACACTCTATTTATGTTCCGTTAAAATATTGGGTTACTTGAATTTGATAAGACACTGTTATTGTATCTTAGCTTGATGGAGTGAATATTTTGAAGATTTCCTGAATGTGGAAGATAGAAGGGGAACATAGGTAAATGACTTAGGAGTGGAAGTGGTTCAAGTTAGTTTGAGAATGCTTAAGGAAGTGAGTTAAGGAATAAGGATAGCAGTCTAGTGACTGCAGAATGGAAAAACGACAGGAGTTGATGGCATTTCAATTGATATACTATTGCGTGGTGGTGGCGATGCGATTGAGTGTCTGACCGGGGTGCGTAACGTACTTCAGGAGGATGGAAAGATTCCAGAGGAAAGAATTGGCGGAATAATTGTTTCATGGTTTGGAGGTGAAGATGATAGAGAGAGAAGGCCGAGAATTATTTGATCAGCAGACTTACAGTCATATATATAAACTTTTCCCCTTTTCTTGAAATTGTTATCTTTAGTTATTGTATATGAGATATATCAGTTTTCGTTTTAATTTTACGTTTAAATTTTACCAGTAATATTAACAGAGAGAATTGTTATTAATTTCTCTTTAATGAACGTCACAAGCCCAGACAGACATTTAGGTACATGTACATCGTTTTAACACTGACGATACAAGCATCTTTTAAAAACGTCCATTCGCCCGGTCATCCCGATCAAGAAACGGCCACCCACACGCCCACGCCTTACCCCCTGGCCAGGGGATCAGGCGCCCCCTGCGTGGATGCCTTCACCCCACCCCCCACCCACCCTCCCCACCCATGGCCCCGTGAGGAGCGACGACGGGGGCGTCTGACCCGGTCATTAATCATTGCTCCCAGAGACAATTAGCCGGGTGATGTTTTGACTCAGCCAATGGGAAGCCATTTGCAAAGTGGTGACGGTTTGTCCGCTGTCACCATTATCAAGGTATCTATAGACCTTGAACATTATTATACTCGTACCCGCCTGCCTCGTCGCCGTCGGCTTCCTTCTACGTATCTTCTTCGGGAATGAAAGAGTTTTTTTTATTATCTTTTTATTTTTTAGGAAAACAGAAGTTTAATGATTTATGAACATTTATCGGCTTCTATGTGTCTCCTGGAATAAAAGGCTTCATTATTATTATTATTATTATTATTATTATTTTTTTTAAAGTTGTTATTAGTATTATTAATATTTATTTTTTTAAGTTATTATTATTATTTTTTTTTAAAGGAAAACAGAAGTTTAAGGATGAAAATATATCGGCTTCTACGTGTCTTCTTCGGGAATAAAAGAGGTTTTTTATTATTTTTTTTTTAGGAAAACAAGTTTAATAATTTTTGAAAATTTATCGGCGCCCTTCTGCGTGTCGTCGGGAATAAAAGTTTTTTATTTTATTTTTTTAGGAAAACAGAAGTTTAATCAATTATGAAAATTTAACACGGGTTCTGCTTGCCTTCGGGAATAAAAGAGTTTTTTTATTTATTTTTTTGGGGAAAACAGAAGTTTAATTATTTATGAAAATTTATCGGCTTCTACGTGTCTTCGGAATAAAAGAGTTTTTTTTTATTATTTCTTTACGAAGGAAAACAAAAGTTTAATCATTTACGAAAATTTATTGGCTTCTACTTGTCTTGGTGAATAAAAGAGCTTTTTATTATTTTTTTTTAAGGAAAACAGAAGTTTAATAAGTTATGAAAATATATCGGCTTCTACGTGTCTCCGGGATTAAAAGAGGGTTTTTATTTTATTTTATTTTTTAAAGATAAAAATTTTTGAAAAATTTATGAAAATTTATGCTTACATCGCCATCGGCCAAAAGTTTTTTTATTTGATTATTCTAATTTTTGAAAGGAAAACTAAAGTTTAAGAATTTATGAACATTTATTTTTGTGTCGCGATCTGCTTCCTTCTACGTGTCTTCGGGAATAAAAGAGGTTTATTATTATTATTATTATTATTATTATTATTATTATTATTATATATACATATATATATATATATATATATATATATATATATATTTTTTTTTTTTTAAGAAGACAGAATTTTAATAAATTTTGAAAATTTGTCGGCTTCTACTTGTCTCCGGGAATATAAGAGGCAAAATTTATGATTTTTGGTGAATATAAAATTATTTTTTGTTAAGGAAAACAGAAGTTTGAGATTTTGAAAAATTATTTTTATGTCGCTATCGGCTAACACGTGTCTCCGGAAATATAAAAGGTTTTATTTTAATGTTCTTTTTATCGTGAGGAAAACAGGAATTTAACAATTTATGAAAATATCGACTTCTTCGTGTCTTTAATTTAAGAATATAAAAGATTTTTGTTTTTTTTTTATTTGTAAAGAAATCGGAAGCTTAATAATTTTTTGAGGAAAAAAGAAATTTAATGATTTATGAAAATTTATCGGCTTCTGCGTGTCTTCGGAAATGCAAAAGGTTTTTTATTCTTTTTATTTGAAAAAAATAAAAATTCTGAAGAATTTAGAAAAACATATTTTTATGTGGCGATTGGCTTGTGCGTGCCTCCGGGAACATAAGAGTTTTTTTATTATTATTTTTAAGGAAAACATAAGTTTACAATTTATGAAAATTTATTTGTTACGTCCTTTTGTAAATCATTTATGATTTCCGGCGAATATGAAAGTGTTTTTTTTTTAAGGAAACATAAGTATGTAATTTATTAAAATTTATTTTAATGTCCTTTTGTTCATCGCTTGAGATTTCCGGTTTCCAAATAATTTATTATTTTAGTTTTGTGTGTATCTTCTCTCTCTCTCTCTAATGTACTCTCTGCAGTCTCTATGTCTCTCCTCTTTTCAAATTGTACTAATGCAGTTGTATGTGTATCCTGTTTTCATTTGTAATGGGCAATGTTGATTAACTGCTCTCTCTCTCTCTCTCTCTCTCTCTCTCTCTCTCTCTCTCTCTCTCTCTTTATCTACTGTTGTCTGTCTTTTATGATTTCCGTGTTCCATACCGTGTATTTTAATGTGTATTTATTTTTTTGCAAAGTATTATGATTAACCTCTCTCTCTCTCTCTCTCTCTCTCTCTCTCTCTCTCTCTCTCTCTCTCTCTCTCTCTCTCTCTCTCTCTCTCTCTCTCTCTCTCTTCGCAGTTATTTGACAGACGAAAGATCATGCACAGGTATACAGGAGGATGCGTAGGGTAGCCATTAGAGAGAATAAAAAATTGTGCTTTTCAAGAAACTAAATACACAGGGAAGGAGTCGATGGAGTGAGTATTTTGAAGCTTCCGTTAATGTGGAGGATAGAAAATGGGGTGTAGGAGATTAGCAACTTTATAAACCTGCTTTAAAAGGTTCACCAGCAGTACACAGAACCCTTTGACACACCGAACGCATTAAGTTTCCCTGCAATATTAACAGCTTCGTATATCCATACAGAAGATTCATCAGCCCTTTCATACACAGTGCATTCACCTGTATCTTGTGTGCGCTCTGTGTATACTTCTATGCATATATATTTATAATTTATACATGTATGAATATAAAAAGGCCCATAAAACACTATTTGAATGTTGCAACCATATATTTCGAGCACTTCCTTCTGTGCTCGAAATATATGGTTGCAGCGTTCAAACAGTGTTTTATGGGGCTTACTATCTTCATATTATACTGTGGTATTACAGTAAAAGACATTCATATATATGTGTATATGTGCATATGTATATAAAATGTGTGTGTATATATATATATATATATATATATATATATATATATATATATATATATATATATATATATATATATATATATATATAATCAGCATGACCATAATAATCACTCAAGCGAAACAGCCAAGATATATCTTTCAACTCAACCAAACGAAAATAAACGTAAAATGAGGAATGGAGCGGGTGAGTGAGCGAGTGAGTTACCCTCCCTATGCATATTTATTCAAGAAGGAATAAGCGGTAATGGAATTAGAGAATACACTGGAAATAATAATCGCGGTTTCAGATTCCCCCTGCGATTGTCAGGACCCCGTCCTCACTGTCCTTTCTCCCGCCGGGAGTCCGACAGCGCAGGTTCCGCCAGCCGTGATGAATGGAGCTCTTCTATAAAGCCAAGATGTTAAAGTATAAAAAGATATTGTGCTTACGAGGTTTTCCCCTTGGGGGTAAGTGGGGGAGGGAGGGAGGGGTGGGGGGAAAGTTGAAGTGGTAGGGTGTTAGGAGGGTATTTGTAAAGCCTGAGATGTTAAAGCATAAAAAGATATTGGGCTTGAGGTTTTCCCCCAGGGGTTTGGTTGAGGAGGGGGAGTTTCCTCCTTGGGGTGGGGGAGTGGGGAGGAGGTTGGGAGGGTATTTGTAAAGTCTGAGATATTAAAGCATATAAAGATATTGGACTTACGAGGTTTTCCCCAAGGGGGTTTGGTTGAGGAAGGGGGAGTTTCCCCTTGGGGTGGGGCAGGGGGGATGGTGTTGGGAGGGTAGGGCAGGGGTAAAGCCTGAGATGTTAAAGCATAAAAAGATATTGTGCTTACGAGGTTTTCTCCCAGGGGTTTTGGTTGAGGAAGGGGGAGTTACCCCCTTGGGGTGGGGGAGGGGGAGGGTGTTGGGAGGGTAGGGGTAAAGCCTGAGATATTAAAGCATAAAAAGATATTGGGCTTACGAGGTTTTCCCCCAGGGGTTTTGGTTGAGGAGGAGGGAGTTTCCCCCCCCTTGGGGTGGGGGAGGTTTGGGGGGTCAGGGGGATGGGAGGACAGGGTGATGGGGTAGGGGATTTAGGGGGCGGGGTTCGCAAAAATTAAATGGAAAAAAATCGGCGAATCTTCTTCCTCTGTAAACACCGCCAGGTGAAAGGGTGAGGAAAGTCGGGGAGACATGAAGAGGGGTGAGGGGTGTCTAGGGCCAGGTTTAGGGAGAGGGGGGGACGCAACTAGTGCCCCTCACCCCCCCTCTCCCACCCAAACCTCCTCCTCCTATGATTAATGATGCACGCGTCGACCGAAATTAATGAATGTCACTGTGGCATAGGGCCCGCCTCGAGACCGCTTACAGGGTGGCCCACTCAAACTTAGCAGCTCCGATTTCGCCCAAGACCTTCTTGCGGGAGTGTTATTATTATTCGCCGTGATTCACAAACATCTAGTAATTGTTTTGTCCTTTTGAGCCTCGACAAAAGTTTGCGGTCGTTAACGGCGTTTTTCGGGACACGAACCGATGAGGAATGATGGGACCCTCGGCCTCAGCAGAGGCCATTGAAATCGGGCTCTCTCTCTCTCTCTCTCTCTCTCTCTCTCTCTCGAAGATCGAAGAAAAAGAAGTAGGGTCTCTCTCTCTCTCTCTCTCTCTCTCTCTCTCTCTCTCTCTCTCTCTCTCTCTCTCTCTCAGAAGAAGAAAAAGAAAAAGGGTCTCTCTCTCTCTCTCTCTCTCTCTCTCTCTCTCTCTCCAGAAGAAGAAGAAGTAGGGTCTCTCTCTCTCTCTCTCTCTCTCTCTCTCTCTCTCTCTCTCTCTCCTCGAAGAAGAAGAAGAAGAAGAAGAAGAAGAAGAAGAAGAAGTAGGAATGGCTGGTGGCTCGTGTTTGTGTGTTTGGCTGGAAAAGGAGCTAAACGGCTGGAGGACGTCGCTCTTGAATGGATCCAACATCCATCGCTCGACAGTTTATCATTCCAGGCCGCAGTCCACAGTGGCAGGACATTACACACCTACAACACTCATTGCCCTTGTAATTTATGATCTCGCTGAAATTTATTGGACGTGTGAGTCCGTGGTCCAAAGGCCCTTTCGGTGAAGGAGAGGTTCTTTGAATTATTGGGCGGAGCGGGGGATCTTCTTCTTGTGTGGGCGGGCGATCAAATGGGACATGAAGAATTGACTGAATAGATTTCCAGTTTGACCGGATAAGGACCTGCGGTTTTGGTGAGTGGGTAATTGTTCTTCTTATAATTTTTTTTCCTGGAGTGCTTCCCAGTTTGCTTTCCCAATTGACTGAATAGATTTCCAATTTGACCGGATAAGGACCTGCGGTTTTGGTGAGTGGGTAATTGTTCTTCTTATGTTAATTTTTTTTTCTGGAGTGCTTCCCAGTTTTGCAAAGTCGTTTATTTTTTTTATTTTCTTCAGTGTTTCCCACTTTTGCCAAGTCGTTTTCTGTGATATTTTGATATTGAATGGACTAAAAATTTATCTTTTTTAAGATGTGAAAATATTGTAATTTTGAATCTTTCGTAATTATGAAATTGTAATTTTGTGGCCAATATATCTATCTATCTATCTATCTATCTAGCTATCTATCCATCCATCTATCTATATATATATATATATATATATATATTATATATGTATATATGCATATATATATATTAATATATCTATCCTTTTATCTATCTATATATATATGTATATATGCATATATATATTATATATATTAATATATCTATCTATCTATCTATCCATATATATATATATATATATATATATATATATATATATATATATATATATATACATACATATATATATACATACATACATACATACATACATTTATATAAACAGTATTGCCATAAAAATCAGTCAGGCGAAACAGCCAAGAGATATTTATGTAGCTTGCACGTAATGTTCTTAATTGTTTGACATCTATCATTTTCCTGTTTCAGGCATTTTATGCAAAATATTAATTAATACAAGGGCATTTTGAAATATTACTCGATAAATATGCTTTAGAGACGTCCAAATGTATAATGGAAAATGAGAAGAAAAAGAGGAATAGAAGGATATGAAAAGTGGAAGTTAATGAAAAACAAAAAAGTATAGGAAGATATAAAGGTTTGAAGGAAATGAAGGAGGGAAATTAATGCAAAACGAGAGGGTCAAAAGGATATAAAGATCAGAAGTTAATGGAAAATAAAAAGGATAGAAGGACATAAAGGTGGAATGGTAATGAAAGACAAGGAGGGTAGAAGGACATAAAAAGGGAAGTTAATAGAAAACGAGAAGGGTAGAAGGACATAAAGGAGGGAAATTAATAGAAAAAGAGAAGGGTAGAAGGACATAAAGGAGGGAAGTTAATAGAAGACGAGATGGGTAGAAGGGCATAAAGGAGGGTAGTTAATAGAAGACGAGAAGTGTAGAAGGACATAAAGGGGGAAAGTTAATAGAAAACGAGAAGGGTAAAAGGACATAAAGGAGGGAAGTTAATAGAAAACGAGAAGGGAGGAGAACATAAAGGAGGGAAATTAATAGAAAACGAGAAGGGTAGAAGGACATGAAGGAGGGAAATTAATAGAAAACGAGAAGGGTAGGAGGACACAGAGGAGGGAAGCTGATAGAAAACAAGAAGGGTAGAAGGACATAAAGGAGGGAAGTCAATAGAAAACGAGAAGGGTAGAAGGACATAAAGGAGGGAAGTTGATAGAAGACGAGAAGGGTAGAAGGACATAAAGGAGGGAAATTGATAGAAAACGAGAAGGGTAGAAGGACATAAAGGAGGGAAATTGATAGAAAACGAGAAGGGTAGAAGGACATAAAGGAGGGAAGTTGATAGAAGACGAGAAGGGTAGAAGGACATAAAGGAGGGAAATTGATAGAAAACGAGAAGGGTAGAAGGACATAAAGGAGGGAAATTGATAGAAAAATTAGAAGGGTAGAAGGACATAAAGGAGGGAAGAAGACGAGAAGGGTAGAAAACCAAAGGGGAAATTGAACGACGTAGAAGGACATAAAGGAGGGTAATTAACAGAAGACGAGAAGGGCAGAAGGACATAAAGGAGGGAAGTTAACAGAAAACGAGAAGGGTAGAAGGACATAAAGGAGGGAAATTAATAGAAAACGAGAAGGGCAGAAGGACATAAAGGAGGGAAATTAATAGAAAACGAGAAGGGCAGAAGGACATAAAGGAGGGAAATTAATAGAAAACGAGAAGGGCAGAAGGACATGAAGGAGGGAAATTAATAGAAAACGAGAAGGGCAGAAGGATATAAAGGAGGGAAATTAATAGAAAACGAGAAGGGGAGCAGGACATAAAGGAGGGAAATTAATAGAAAACGAGAAGGGCAGAAGGACATAAAGGAGGGAAATTAATAGAAAACGAGAAGGGCAGAAGGACATAAAGGAGGGAAATTAATAGAAAACGAGAAGGGTTGACCGGCAAACAGGAATTTTCTTCAAGAAAGCAAACCAACAAATCAGAACTCTGAAGAGAGAATACCAGGAAGAAAGTCACATTTGCCAGGGAGACTGGGCACCGAGAGAGGGGGGGGTGTTGGGGGGAAGGGGGAGGGGGGGCCTGAGGACCCCCTGAATGCAGCAGCATCAGCTGTCCCTCTCCATCATAAGGAAGAGTGATACCACGGCGATAAGAATTACCGTCAGTGAGGAGGACCATGTTCCAAGTATCAGGTATCATGTATCAGCGGACGAGGGTGACGCCAGATACTCGAGCCGATAAAATAGTTAGAGTGAGAGAGTGGAGAAGGAATCTCTCTCTCTCTCTCTATCTCGTGTAGGGGGGACCGGAGTGGGGGTGGGGGGCTGTGTGTGTGTTTGTGCCTCGTCTGGGCTGATGATGTATCGTTTAGCAGTACTTAGGAGACAGTAGTTGGATGTATTGCCTTGGATGTGTATGTGTTTGTGTGTTTGTGTTTTCAAGGTTTTTCTTTTTTTTTTTTATCCTGCCGGTGACGGAGTAAACAAGTTATTGTATGTGTATTTATATATATATATATATATATATATATATTAATATATATATATATATATTATATCGTATATATATATATATATATATATATGTATATATATATATATATATATATATAAAATACAAAATATCTGCATGCGTCCAAGTGGAGGGAGCTTATATAATATATATATATATATATATATATATATATATATATATATATATATATATATATATATATTTATTTATTTATATATTTATATATTTAAGGTCCCTCCACGTGGACGCATGCAGATATTTTAATGTCGGGGACCAGGCCCTTATGAAATATTATATTATCTGTTCGTGAGTCTAATGATTGACTTGCCAGCTTATTTCTTGAGGGAGGAGACGTTTGAATGTCCCCTGGAGTCCTTTTGTGACGGAAATTGCAGAAACAGCGCTAGCTGATCGCTATGCGGCAGAATAAGACATTATTAGTTTGAAGATTGGATACGCCAACAGGAAGAGATGTGAAAGGTTTGATTTATTTGAATGTATATATATATATATATATATATATATATATATATATATATATATATATATATATATATATATATATATATGCATGCACGCACGTATATTGATGTAGTCAAAATGAAGAGAATAGTTTGACGCATACGACAAAATTTTCTACGAGATTCATACGGTACTATGAATCATGCAGAAATTATTATTTCAAATAAGCAGGTTTATTAATATCGTGTCATTTTCAGCAGTTAACTTACATTTATCATAGTTCGGTGATTCATATAGGATGGGGTTCATTCTGAACGTAGGGTATGCCATAAGCTTTCAATGAAATCCTTTTCTGCCCTGAACGTGAAATTTTTACTGCGTGGATAAATCTTCTCCCAAAATATTTACTGAATGTTTTCATAGTTAATTGGTGTTTACACATGCAAATATCCTCTGTCATTACATGTGCGGCCACGTCGTGGCTGAAATTTTATAAAATGAAAATTTCCGATATTTATGATACTGAAGAGCAATAGCTGTGTGAATTTTAATTTCGAAACCCAGGCACAGGAGATCTCCGGGACGCAAATTCCCGAGATGTATGCTAGTATTGCACCAGCCCCGGTTTTTTTGCCATGCCCCTAGGTTAGGTTAGGTTAGACGTATACTGTCAGAGTAATTTGGTCGTGGGAAACATAGTGAGATTATTTTCAAGAAGATTTTACGGTTAGTTTTTAAGACATGGCGTCCCGCTTTTTTCAGGGAAAGGTCCCGGTACCCGGTTATATACATCTCTGGAAAATTTGTATCTTCCCAGCTAATTTTGGTAAAAGGAGAAAAAGGTCCTCAATTTTATGGTGTGTCAGAATAGGTGTGACACACCTGTTCAATGCATTCTATTTTAGGGATCATAAATTCACACCTTAAAATTACCTAAAGACTTTGAATATATAATTTTTAGGGGCCAAAATATTTGAGGATCCATTTCAAGAAATTTTTACATTTAGGTGACAGTGAAATAATATCGCGTGGGGAAGGAGGTATATTTATCATTATATTTTATCAACCGTTCATGCAAGCTGAATCTGCGAAAGAAAATGGAGGATTCGTATGTTATTTAAAAAAATATAATTTTTATGTTATTTTAAAAAATAAGTTATTTTTAGAACTTCGTAAACACCCTGGAGCAAGAAATATCACTCTAAAAAAACCGCAGAAATTTTATACGCAAGTGCGTAAGAGTATATGTGTAGAGAATGGGGTATTAAAGAATGCGAGTTCTTACACACATACTTACACACATACATACATACATACATACATACATACATACATACATACATACATACATACATACATACATACATACATACATACATACGTATATATTTATACATTATATATATTTATATATATATATACACACGCATATGTATATATATATATATATATATATATATATATATATATATATATATATATATATATATTATAAATTTCTGACCCGCATCAGGATCGAACTTAAGCCTCTCAATTGAAAGACGAGACCGGAGACCTGGATTCGATTCTGATGTGAGTCAGAAATTTATGTCAGTTCCACTCGTGATGGTGTGTCGATTACTTATAATAATATATTATATATATATATGTATATATATATGTAATATATATATATATATATATATATATATATATATATATATATAAAATATAAATATACACATACATATACATATATACATACATACATATATTCACAGCTTTCGTCTCAATGCATGGGATGGCGTTTTGCGAGAGGCAAAATTATACGCAAATGTTTTGTGAATGTTAACCTTTTCTTATTTTCGTTTTTTTTCCCCTCCTTATGCCTGGAGGTGTGTCGTGCAGCCAGTGAAATTCGAGCCGAGTTGTAGTTGCAACATACCAAAACCTGTAGCGGTTTCATGTACTTGCATAGAGGTTTTACAAGAGAGAGAGAGAGAGAGAGAGAGAGAGAGAGAGAGAGAGAGAGAGAGAGAGAGAGAGAGAGAGAGAGATTTGCTGTAGTATTTTTAATGCAGTATTGTGTTTGTATATACGTGTATATACCTGTTTATATATATATATATATAATATATATATATATATATATATATATATATATATATATATATATATATATATATATATATATATATATATATATATATATATATATATATATATATATGTATCATCGGCTCCAATGACGCATGGGGCAAAGACCCTTCCGGTAATCTCCATTAAGTCCGAATCTCCTTTAACAATCAAGCCTGTACTCTACCCTGCTCTCAGAAATCTCACCTGGTTCGTGATGAAGCATAGTCTAGAGCAACGTTGATTCAGTTAAGGACGATAAAGGAAAGGGAGAGAGAGAGAGAGAGAGAGAGAGAGAGAGAGAGAGAGAGAGAGAGAGAGAGAGAGAGAGAGAGAGAGAGTTTTCGTCATTTGCATAATTTATGTAAGAGTGAACTTACCTCTTCCACCCCTGTCCAGTTTCGAGCGCAAGCTATCTGGCTTCATCAATTTAGTTTCGTTATGTTTTGATACATTTTTATCTGTTTATTAATTTATTTTTTCTATTTTTAATAAGTGGTATCTCGTCTTTCTGTATTTCCCCTTACTTCCTCTTACTTCTTAATAATGAACACCTTAATATTCCTTGGAAGCTTGAATTTCAAGTCAGTGGTCCCCTTTGGTGGGCTTGTTCCATAGGAATAGGTTTCATCTTATGAATAATAATAATAATAATAATAATAATAATAATAATAATAATAATAATAATAATAATAATAATAATAACAACACTTTAACAGGCTGACACTGATGAGGTCTCTGTTTATTTTACATTGTAATATATTTACTATATAACTGTGGAATTTTATAATAATAATAATAATAATAATAATAATAATAATAATAATAATAATAATAATAATAATAACCAACCATTCATTCAACTGTTTTCAACAGATCTTTTTTTTTTTTTGTCCCGTTGCAGATAGATTAATTCTGTAACAAATTTGTATAATTTTTCTGTTTTTGTCCTCAATCGGTCACTGTATTCTTACAAAGGAAGATTTTTATAACTGTCACCTCAAATTCGTATCAGCTTTTATTTACCTTTTGACTTTTCCCGCAATTGTTACGGAGACGGCTATTCACGAAAAGTTAAAAATATTCATAGTTTCGAATATCCTGTATATAATAATATATTTTTATTCAGTCTATCTCTCTCTCTCTCTCTCTCTCTCTCTCTCTCTGCATGTATATATATACATACATATAATGTAAATATATGTCTAGCCTTCTCTATGTCTATGTATGTATATGTATAATATATATATACATATACATATACATATACATATATTTATCTATTATCTGTGCATGTTCTTTACCACCGGTTTATCTTAGCTAGATATGACGTCCAGACATTACTGTTACCGGGACACCTTTAGTGTAAGGAATGATTGACTGGATTATTTGTGGCGTCGCAAATAGCCAACGCTATTAAGAAATCTACAACACTTGATACTATCAGACGAATCGAGGTTGGGGGAACAAGAATGACATTTACTATAAGCAGGTGGTATGATCTAATCTCTCTCTCTCTCTCTCTCTCTCTCTCTCTCTCTCTCTCTCTCTCTCTCTCTCTCTCTCTCTCTCTCTCTCTCTCATAGACATAAAATGGTGTTTAGAACAACAGTATTCTTATGAGATGTATGAAATAAATTATAAAAAAATGCATAGATTATTATTATTATTATTATTATTATTATTATTATTATTATTATTATTATTATTATTATTATTATTATTATTATTATCATTTAAAAGATGAACCCTCTTCTTAGAGAACTAACCTATAGGGATTTCAAGTCAATGGTGCATATAGGTTAGTTCTATAAGATGAACCCTATTCATAGAGAACTAGCCTATAGGGATTTCAAGTCAATGGTGCATATAGGTTAGTTCTGTATGAATAGGATTCATCCTCTAAATAATAATAATAATAATAATAATAATAATAATAATAATAATAATAATAATAATAATAATAATAATAATAACCTATGCATTCTTTTGAAGTCAATGGTATATAGGTTATTCTGTATGAATAGGATTCATCCCTCTAAATAATAATGTTTTAAAATAATAATAATAATTATCAGAATAATAATAATAATAATAATAACCTATGCATTCTTTTTGATAATTTATTTCGCACATCTCATTATAATCCTATATTGTTTTAAACACCATATTATCAGATTATTAAAGCACAATATGAATTGTTTTAGGGTAGCTTAAACTCACAAGGTTCTAATTGCATGACATTCTCATTACAGTATTGACCAAAAGACAAATTACTATTTCTTTAATTTCCTAAGTTCCCTTTAGGCAGATTTCCCTTCTGATTATTCCAAGAACAAAGATGGGGAATTGTGGTAATGTTTTGAATTGTTGTCCTCGAAGGAAAATGAGGTAATGATAAATAAGACACAGGAAGTAAAAAAGAAAAATAGACAGTGATGATAGAATCTCTTAACTACCCCAGAATTTCAAAAAGATAGATAGAGAGAGAGAGAGAGAGAGAGAGAGAGAGAGAGAGAGAGAGAGAGAGAGAGAGAGAGAGAGAGAGAGAGAGAGGAAAAATAGTTACAAATTACAGAGACGCAGAAGGAAAGATATTTAAATAGTACACAGAGAGAGAGAGAGAGAGAGAGAGAGAGAGAGAGAGAGAGAGAGAGAGAGAGAGAGAGAGAGAAGAGAAGAAAAATATTTACAAACAAATTACAGAGACGGAGATGGAAAGATATTTAAATAGTACAGAGAGAGAGAGAGAGAGAGAGAGAGAGAGAGAGAGAGAGAGAGAGAGAGAGAGAGAGAGAAAGGAAAAATATTTACAAATTACAGAGAGATGGAACAGGAAATACATTTAAATAATAGATACGATGAGATGGTATTTACTTATGAGAGAGAGAGAGAGAGAGAGAGAGAGAGAGAGAGAGAGAGAGAGAGAGAGAGAGAGAGAAGGAAAGATACTCACATATTACAGAGAGAGAGAGATTACATATTGCGGAGAGGAAGAGAGACAGCGAGAAAGAGGGAGAGAAAAAGAAAGTTATTTATATATAATATCGGTAAAGTTAAAGTTAATTTTGCATTCCTTCTTTTTCACGGACAACAAACGAACGAACGGACGGACGGCGTCCGTTGTACTCAAAACAAACGGTCCAGAGGAGGAGGAGGAGGAATAAGGGATTCGGTTTGCCTTATTTCCATAAAGGACGAGAGACTCGGTCCGAGTTCGTCCCTTGCGGTGGCGAGTTAATCAGAAAATTGTCTCCAGCCTCAATTATACCATTATCGACGACCACCTTGGACCTCAGACATGCAAACACACACACATGACTGACTGAAGACTCTCTCTCTCTCTCTCTCTCTCTGTAAACTTGAATTATTCAAATATCTTTCCTTCTCTGTCTCCCCTGTAATTTGTGCATCTCTCTCTCTCTCTCTCTCTCTCTCTCTCTCTCTCTCTCTCTCTCTCTCTCTCTCTCTCTCTCTCGTGTGTAAACTATTCAAATATCCTTCCTTCTCTCTGTCTCCCCTGTAATTTGTAAATATTTTCCTCTCTCTCTCTCTCTCTCTCTCTCTCTCTCTCTCTCTCTCTGTTGTCCTTCTCCTCTAATCCTAGTGCATGTTTGCGTGGATGAAAGTGGTCACAAAAGAAATGGATACCTGTAGTATTGCAGTACACAGTAATTGCATTATTAGCCTTCGCAAACTCACCTTATTTGCGATTGGGAAACAGAACCTGTTCTTTTAACTGGGCAGGAAATGAGTGAAGTAATATATATATATATATATATATATATATATATATATATATATATATATATATATATATATATACATACATATACATATACACACACACAAATGTGAATTAGTGGCAGCAATATTATATATTACATTACAATATACACACACGTTAACGCAAATAATATCTTTATTAATATTGTAATTATTCCCGTTATGGTTTTGTTATGTAAGTGCGAGAAGAGTTATCAAGAAATCCCCGATAACCCTGGACGTAAGTTTCATTCATATAAACGTCAGATGACATATCTTATTAAATACGCCAGATAGAACAATTTAGGGGCGTTGTTTTCTTTGCCATGTCTAGACCCACAGTGATTTTGACTTTAACGGAGGAAGATTAGCTTTTTTTTAAGTGATATTGGGGAACCAAATCTGTATAAGTAACATCAGTAAACCTAACCTTTATGTACAAAGGTAACTTGGCATTGTATACATTATTATTATTATTATTATTCAGAAGATGAAACCTTTATTATTATTATTATTATTATTATTATTATTATTATTATTATTTTTCTTATTTTTATTATTATTATTATTATTATTATTCAGGTGAAACCTATTCATATGGAACAAGCCCACCAAAGGGGCCACTGATTTGAAATTCTGAAGCTTCCAAAGAATATTAAGGTGTTCATTAGGAAGAAGCAAGAGGAGATAGAGGGAAATACAGAAAGAAGAGATCCCACTCACTTATTAAAAAAGAAAAAATAATTAATAGTGAAAAATGCGTTGAAATGCAAGAAGAATAGTATTAGGGTATACGTAAACCCAGATTAAAATGCAAGAATAATATATATATAATAATAATAATGTGAAGAATAGTATGAGAAGTGTCGTCAGTTGTATACCATCACCGGCGGTGCATTTATAGCGCCGATTCCAACGTAGCGCCGACCGATAGCGCTTTTAGCGCTCTATAGAGAGGAAGTTTTTTTTTTTATCATAAAGGTGGATTTTGTGAGGAAGCAGAGAGAGAGAGAGAGAGAGAGAGAGAGAGAGAGAGAGAGAGAGAGAGAGAAGGCTTCATATTACTGATGTTGGCAACAGCAGGAGCAGTGTGGTCAGTGCGATTGGGTGCAGAGCGCGCTTGTGTGCGTGTTGGAAGTTGGAAGGCCGCAGCAGCAGTGTCTAGAAGAATGTCTTTTTTTGTTGTTGTTGTTGTTGCCATCTTCCCTAATGTGTGCGTGTGTGTGTGTGTGGGTGGGGGTGGGGGGAGAGGGAGTCCACCACCTGGCCATTAGTTTGTTTTCTGCATTAGTCTGTGTTTTCGGAATTCGCTGCCGTATTGGCTGGCTGGCTGTCTGGCGTGTTCTGAGAATAACCGAGGAATTTCACGTCGCTTTCAAGTTATGCCGCTAGTAGTACTACGTTTCTGCTTCAAGCTCGCCCCTAGTACTTATGATTCTGCTTCAAGCCCGCCGTTAGTAGTACTATGTTTCTGCTCCAAGCCCGCCTGTAGTACTACGTATCGGTTTTAAGCCTGCCGCTAGTACTACGTTTCTGCTTCAAACCCGCCGCTAGTACTACGTTTCTTATTCAAACCCGCCGCTAGTACTACGTTTCTGCTTTAAGCCCGCCGCTAGTACTGCGATTCTGCTTTAAGCCCGCCGCTATTACTACGATTCTGATTTAAGCCCGCCGCTGATACTAAGTTTCTGCTTTAATCCCGCCGTTAGTACTACGTTTCTGCTTCAAGCCCGCCGCTAGTACTACGTTTCTGCTTCAAGCCCGCCGCTAGTACACGTTTCTGCTTCAAGCCCGCCGCTAGTACCACGTTTCTGCTTCAAGCCCGCCGCTAGTACACGTTTCTGCTTCAAGCCCGCCGCTAGTACTACTTTTCTGCTTCAAGCCCGCCGCTAGTAGGCTACTACGTTTCTGCTGCGGCGCCTTGGCATAGTTGTAGCTGTTCTAAAGGGGAAAGGAAGAAGAAGGGCCTTCGACCCACCAGCGCTGTCCCGCGCCGCCGTCAAAGAAGACAAATAAATACTCTCTCTCTCTCTCTCTCTCTCTCTCTCTCTCTCTCTCTCATAAACACATCTGGTTAGTTAATCAATGATCAAAGGGTTGTTGTCCTCCTCTTGATAGACTGGGGTGAAGAATAGGGGGCGAGAATAAAGAAGAAAAAAATGGTAGGAGCCAATTGAAAAGGAATTGGCCGCCATTGTGGAGAGAGAGAGAGGAAGAGAAAGAGAGAGAGGGAGAGATAGATGATGATCTGATCTGCTGCTAGTGAATGGAATTGTGTTTTGAGAGAGAGAGAGAGAGAGAGAGAGAGAGAGAGAGAGAGAGAGAGAGAGAGAGAGAGGAGCGGCCGTTTATCGCTTTATCTTCCTTGTATCTCGAGGAGCGAGGCGTCGCGTCGGCCTAACAAAAGGAGTGTGAAAATCGCGGCCCCTCCTTCCTTCCTTCCTTCTTTCCATCCTCCACGCGCAATAAATTCATCATCAGGTCTTCTATTGATGGGGGCCAGTCATTCAACCAGTCAGCCAGCCAACTAGCCAGTCAGCAGCAGCGGCGGCGGCGGCGGCCTCAGAAAAAAAAAAAAATGATAAAAACACAGCGTCATTGTCAACTTTGAAGCCGTCAATTTGCAGCGCTCGGCGGCTCGACGGCGCATCATTAGCCATTAGCCATCAGTGGCTCGTCGACTTCGACGTCGATTTGAGATTAAA
>NC_089757.1:37003264-37005764 GCF_040412425.1 Macrobrachium rosenbergii | reverse complement strand
ATTATTATTATTCAATAGATGAAACCTATTCATATGGAACAAGGTTGACGAAATTCACTTAGGCATGATTATTATTTGATTATTATTAAATTTTATTCAGTAGGTGAAACCTATTCCATGGGAACAAGCCCACCAAAGGCCAGTGACTTTCAAGCTACAACGTTAATGTGATTAGAAGAAGCAAGAGGAAGTCAGGAAAATACAGAAAGAAGAAGATAAGGAAGAAGCTCTTCTCTCTCTCTCTCTCTCCGTTGTGTCGGGGAAGGTCTTAGGTTTTGTTTATGTGTAAATACGAGGCCTGTTTTATTATATGAGTGTCTCGGACATAAGTATTCGTTATTCATTTGTTTATGTATAGATGTTATATATACATATATATATGTATATATATATTATATATATATATATATATATATATATATATATATATATATATATATGTATACACATACATATAAAGACACACATATATGTATATATAATTATAAATAATGCTGAAGAAAATTTTTTTATAGAAGATAACTAGTGTTTTTTGTTTTAACCAAATTTCAGGTAACATTCGTCTGACATAACGGGCCTGTGAGACTAAAAGATATTAGCATTGTTGTCTACGACTTCCGGTAAATTATTATTATTATTATTATTATTATTATTATTATTATTATTATTATTATTATTATTATTATTATTCTTCAGAAGATAATCCATATTCATCTGGAACAAGCCCAGAGGGGCCATTGACTTGAAATTCAAGCTTTCAAAGAATTTGGTGTTCATCTGAAAAAAGTTACAGAAGATAGTAGGAAATACAGAAAGAGGAGATCAGTTATTACAAAAGAGGAATACGATAAATTAATAAATGAATAAAGAAATATATAAAGCTATATATAAATTATGAAAGTACAAGATGAATTCTTTTAGGGTAGTAATGCATTGCACCTTCGCTTGAACTTTTGAAGGTTTTACAGTAATTGCAAACGTATGAAACTTAACCAGACCTAACCGGTCTAACCTAGCCTAGCCAATATAATCCAACCTTAGCCAACCTGACCTAACCTATCCTAACCTAACCTAATTGTAAGTTATATTCCGGGCTGAACGGCAGATATTTGTAACCTAGCTTAACCTGACCTAAGCTAACCGTGAGTTACATTCCGGGTTGAACGTTAGATATTTGTAACTTGTCGTGACCTAACCTAACCTATCCTAACCTAACCTGACCTAACCTAACCTAAGCTAAGATAACCATGAGTTACATTCCGGGCTGAACGTTAGATATTTGTAACCTGTCCTAACCTAACCTATCCTAACCTATCCTAACGTAACCGTGAGTTACATTCCGGGCTGAAAGTTAGGTTTTTGTAACCTGTCCTAACCTAACCTATCCTAACCTAACCTAACCTAACTTATCCTATCGCAACCTATCCTAACCTAACCGTGAGTTACATTCTGGGCTGAAAGTTAGGTATTTGTAACCTGTCCTAACCTGATCAAACCTAACCTAATCTAACCTAACCATTCTGGGCTGAATGTTGAATAATTACATATCAACTAAATACTCCGTCACATGTGAACAGACAGACAGACGTAACGGTCTCCAACAACGAGGACGATGGAAATATTGTAGAAGATAATGAAGACCTGGGGAAAGATGGATGACGACCTGAGTTTCTAATTAAATTCCTGGCACCATTGTACACGAACGTAACTCCGCCGCTGTTCGAACGCCCGCGGTAAATGCGTACCCGATCGTACGTGGAATATCGGACCCGGGTTTTGGTGGGCGGGGCTTAGAACTAACAGGTAACATACATTAGATATGAGGGGACCGGACAGGTGAGTTGTGTAATGAGGAATTGATATTTGACGGTGATGCTATACGTATGGGCGTCATTGATATGCAAATGGTTTTGAGTGTTGTTTTGTCTGCCGTGACGTGATCTGTTCGAGTTCGTTGTAGTTTTATACACACACACACACTATATGTATATATTTATATATGTATATATATATATATATATATATATATATATATATATATATTATATATATATATATATATATATATATATATATATATATATATATATATATAAATATATATATATATATATATATATAGATAAATGTATGTATGTATAAATTAATATATCATATATGATCAGTGTTGATATATATATATATATATATATCATATTATTATGTTCTATAGATAAATTTAGCTGGAATTAATAATAATGTTGATCGATGTTCTTCTTCTCTTTCATCTTCTTGTTCTATTAATAATAATAATAATAATAATAATAATAATAATAATAATAATAATAATAATAATGATAAATAAAATTTTAGAAATATTCAGGTTCGCATTTGTGGGTTTCTGCTAATTGAAATTTAGACTGGTTTATACAATTACGAAAGGTTTTAATCTGCACAGTCTTTTTATAGTTGCCTGCGGAACAAAGTTTCATGACAATTAGAGTGAAGTATAACACACATG
>NC_089757.1:36995764-36998264 GCF_040412425.1 Macrobrachium rosenbergii | reverse complement strand
TAAGAAAGTATGATAAATAGTATTTTGTGATCAGTGTTATAGGGTTTTGTTTACGCCTATATAATAATATATTCCTGTAGCTACAAGAAAAAAATATTATATATTAATTTTAAAATGTTAAACGCTATTTTTTTATGTCGGCAACATGACGGCAACAAAAAATGGATGTTTGAAACTTTTGTATTCCTAAGAAAGGAAACATGTTGATAAGTAGGATTTTTATCATCAATGTTACAGGCTTCGTTTACACTTATATAATAATATATTCCTGTGACTACAAGAAAAAATATAGTATATAAGATTGTAAAATATTAAACGTGATGCTAAAGTCAGCAACATGACGGCAACAGAATTTGGGTGTTGAAAACTTTGTATCCGTAAGAAAGGAAACATGTTGATAAATAGGATTTTATCATCAATGTTACAGGCTTTTTGTATGCCCATTAAGTGATATATTCCTGTGACTAAAATGAAAAGAAATATGGCATATGAAATGTCATATGTGCAACCCGATGTGTTATGTCAGCAACGTGACGGCGGCAAAAATTGTTTAAAGCTTTGTATTCGCGAGAAAAGAAACTTGTTGACAAATAGTATTTTGTCATCTGTGTCATCGTGTTTTGTTTACATTCATGTAATTATATATTCATGTGAACATCAAAAAAATATTTCATACAAAATGTCGTATATTCAACGCAAGGTGTTATGTCAACAACATTTTGTTCCACTTGTTGTTAAGTAGTACTTTGTAATTAACGTTACAGGGTTTGTATTTACCCATTAATTTTATCTCGTGTTCATTGGCGCTAAATATATGTTTACACATATCTGAACAGTTCTCATCCAAATGTGTATATGTACGACTGTGTAAAAGCTGTAGAAATGTGAATAACTTAAAAATCGTATCTTATATGAGTTATTAGCTTGAATGTTATATGAAGAGTCGTTCTCTTTACACAAATGTAATTGCAGAATCAATATAACAGGTTGGAATTTCATTAGTACAGAAAGTTTGGTGGTGTCTCCGGTTTGAATGGGATATTAGAATTCCCTATAGGTTTTAACAGAAGAAGATTCCTCACTGTTGCTAGGACTTTCTTGGTGTGATGTTTACGCATACGCACATACACATATATACGCAAACACACATACACACATATATATTATATAATTGTGTGTGCGTGTACATGTATATTATATATATATATATATATATATATATATATATATATATATATATATATATATATATATATATATACATACATACATCTCTCTCTCTCTCTCTCTCTCTCTCTCTCTATATATATATATATATATATATATATATATATATATATATGTATATACACACACATATATATATACTGTATATATATATATATATATATATATATATATATATATATATATATATATATATATATATATGTAGTATGATGTATATAATGTGAGTTTGTGTTTCTTTCTATAGCAATTATTAACAATATTAATAAAAAGAAAGATTTGTTGTAAGTGTAAATGAATTTTGTGTTTTACCAAATTATATTTTTGTATTTCATATACTTTTTCTTTGCACGGTTTGTTGCTGTCAGATTAAGTTGACCTTGCATCAGCTCGGGCTCTTGCTCAGTAGTACGGGCCGAAAAAAAGAAAATGTTTTTCCTCTGTAATTGATAGCAGAATGATGGATGGCTTTGTATCATTGGACGCGTATGATAACGCATTTATTGACCAGATCTTATACGCATTTACTCGCAATAGTGCATTGATTTCTCATGAATATATTCATAAAGAATTTTTTATATACTTATGTTTATTGATAATTTCATTAAACCAAAACGTTCTTTGATGGATAACGACTTTTTATGTGAAATTTTAAAATCTTTGAAAAGATAAATTTTTTCCGGTAATAAGATTTTTTATTGAATATATTTGCAAGCTTTGCAATTTAGAGATTTTAATGTCAGTGAGATTTAAATGAAATCTGTAATATATTTTGTCTATCCTTAGGTACACACACACACACATACACATTAAACACACACACACACACCCACACACACACACACAGAAAATGTGGAAGGGAGCGAGATAAGAAAATCACGTTTTACACTTGTGTTGTCAGTTCCTCACGTTATTAAAAGAGTTTTAGGGACAGAATTAGATATTAATTTTTCATGGTGCAGATTTAACCCCTGCTGTTTGTGAGCACTTCCGGAATATTTAACAAATGGATGAAAGTCGTGTTTATTGATGTTAACATGTTAAATAGTCTTTCTTGAAACTTTTAAAAGTAAATTGTGATTTACCTCGATTTTGTGAGTTTCCGGGATATTTAACAAATAGGTGAAAGTCGTGTTTGTTGATGTTAACATGTTAAATTGTCTTTCTTGAAACCTTTAAAAGTAAATTGTGCTTTACCTCGATTTTGTGAGTGTTTACGGAATATTTAACAAATAGATGAAAGTCGTGTTTATTGATGTTAACATGTTAAATT
>NC_089757.1:36975764-36990764 GCF_040412425.1 Macrobrachium rosenbergii | reverse complement strand
AGTATGAGGAATAGATAAATTGCTTTCATAAACCTAATACACTCCTGCGTTTGTAGTATATGACCAGCACCACTGACTTATGTTCATATACCTGAGAAGGATAACTTTTGAGAAGCATAAAGGTATAGCAACATCTACCTGTCCTGTAAGGAGTATAAATGCTTGCTGTTTTTACGGTACTTGCTTATTATCAAACAAGCAGTAAGCCACGATGCCCGCGAGATAGGCATAATTACTATACTACCATGCAATCATAAACTAGAAACATAAATTCAGAGTCGTGTTTTATTTATTGTCATATTTTTATGAGCTTTTACAGTCTGCATACCGGACAAAAAAAGAAATAAATATTTAATCATAATGTTATCCTTGCTCCAATTATTATATTTTCTTTGCAGGTATAGTATTATAGTTTTCTGTAAAAGAAAACTATTTTGCCGGCTTTGTCTGTCCGTCCGCACTTTTTTCTGTCCGCAGTTTTGCTGTCCGCCCTCAGATCTTAAAAACTACTGAGGCTAGACGGCTGCAAATTGGTATGTTGATCACCCACCCTCCAATCATCAAATATAACAAATTGCAGCCCTCTAGCCTCAGTAGTTTTTATTTTATTTAAGGTTAAAGTTAGCCATAATCGTGCTTCTGGCCGCGGTATAGGATAGGCCACCACCGGGTTGTGGTTAAAATTTCATGGGCCGCGGCTCATACAGCTTTATACCGAGACCACCGAAAGATAGATCTGTTTTCGGCGGCCTTGATTATACGCTGTACAGAAAACTCGATTGCGCTGAAGAAACTTCGGCGCATTTTTACTTTTTTTTTTTCCAGTACCCTTTGCCAGATGTTTTCTACCTATGGGTACTGAGGAGGTATGTATTAAATCATATTGTATTTGCCGTAGGTGTGGGAGCCCTCTTCATTTGTAATTTCCTTATTTATTTATTGATTTATTTATATATTTGCTTTTATTTTCCTCGCATACATTCTGCTAATTCTCGATTGACATCTTGTGCCCTAAGAATGAAAATGGGGTGGCAAGTAGTTAAATTAGTCCAAAAATACTTCTCTTCCGTCAATATAACATTGTCTGTATAAACTTTCAGTGGTTCTCAACCCGGGGGCCGCGAGCCCTAGGGAATTATTAAAAATTCTCTAATTATATTCGTTATTCTCTTAAGTCGCTAAGATGCAGTGTCAGGCATCTCACTAATTCATTCCCAAAAGAGTCAATACACCTTTTCTCTTTCTCTTTTTTTTTTTTTTAATTTCAATTTCCTTTAAATCTGGGACGGAATTTTACTCACGGATGCAAGGTGGGCGTGGAGGGAGGGACCAACTCTTAGAGGGGGACGTTGCAATAAAAAAGTTAAGAACCACTGGTTAAATGTATTAGTTAAAACTGTAAAATCAGAATCCATACATTTGATAAGGTTTATCGTTATTCATATTGAAATGAAAAACAAACGGACTGATTTTCCATCTGAGTGCTAACTACAGTATTATAAGTATTTTTTGGTATAATGCTTTTGAGATTACCATTATAAGCCTGGGAATAATTCAATATGATATTTGAAGGTAAGCGATGAATTTTTTTTTGCGTGATAGCTACAGCGTATTATTGCATAATTGATTTTTCCTTACTTTATTTTATATAATCTTTTGATTTGCTTAACGTTCCTCTTCAAAATATTTATAATTAATAATGGGTGATTTAATTGATGCAATTTTTACCTTCATCCTCCAAAAAATTGCAATGAAGGCATTACTTAAGGTTCTTTGCAGCGTGTCTTAGGCCCCTAGCTGCAACCCTTTTCGTTCCTTTTGCTGTACCTCCTTTCATATTCTCTTTCCTCCGTCTTACTTTCCTCAACCCTCTCCTAACAATTGGTCCATTGTGCAACTGCTGTGAGGTTTTCCTCCTGTTAAACCTTTCAAACCTACAACTGTCAATTTCCGTTTCAGTGCTGAATGACCTCATAGGTCCCAGTGCTTGGCCTTTGGCCTAATTTCTATATTCAATTCAATAAAAAAATTGAGGATTATATTCATAGATTATAACTTAACTACATTGCCTGAATGACGTATTGTTACAAAATCGTTCCATTTTTCTGTAATAAATTAAACTTATAAATAAACCAATAAATAAATTAATAAATAGATAGATAGATAGATAGATAGATAGATACCCTAGGGGAGTCATATATATTTGTTAAATTTGCAGGAGCCAGTTGCATTGTGATATTGAAATGTGACATAACGAAGCTTTGGATGTTATAGTAGCTTTATTTTTATTTTCACGACTTCAGTAATGAACGGGATGAAATATTCATTATTAGATTTAGCTTAGGCGTAAAGAAAGATATTAATGACAGCAGCATAATAAATTTACGACATGAGAAATGTAAAGGTTTTAATGATAACTGTGTCTCAGAGAATTCTGATTCATCGATAGAGTATTAATGCCGCCAACTTAAATATGTAGATTATTATTATTATTATTATTATTATTATTATTATTATTATTATTATTATTATTATTATTATTATTATTATTATTATTATTATTATAGATTCAGTTGACACCATCTTTTCGATTTTAAACGTACTTACAGAATTATACATACGAGTATTCAATGATTTTACAGTGACATCAATCAGAAGACTGTACATTGACGTCCTTACCAGCTTTACGTAGTTAAATAAGGTATTATTAGCGAAACAGCTATCGCAGTGAGAAAAATCATATGCATTGTGTAAAGGGGCAGAATGAAAGGCAAAAAAGAAAATGAATAGATAAGATAAAATAAAAATAAAAATGACAAAGATCCTGTTAGTGGTCAGCGTTTGGAGTAAGGAAAAATACATGGATTCAACAACGCATTTTGTAAAGACAAAATGAAATGCAAAAAAAAAAAAAAGTAAAAAATGCACCGAAGTTTCTTCGTCGAGCGAAATCGAGTTATCTGTACAGCCGCCACAGCGTATAATCAAGGCCACCGAAAATAGATGTACCTTTCGGTTGTCTCGGTATAATGCTATATGAACCGCGCCCCATGAAACTGACAGCGATTATGGCTAACTTTAATCGTAAATAAAATAAGAACTACTGAGGCTAGAGGGCTGCAATTTGGTATATTTGATGATTGGAATGTGGGTGATCAACATACTAATTCACTGCCCTCTAGCCTTAGTAGTTTTTAACATCTGAGAGCGGACAGAAAAAGTGCGGACGGACAGACAAAGCCGGCACAATAGTTTTCCTCTACAGAAAACTAAAAAAGAATAAGTAAATGGAATAAAAAAAAATAAAGGTGACACAGATTCTGGGAAAATTACTTTTGGGGTTCCTTCCTGGAATCCCTCAGGCGTAGGAGTGGTAGGCTTTCTTGAAGTTGTTCAATAGCAATTGCTTCAGTCATTTTTTTAAAATTTATATTTTGTTAATTATTAAAGTTAATAGTTTTTTAACCATTGAATGAATGAATAGGTAATTAATTAAATTAATGAAAAGAAAATGAATGAATTAAAAAGAATGAATGAATGATTTAATTATTTAAAAAGAATGAATGAAACTTAAAAAGAGTGAATGAATGAATGAATTAATTGAAAAGAATGCATGAATAATTGAATGAATTGACTAATTAAAAAGAATGAATGAATGAATTACCTAAAAAGAATGAATGAATGAATGAATTATTCAATTAATTAAAATAATTGAATGAATTGATTAAAAAAGAATGAACGAATGAATGAATTAATTAAAAAGAATTAATGAAACAATTAACAATTAATTTTTTAAAATGAATTAATGTAAAAATTAATTAATTAAAACATAATTGTAGAAAACGCATTTCAATATGATAGAAAGCTTCGTAATGCTATTTATTTCTCTCTCTCTCTCTCTCTCTCTCTCTCTCTCTCTCTCTCTCTCTCTCAAACTGTCGTATACCAATATTTCGTAATCCTACTTTTATTTTAACTTCACAGTTGAATAATCAAAATGTCATTTTTAAAAATTCCTATGTATAGAAAATCACCGTGAAAGTATTTTTCCACAATTACTTTTTCTCAGAGAAAGAAATTTTCTTTTGCGTGTGTGTATGTGTGTGCGTGTGTGTATGTATGTTTGTGTATGCATAGACAACACACACACACACACACAAATGAAAACGTTAGTATCTCATAAAAAGTGATCACAATAATTACTTTTCCTCGGAGAAAATAATTTTCATTTGCGCTTGTGTGTGTGTGTATGCATAGATACACACACACACACACACACACACACAAATGAAAATTTCAGTATTCGATAAAAAGTGATCATCAGTGTGAATTTGATTTTAAAGAAACTCTAGATATCATTTAATCGTACTCGCTTTGCGTGAACACATTATGATACATTACCCAAATTATTATTACCCAAATTATTATTATCCAGGCTATTATTAGCCAAATTATTATTATCCAGGTTATTATTATCCAAATTATTATTACCCAGGTTATTATTATCCAAATTATTATTATCCAAATTATTAACAGGTGTTCATGTTAAACTTGAGACACCAGTCTCTTTCCGCTTTATGTAAATGACAGGTATCTTTCACACTGCTTTGTAATTACGTCGATTGAGTTATGACAGGCGAACCATTTTTAGTTTTTTGTAAAAGAAGACTATTATGCAGGCTTTGTCTGTCCGTGCGCACTTAATTCTGTCCGCACTTTTTCTGTCCCATGTCAGATCTTAAAAACTACTGAGGCTAGAAGGCTGCAAATTGGTATGTCGGTCATCCGTCCTCCAATCATCAAACATACCAAAGTGCAGCCCACTAGCCTCAGTAGTTTTTATTTGATTTAAGGTTAAAGTTAGCCATAATCGTGCTTCTGGCAACGATACAGGATAGGCCACCTCCGGGCCGTGGTTAAAGTTTTATGGGCCGCGGCTCATACAGCATTATACCGAGACCTTCGAAAGATAGATCTATTTTCGGTGGCCTTGATTATGCGCTGTGGCGGCTGTACAGAAAACTCGAATACAAGGAAATCGAAGGCAAAGAATGAATGGAAATTGAAGGGAAAAGAATAAATGGAAATTGAAGGTAAATAATAACTGGAATATAAAAGAATAAATGGAAATTGAGGGAAGAGGAATAAAAGGAAATTGTAGGCCAAGAATAGAACCACAATATTCCGTATGTTAATTCAAGGAGGTCCTTCACCAATGCTGTCAGTCCCATTCTCCCCTCTTCCGTTGCTTCCAATTATTTATGTTTATTTCCATCCTCCCTCTTCTGTAGCTCTCATTCATTCATATTTATTTCCATTCACTTTTATTTATTTGTTTTTTTATGCAGTAACTGTGTCTTTTGTCGGGACCATTGGATGTAGTTTTTTTTCGGGAATGAGAAATCTTTTCACCTGTTAGCTCGAATGTTTTTTTTAGGAATCAGGAGAGTAGTTTTTCTGTTGATTGGGCGTAGTTTTTTTTCCGTTATTTAAAAGTCAGTTGCTGTGTATTAAGCGTTCATGTTATAGTGTATGTTGGGACTTATTCGTAGTTACAGGAGGTAAGTATTATCTTGTGCGAGCAAGTTTTAATTCATTGGTTATGTATTCTTCTCTCTCTCTCTCTCTCTCTCTCTCTCTCTCTCTCTCTCTCTCTCTCTCTCTCTGCAGAATCTTTTCTCATTCCTTCGTCCTTTTTCTAATTTATTTCTCTCTCTCTCTCTCTCTCTCTCTCTCTCTCTCTCTCTCTCTCTCTCTCATTTGGCAGTATCTTTTCTCATTCCTTCTGTCTCGTCCTTTTCTAAATTATTTCCCTCTCTCTCTCTCTCTCTCTCTCTCTCTCTCTCTCTCTCTCTCTCTCTCTCTCTCTCTTTTTATTATCTTTTTCTTATAACTGTCCGTTTTCCAATTTATTTCACCTCTCTTTCTCTCTATCTTGCCCTCTGAATGAATTGATAAATCTATAAATAAAACTGTAAACAATTTACTAAAATACAAGGTGAATCGTTTTAGGATAGTAATGCATCAGGCAACGAATTTTTCCAGTTCTTGTCCTCTACTCATTTTGATGATCCAATGAGCAACAACTAAAAAAAAAAAAAAAGATAAAAATTGCGTCGGGAACACAAACACTTCGTCATCGTGGATCCATTAATAAGCCTTACGCTGACTAAGTGTCATAGAGACCCAAATATTGAGGGTAATTGGAGGTTCATATTATGTATTATGTTGGATGAATGACAAATCTCATTTTTTTTCTGTTCGCTAACTTTTTATTTGAATGTTTAGAAGTATCGAATATTTGCTTTTCATGTATGAAATAGGAGGCACTTTATATATGTATATATGTATGTATGTATGTGTATATAAATCATATGTATATATTTATATATGTATATAAATCCTGTTTTTGAGTAACAACAGATATATGAAATAACCATGAAAATAAGAGCCTCTATTTATAGACACGAAATAAAAAAAAAAAACAGAAGTCCAGTCGATCTTCCAAAAGTTGTCTTACATCGGGCAAACGCGCGCGCGCGCGCGAAATATGATTGACAGTAGGTGCGGGAAGCGGCACCCCAAACTGATTGACAGATCTTCCTCGTGTCGACCGATTCGTTGGGGTTCCGTTGAATTCCGTCTCTTTTTGGCGTCGTTGGAGATGACCGCTTTTTCTTCCTTCTGGCTCCTCCTTCTCCTCTCCTTCCTCTTCATCCTCCTCCTCCTCCTCTTCTTCCTCTTTATATTGCACAGAATCTCCAGGTTAATTATTGTTTTAAAGGCGTTCTTGTATCAAGGCATCGCCGCCGCTCGTTCGGGAAAGCGAGCGATAAGTTCTTCCGATCGGTGATCGATGTTTATCGGGAAAGGAGCCTGGGATGGGAGGATGAGAATGAATGGGACCCACCCCTACCTTCCCCAAGCATACCTCTCCCTCCTAAAACCCCCTCCCCCTGCGTCTGATCATACCATTCTCATAATTTAATTGCTGCAAATATTGGATCTAATCCTCTCCATTCTTCCGACGGTATTATCTTCCAACGCCTTATTAACTGCCCGGGAAAGACACTAAATGGCCCTGATTTTCTAGGGATGCGGAAACAAATGGTTGATTTATTTATTTTTGTGCGGCCTTTTTTTTTTGTGGCGTCGCGTTTCTCGTTGCTGTTATTGTTCTTATTACGATTAATGGTTCTGTTTTTTTTTTATCTTTTGTTTTCGGGTCTGTTATTTTGTGTTAGTTTACGCTGGCTTAGGTGGTAATGAAATACTACTTATTGAGTTTTGTTTGTCTGTATGTCTGTCTGCCTGTATGATGAGTATACAGATAGTCAGCATATTATTTATGAAAATTGGGAACTTGATAAAGATTTTGATAAGAGTAACATGATAGTATTTATTTTAGAAAATATTTATATATCTGTGTCAAGTAAATTTTTGTATCTAATCATGGTAACTTTAGCTAACCCTCTGATTCTAATTTTTTGGTTGTAAAGAAAATGTTATTGCAAAAAATAACTGAATCCACGAATAAGTAATTGCGTTGCAATAACCGAATCCACGAACAAATAATATAATATACATATGTGTGTGTGTGAAATCTGTGGGAATGGAGGTTGGAGTTAAGTGGAGATTTGTGGAAGATAGACAGCAGTGGTAGAATGCCTTCTGTGTCGCATAGTGTTGAATGCGATGAAGTATGTATGCATCTTCATAAGATGTGGAAAACGGAACATGGGACATTTTAGGTGAAGGAAACTGAAGCCCGACTACCATTCATCACTTCTTGAGAATGCCAGAGAGGACGTATACACTCATTCGAGAGTATCATCCAAATAAGTACCTGTAGAAAGGATAGTAAGATGGCCAGGTTTTAGGAGCGGAGTTGTTTGTCGTCATATGGCAACTTAAATTATATTATATTTTCCAATACCAAGTCTCACCATCACCATAAGATATATCCTCTGTAAACTTTATCTTCTTGTTACATTTGTCAGTACTTGCATGAATGCGTGATGCGTTCATCGCCATTCTATAGAAACGGATCTTTTTAGATAATCAGATTTGTTCTTGTTCGGATACAGTAGTTAAGAACCAGGTATTATTTTTCGTAAATTTATTTTCTTTTTTTCTATTAAACAAATACGGTAGAAGATTATACAATTTAGGCCAAAGCGCTGGGACCTATGAGGTCATTCAGCGCCGAAAGGAAAATTGAGAGTAAGGGGTTTCAAAGGTGTAACAAGAAGAAAACCCTACAATTGCACTATGAAACAATAATTGTTAGGAGAGGGTTGAGAAAAGTAAGTTGGAAGGGAGAAGAATATGAACGGAGGTACAGTAATAGGAATGAAAGGGGTTGCAGCTAGGGGCCCAAGGGACGCTGCAAAGAACCTTAAGTAATGCTTACAGTGCAACGCATGGAGAGCACTGACGTCACTACCCCCCCCCCCACTCCCTACGGAGACAAATACGGTAGAAGACCGCCTGTGTTTTTTTTCCTTTAAACATCAAGGTAGACTTCTATACAATTTAACGAGGTTTTTCTCGTATTACTCTAGATATTTATTATGAACTAATTACATTTCTTAGATAAGAAAAGGTTAATGATATCGAGACGACTGTCACTTTTTTCTTTGACCGTAAGAATTGTTTGTTTATATTTTTCTTTACAGTATATTCTCTTCAAGTTCATAAGGTCACTGTTCTCTCTACTCGTATATAATGATGTCAGAGTGCTGTCAGCGTAACAACACAATGACACACGAAAGCAAGCAAGCAAGAGAGAGGGAGAGAGAGATCTAGCCTTTCTTTCTTTCTCTGTATTGTAATTTTATCAGATTCTAGAACTACTTTTAAAAACAAGACTGGTGGGCATGAAACTTAAAAGAAATATTGATAAAACACAGAAATAGAGAAAAGAGAAAAGAGAGAGAGAGAGAGAGAGAGAGATCTAGCCTTTCTTTCTTTCTCTGTATTGTAATTTTATCAGATTCTAGAACTACTTTTAAAAACAAGACTGGTGGGCAGGCTTAGAATGAGAAAAAGGAAATATTGAAAAAGTAAAACACAGAGAGAGAGAGAGAGAGAGAGAGAGAGAGAGAGAGAGAGAGAGAGAGAGAGAGAGATTTAGTCTTTGATTAAGGTTGATTTGGAAAACAAGATTAGTAGCTAGGATCAGTATAAATATGATAATATTGTAACAGTTGAAAACAGAGAGAGAGAGAGAGAGAGAGAGAGAGAGAGAGAGAGAGAGAGAGAGAGAGAGAGAGAATTTAATCTTTCAGTCTTTCCGTGCATTGCGATTTTATCTGATTACAGAAATACTTTGGAAAACAATTCGTAGGTAGGCCTAGAATAAAGGAAGGGACTAACAGTTGAACAGAAAGAGAGAGAGAGAGAGAGAGAGAGAGAGAGAGAGAGAGAGAGAGAGAGAGAGAGAGAAATATATTTAGTCTTTCATTATGGATTTTTCAGGATATAAAACAAGATTCGTAGTTAGGCTTCGAGTACTAAAAGGGAACAATGACAAAGTAATACAGAGAGAGAGAGAGAGAGAGAGAGAGAGAGAGAGAGAGAGAGAGAGAGAGAGATATATTTAGTCTTTCATTATGGATTTTTCAAAATACAAAATAAGATTCGTAGTTAGGCTTCGAATAATAAAAGGGAACATTGACAAAGTAATACCGAGAGAGAGAGAGAGAGAGAGAGAGAGAGGCATAGACGACTCGAACGGTCTGGCAGAATCACGCAAACTTCCAATTTGTCTTGTCTTCAAACGCCCCGTAATCTTCCTTAGGACAGCAGAAGGCCGTACGGGGAACTCACGTCCCCGGACCTATGAACGGGCCTCCGCCGGGCCGATTATTGGACCTTATGACCCGGGCCAATAGAGGGCAGCGCTGGGCAGCACGATACCCATCGCTTAGGGCCGTTAGACAGCAGTCCTCCGGTCGGGGGGTTTATCTTAGCGAAATGAAGATCATGTACTTACACATGTTAGTTAAATCAGGCGAGTGCCTCAGCCTTGTAAGTCGCTTGATAACGACCCTTTGCCAAGCAGTTTAAAAGGTGGGAGATGGATACAAAAAAAGAATAAAAGCTCTTTCCTCCTCCTCCTCCTCCTCCTCCTCCTCCTCTTCCTCCTCGTCATCATCATTATCTCCTTTTGATCGTTATCGGTTTTTATTCTCCGTTAATTCCTGTCGTCGGGAAAATCCTTTTGAGTCTCGCTTCTCGAAAGAGGCGTCTGGGGATGTGGAGAGTTACTTGGCTTTTGCTGTGAAATGATTTGCTTTGAACGATATTGATTTATCTCAAATGAAAACGAACTGTCATAGTTCTCTCTCTCTCTCTCTTAAGAAACTAATAACGCTGGTAATAGAAATTATGATAATTATCATATTCACAAAGGTATGATTCTCAGACATACGTAAGGGAATAGGTAAACATTTGCCAAATCATTTAAGAGACCAGCAGCACTGGCAATAATAATGATAAAATTGTCACAAGCACAAAGTATGACTTTCAAACATATTGTAAGGCAAGAGAGAACCTCTCTCTCTCTCTCCTCTCTCTCTCTCTCTCTCTCTCTCTCTCTCTCTCTCTCTCTCTCTCTCTCACAGCTAAGAAACCATCAGCATAGGCAATATTAATGATAATTATCACTGTCACAAGTTCAGGAATTATCATTATCCAGAAATAAATCGCATAGAGAATATTAAACAAATAAAGACCTGCTCTCTCTCTCTCTCTCTCTCTCTCTCTCTCTCTCTCTCTCTCTCTCTCTCTCTCTCATTTAAGAGACCAGCAGCATAGGTAAATATTAATGATAATTATCACCACAGACGTAAAGGTATGACTCCCACAGACAGCAGAGAAACAGACTTCTGTACGTACCCCCAGCCCCCGTCACGTGACAGGCGGGCCCGAAAGGGATGATGGAACTGATTAATCATGAACAGACAGTCTGTTTATAGCAACACCACCGTATCTGTCATGCCTTCCTTACCCTCCTCGTGTTTAGCAAACAGATGGCGGGCATCGGCTGCGATGTTGGTTTCCTCGGCCTCATTATCAGAGCGTGCCAAACAGCCTCCTTTTTCTCATATTCCACTCACTCGCTGATGCTTCTTCTTCTTCTTCTTCTTCTTCTTCTTCTTCTTCTTCTTCTTCTTCTTCTTTAAGGAAATTGCTGACGTTCAGCTGCTTGGTTCGGGTTTGGTCAGCTTTATCTTTTGTGTGTGTGTTAAGTTCGTATTTTATGCAACTGCTTGGTTCGGTTTTGGTAAATTTGTCTTGTGTTTATTTATATAAGTTCGTAATTTATGTAACTGCTTGGTTCGATTTTGGTAAATTTGTCTTGTGTTTATTTATATAAGTTCGTAATTTATGTAACTGCTTGGTTCGGTTTTGGTAAATTTGTCTTGTGTTTATTTATGTAAGTTCGTATTTTATGCAACTGCTTGGTTCGGTTTTGGTAAATTTGTCTTGTGTGTATTTATGTAAGTTCGTAATTTATGTATCCGCTTGGTTCGATTTTGGTAAATTTGTCTTGTGTTTATTTATATAAGTTCGTAATTTATGTAACTGCTTAGTTCGGTTTTGGTAAATTTGTCTTGTGTTTATGTTTATGTAAGTTCGTAATTGATGTATATGCTTGTTGGGTTTTGGCAAATTTGTGTTGTGTATATTTACATAAGTTCGGAATTATTTATGTAAGTAAAAGTTTTATTCAAAAATTTGTGTTGTGTGTGTGTGCGTGGGTGTGTAAGTTCGCGATTTGTGTAACTGCTTTGTTCCCTTGAGTGTAAATTTGTCTTTTGTGTGAGTTTATCTAAGTTCTTAATTGCTGTAACTGCTTACTTCTGCTTTGGTCAGTTTATCTTGTATGAGGCAGAAGACAGCCTACCTGTGATGATTCTCGTTTGATTGATTGATAGACTAAATTTGGCAATTGGACACTTTAGGCCATTATGCACGGAAGACAGCGATATGAGGGAGTTGGAGCGGTTGAACAGCAAGATAAAGAGATAAAAAAAATTACGAAGTACAAGAATCCAAAGATGGTACTGGGAGGAATCCCCACAGTTGCACTAAGGTTTAATAGTTAGAGATGATGGACAGCAAAACTGAAGATAGGAAGCGAGAATGGAGATGAAGTAAAAGGCTAAATGCTGGTCGTAGCTATGGGCCCAAGGGATACTGCACATACCCCTTGTTAATGCCCACAGTGCACTACGTGACGTACACTGACGGTACTTCTTCCCCTACGGGCATGGTTCTGTTTTAAAGTTATGTGATATATACGAGATATTTTAGTTATTCAAAAGATCCATTCAAAAAAATTTTTGCTTCAAAAATTTTATTCAAAAATTGTTGTTTCAAAAGTACCATTAAAAAATTATTGCTTCTAAAGTTCCATTAAAAAAATTTTTGTTTCAAAATTACAATTCAAAAATTATTGTTTCAAAAGCTTCATTCAAAAATTATTGTTTCAAAATTATCAAATATTATTGTTCCAAAAGTACCATTCAAAAATTATTGTTTCAAAATTACCATTCAAAATTATTGCTTCAAAAGGTCCATTCAAATATGATTGTTTCAAAAGTACCATTGAAAAATTATTGCTTCAGAAGTTCCATTAAAAAATTATTGTTTCAGAATTACAATTCAAAAATTATTATTTCAAAAGTTCCATTCCAAAATTATTGTTTCAAAAGTTTTGTTCAAATACTATTGTTTCAAAAGTACCAGTCAAAAATTATTGTTTCAAAATTAGCATTCAGAAATTATTGTTTCTAAAGTTCCATTCAAATACCATTGTTTTAATGGTTCCATTAAAAGATTATTGTTTTTAAAGTACCAGTCAAAAATTATAGATTCAAAAATTCCATTAAAAAATTATTGTTTCAGAAGTTCCATTAAGTAACATTGTTTCAAAAGTTCCGTAAAAAAATTATTGTTTCAAAAGTCCCATGCAAAAATTATTGTTTTAAAGGTTCCATTAAAAATTTATTGTTTCAAAAGTTATGGAATATTTGGGTCAGATAACCGAATTACCCTTATTCTTTAACTCTCTCTCTCTCTCTCTCTCTCTCTCTCTCTCTCTCTCTCTCTCTCTCTCTCTCTCTCTCTCTCTCTCTCCCCAACCACGAACCTGTTGTCCCAATTGTCATTGTGTGAGGTCATCATACCAAGAAGTATCTGAATGAAATACATTTGCGAAACATAAAGTATAAGAATTTAGCTTCACGAAATTGAGAGGAAAATAGTTCCTGCTAACTCCATAGAGTTAAGAGTATGCTTGCGTGCTTGCGTTTGTTACCCGAAGGACAAGCGTGAAATGTTAGGGGCTGGAATGTTAGATTTAGGATGTAACGGGAAAAATTATTCTTCTCATTTATATATATATATATATATATATATATATATATATATATATATATATATATATATATGTGTGTGTGTGTGTGTGTGTGTGTGTGTGTGTGTGTGAAGTAACGTTGCAGAATATACAGATCAGTACTATTTGTATTATAAATAATAAATTGGTAAAATGTAAATATAGGCTATATATATATATATATATATATATATATATATATATATATATATATATATATATATATATATATATATATATATATATAGGTATTAACTTAAACTAAATTTATAATATATATTTATATATTATATATATATATATACATATATATATATATATATATATATAAATATAAATATATAGTTTATATATATATATACATATATAATAAATATCACATACTTTTTCACATACTCTCATGCACCATTGAATGAACGTATATTCCATTCTCCCTCAAGTATAATCACAAAAAAAAATCATCACAGCAAGAATCCCTCCAGCTCTCTCTCTCTCTCTCTCTCTCTCTCTCTCTCTCTCTCTCTCTCTCTCTCTCTCTCTCTCCAGTTAAGCCTCGATGTTGCACAATTGGCCGACACGCGATCGGACGTTCCGTTACATATGATACCGTTCATTCTCACGTGAGAGTGTTCCGAAAGGCGATTCGCTGTGGCCCATAAGGGAAAAATCTCGGCCGATCCGGAGAGAAGAAGAAGAGAGCTCTTTTAAAGGCCAGCGGGGGAGGGGAGGGGAGGGGTGGTCCCTCTTTCGCTCTTGCAAGGATTTGAGAGGTGGAAGTATGTGAGAAATGGAGAGAGAGATAGAGCGTGTGAGGTGATATGGGAGAGACAAAGAGAGAAAGATAGAGGGGCAGAAGTGTGTGTGTGTGTGAGGAAGAGAGAGAGAGAGAGAGAGAGAGAGAGAGAGTTGGAAAGTTGGAAGTATGTGAGAGAGAAAAAGAGAGAGAAGTAGAGAGAGAGAGAGAGAGCGAGAGAGAGAGAGAGAGAGAGAGAGAGAGAGAGAGAGAGAGAGAGAGAGAGAGAGAGAGAGAGAGAAGAAGTGTGTGTGTTTGAGAGAGAGAGTTGGAAAGTTGGAAGTATGTGAGAGAGCAAAAGAGAGAGAGAAGTAGAAGTGTGTGTGTGTGTGAGAGAGAGAGAGAGAAAGAGAGAGGAGGGGGGGAAGGGAGAGAGAGGCAGAAGTGTGTGTTTGTGTGTGAGGAAGAGAGAGAGAGAGAGAGAGTTGGAAAGTTGGAAGTATGTGAGAGAAAAAAGAGAGAGAAGTAGTCGATGTGTGTGAGAGAGAGAGAGAGAGAAAGGTTCGGAGGAGGCTCAACTTGGCGTGTTTTACCAGCAGTTTTTACGAAAGCTGAAATTATTTTGGTAAGTGCGTTGCGTGTATGATGGAAAGTGGCTGCATTTTCTTCTTCCAATATGAGTGTGAGATTCTCAGTATTTCTTGAGAATTTCTTGCTAAGTCTGCCTTGCGCTTTTTTTTTTTTTTTTTTTTTTTAGAAGCATCTTTCTTTGCTTCTCTCGCATGCTTTAAGAAATCTGTTGTTTTTACTGAATGTATTGTCAATTCTAATGTGATTACTGTAACAAGACTAGATATAC
>NC_089757.1:36963264-36970764 GCF_040412425.1 Macrobrachium rosenbergii | reverse complement strand
GTTATTGATTTTTCTTCTTACTCTGTTGTTTATTTAGTTTCGTCTGTTTAGTCTCTTCTGTAGCTCTCTCTGTCATATATATATACACATATATATTTGTATATATATAATATGACCATAAGAATATGCGTAGTTATATAGTGTTAAGTTATTCACAATTTCCAGTACGATGTATCACTTAAAAAAATTTCAAGGATTCTCTGTCAGGGATGAGTAATTCATTTATTACATCTTCTGTAGATAGCATTTATAACTTCATGACCTTGGTTGCGTTCCATGAATCAGAATCCAAAATGCAACCTGGAATTAGTGTTCCAGAAGCTCAGCCTTTCCAGATTTGTCAACTGCAGGAGAGATCCTTCCTGGAATTAGTAGTGTTCCAGAAGCTCAGCCTTTCCAGAGTTGTCAACTGCAGTAGAGATTCTTCCTGGCATTAGCGTTCCAGAAGCTGAGTCTTTCTAGATTTGTCAGTTGCAGTAGAGCTCCTTCCTGGTATTAGTGTTCCAGAAGCTCAATCTTTCCAGATTTGTCAGCTGTAGTAGAGCTCCTTCCTGGAATTAGAGTTCCTAAAGCTCAGTCTTTCCAGATTTGTCAACTGGAGTAGAGATCCTTCCTGGAATTAGTGTTCCAGAAACTCAGTCTTTCCAGATTTGTCAACTTCAGTAGAGCTCCTTCCTGGAATTAGTGTTCCAGAAGCTCAGTCTTTCCAGATTTGTCAACTGCAGAAGAGATCCTTCCTGGAATTAGTGTTCCAGAAACTCGGTCTTTCCAGATTTGTCAACTTCAGTAGAGATCCTTCCTGGAATTCGTATTCCAGAAGCTCTGAAGGTGCCTGGATATTTTTCAACTGCAGAAGAAGCCGTTCGTGGAACCAGTATTCCAGAATTTCGGTCTTTCCAGATTGTCAACAGCAGTAGAGGCCCTTCCATGACATATTCATCTCGATCTGCCCCATTAATTTTCACGTCTCCTTTCGAAGCCCTGACAGAGATTTGCCCTGGTTTTGTCATAGTTTTCACACGCCAAGTGGCAGGACAGTTTGTCTTAATGAAGTGGTCATGAAATGGTTGTTTACGGCCGCCCACTGCGTTCGGGGTGGGTGACTGTTTCCTAGCAGCTGTCTGTCAGCCCTCCTGTCACCTGTCAGCTTCCAGCCTACCACCACCCCTGAGTCTCTCTCTCTCTCTCTCTCTCTCTCTCTCTCTCTCTCTCTGCTGAAGGGATGTTTGCTCAGGTTTTAAGGCGCTTGTAGCGGAAGCGTTGTGGTAAAGCCAAATTGCCCTCGGTGTTTCATGTCTCTCTCTCTCTCTCTCTATTTCTCTCTCTCTCTCTCTCTCTCTCTCTCTCTCTCTCTCTCTCTCTCTCTCTCTCTCTCTCTCTCACACAGACTTTTTTGGTGTGTTTTAAAAAGAAAAATTGTTCTGTCCATCGACGTACAAATGCTCTCAAATCTGATATATTTTAGAGCTGCGCGCGCATGTGCGCAGCAAATCCAGACAAACATGGAAAGGAAAACACTCCCACAAGACGACAACATCTACAGATACGACTGTACAACCAGCAGCAGGTGTCGCTGAAGGCGGGCGGCTGGGTCCTCCCCTATTCATTTCCCCGGACCACTTAAGATAGAGTCCTATAGTGGGGACCTTCAGGTCCAAACCTCTTTAGCCCGCTTCCAGGACGGGACACCGCCAAACCCTTCTTCGCCCAATTTGCCACTCCACTCGCTAATCCGGAGTTAATCCAGTCTCCTCCGTGTACTTAGCGAGGATTAGTGCCACTCACACCTCCAGTGATCCGGCACTTACTTAGACCTTCCGTATCGGCTGACCTCCCCGGGGGAGGTCTCTGTTGACTTGGGTCTCTCTTGTGAAGCGTTTCGACTAATTATTTGTGACTCGGGATAGATGGCCAAAGGCCGAATATCAACACAGATATTGGAAGGGTTTGGCGTCGCCTCTCCAGTAATGGGATGATGAAGGAGGGATGGAAGTGGGGGGCGGGTTCCTGAGGTGGTGGGATGGAGGAAGGAAGGATAATACAGAAAGGACTTTGTATGTGTTATATAAGGATGCGAGGTGTAAGATATTTGCTGAAGTTGTATTTGAATGTATTCTTATCTGTATTTTGTGTATTGGTTGTGTTTTGTATACTTATATATACATATATATACATATGTATATATTGTATATATATGTATATACATATGTATATTATATATATATATATATGTAACATATTTGTGTATATGTATATATATATATATATATATATATATATATATATATATATATATACATGTATTATCTAAATCACATTGTACCAATTTTATCAGTTCATTATTATATATTATTATTATTATTATTAAGAAATGGGGGTAGGAGACACTGAAATTATATGTCTTGTTCATTTTTCTTTTTTTTATGAAGCTCCTATCATTACCATTTTAAAATTCATTGTGTTAATAAGGCCTGCAGACATACAGTTAGGCCTAAACACACCGGAAAGGGAGCATTAAGCCAAAAATATGAAATTATTATTATTATTATAATAACTTACAGGTGGAAGTTGGTGGCAACACCAGCTAGTAACAAAAGGCATTGCTGTGATTGGATGCGATAAAAAATATTAAATGAAAGGCATATCCGTGAATGGATGAGTGATAAAGAAAAAAAAACAAAAGGAGTTCTTTCAAAGGGCTAGGCCTATTTGGCATAATTGAGGTTGTTTGCGCGTCATGTTCTATAGAGGGGAGGGAGGGAGGGAGAGAGAGGCCTATCTTTAAATATTGAGATTAGGAGTGTTTCTTCTTGCACCTGTGGCTGTGTGTTCTCTTTTCTTTGTCTCTCTCCTTCTTTCTTTATTTTCTCATATCTGGTTAATTTTTTAGTTTTTCCTTTAGTTCATTCGTTTTTGCATTTGTCTAGGCTGACATTTTTCGACCGACTGCGGTATAAGGGTATTTTAATTAATTTTATTTTAAAGATAGTACGTGAAATATGACGGGCGTGATGGCTCTCTCTCTCTCTCTCTCTCTCTCTCTCTCTCTCTCTCTCTCTCTCTCTCTCTCTTCTTCTTCTTCTTCTTCTTCCCAGTATACCTATGTAATACCAACATAATTTAAGACAAGATTTAAATCTCTCTCTCTCTCTCTCTCTCTCTCTCTCTCTCTCTCTCTCTCTCTCTCTCTCTCTTCTTCTTCTTCTTCTTCTTCTTCTTCTTCTTCCCCAGTATACCTTTGTAATGCCAACATAATTTAAGACAAGTTTTCTCTCTCTCTCTCTCTCTCTCTCTCTCTCTCTCTCTCTCTCTCTTCTTCTCTTCTTCTTCTTCTTCTTCTTCTTCTTCTTCTTCTTCTTCTTCTTCTTCCCAATAAACTTTGTAATGTAAGCATCATTTAAAGGAAGAATTAGTTTCATCTATCTCTCTCTCTCTCCTACTTCTTCTTCTTCTTCCCAATATACCTTTCAAACAAGATTTAACGCCCCCCCTCTCTCTCTCTCTCTCTCTCTCTCTCTCTCTCTCTCTCTCTCAGCGCAGCTCTAAACTGACCACCTATAAGAAGCCAGGAACAGGCGAGAAAACGCTTCGTCCCATTGACACAGGTGAACGCACAAAACACACACACATACTCCGATGTAACTAAGCAACGTTATTGTAATTGTAGTCGTATTTTCTGTTGCTGTTATTGTTGTTGTTGTAGTTGAAGGCTGGGGCATTAAAGCGCCATTTATCTGAGTTTGCGGGAGAAACCGGCGTCCATTGTGTTTGCGTTTGGTTTGGCAAACTGCTCGATTGGGGAGAGTTATGAGGGGAGCCCATTAAAAGGCCATTCGTCTTGCCTTTAACAGTTATGAGAGGGCTCGTGGAGGGAGGCTTCTGTCGTTTTTTGGGAAGGACGTCACTCATTTTCACTCACTTGCTCACTCACTCACTCACTTATTCACTCATTCGCTCACTCACTCACTTATCCCACGACGATGGACTTTACGATGATGTGGACAGTTGTGGGCAGGTCTCTCTCTCTCTCTCAAACTTTCACCCCCCTCTCTCTCTCTCTCTCTCTCTCTCTCTCTCTCTCTCTCTCTCTCTCTCTCTCTCTCTCTCTCTCTCTCAAACTTCCACCCCCGTCTCTCTTACGTAAGAGACCAAAAGTACATTCCTAGTTCAGGAAAAAGCCTTTAAGTGGGGCACCTGGGGTTATGAAATTTATAATTGTCCCGGAGTTTATGAAAATATTACAATAAAAAGTAAGATACCGAAAACTGAATAGATTTCATAGTGGTTTTGCTTTCTTTTTATAAACATTCTTCAGCGAGTCTAATTAGTAAAATGCTCTGTAATATTATTATTATTATTATTATTATTATTATTATTATTATTATTATGATTATTATTATTATTATTATTATTATTATATGTTGAAAGTGATAACTGCATCAGCTGCATTCAGTTTATATAGAGTATTCTCAATTTTTCAGTTATTAGTAAAATAGAGAAAACTCTATATGAACTGATGCAGCTGATGCAGCCACCACCTTCAACAATATGTTGTTATTATTATTATTATTATTATTATTATTATTATTATTATTATTATTATTATTATTATTATTATTATTAATTATTATTATTATTATTATTATTATTATTATTATTATTATTATTATTATTATTATTATATTGTGGCTGTTGCTTTTATTATTCTTATTGGGATGCTCTCCAAGGGTTATTATTATTATTATTATTATTATTATTATTATTATTATTATTATTATTATTATTATTATTATTATTATTATTATTATTATGAAGGAGTTCCTCTTTTAGGGTAGTGTCATTGAAAATAATTCCTGCTAAAACGGCATTCAGTTTATGCGGAGTCCACTGTATTTTTATTGTCATATTCCGAAGAAAACAACATGATAAGCGAATACAGAAGACTCCGCATAAGCAAAACGTAGTTGAAACAGCAATTATTATTATTATAATTATTATTATTATTATTATTATTATTATTATTATTATTATTATTATTATGGTAACTGACGTTACTACTGGTAGCCCCTAATAATTCTTAATGAAACCAAAAATGCTTTTGACACACTGTTTGCATGTAATTCACTTAAGCAAACGATACGAAATTTTCTCCCCAATGAAACTGAAGGACTGGAACAGCTGGAGTTGCAATGAGGTGTAATAGAGGATTCTGCCACTAGTTTTTCGTGAGAGAGAGAGAGAGAGAGAGAGAAAAGGAGTTAAGGAAAACTATCACGAAATGTGGTAAATAAATGAGCTTTTGATCTGAATAGAGACAGATTTTTAGATTTATTTAGATCAGAGAGAGAGAGAGAGAGAGAGAGAGAGAGAGAGAGAGAGAGAGAGAGAGAGAGAGAGAATAATAAAAATGGGCCAAGAATAATGATCATGAAACTTGGTAAATAAATGAACTTGTGATTTGAAAAGAGACAGATTTTGAGAGAGAGAGAGAGAGAGAGAGAGAGAGATGTTAAAAATGGGTCAAGAATAATGATCGTGAAATGTGGTAAATAAATCAGCTTGTGTTTAAAAAATATAGCGAAAGATTTTAACATTGATTTTGATCGGGGGAATGATTTGGAAACAATGTAATGTTGATAAGAAAATGTGTTATAAAAGAATATATATGATAATTAATAGTACATAAGGGTCCTTCATGATAAAGTTACCAATTCCAGCAAAATTTAACCGATAACGTTAAACCATATTCAGCAGCTGACGCAGTGGATGATTGTAGAACATTTTCGGTGGTCCTGCCGTAGATTTAAGCTGGTTGATTTTGTCTTCCAGTTGAACTTATAATGCATAAACTACTTTTACTTACTTGGAAGCCAGTAGCCTAAGTTATAAGTAGAAAATGTTGTTACATTTGTAAGTACAGAACGCTTAGAACAGAACTAACACGTGATAAGCGGTGCATTTGAATTAAGAATTGAACGGTGATAATATTAAAAAATAGGTCCTCGAGGGTAAATTTCCCAAAAATGAGATTAAGGAGGTCAGAACAATCACACGAACATACAGTTTTTTGTTTAAATTCCTGACATAAATTAATTTATATATATATATATATATATATATATATATATATATATATATATATATATATGTATATATATATATATTTCTGTCTTAAATTAGTTTTTTTTTTTTAATATTCGTTGGGTGAGTCGGTAGAGCTGCGGACTGTCACTCGATGGGCCGGAGTTCAATTCCCCGGCCGGCTGATGAAGAGTTAGAGGAATTTATTTCTGGTGATAGAAATTCATTTCTCGCTATAATGTGGTTCGGATTCCACAATAAGCTGTAGGTTCCGTTGCTAAGTAACCAGTTGGTTCTTAGCCACGTAAAATAAGTCTAATCCTTCGGGCCAGCCCTAGGAGAGCTGTTAATCAGCTCAGGGGTCTGGTAAAACTAAGGTATACTTAACTTTAATATTCCTGACAAATTTTTTTTAATATTCCTGACAGATAATTTAAAAAAATATTCCTGATGTAAATAATTTTTTTTAATATTCCTGACATAAATTTTTTAAAAATATTCCTGATATAAATTTTTTTTATATTCCTGACATAATTTTTTTTATAATTCGTGACAAAAATAATTTTTCTTTTTAAGATTCCTGACATAAATAATTATTCTTTTAAATATTCCTGACAAATAATTTTTTTTAATATTTCTGACATAAATAATATTTTTTTAATATTCCTGACATAAAATTTTTAAGTATTTTCCTGACGTAAAGAATTTTTAAAAAATATTCCTGACATTAATAATATTTTATAAAATAATTCTGACATACATTAATTTTTTATAATATTCCTGGCATGAATAACATTTTTGTAAGATTGCTGACATAAATAAAATTTTTTTTAATATTCCCGACAAGTAATTTTTCTTAATATTCCTCACATAAATATTTTTTTTTTAATATTCCTGACATATAATCAGAGGGCAACTAGAATGTTCTGGGTAATCGGTATGCAACAAAGTCTCAACAAAAATATATTTACAGGTATTTTTCTTTCTATATGTTACAAATGTTAACCTATATATATGTATGTATGTATATATATATATATATATGTATATATATATATATATATATATATATATATATATATATATATATATATATATATATATATATTATATATATATATATATATATATATATATATATATATTTATATATATATATATATATATATATATATATATATATATATATATATATATATATATAAGGTATATAACATTTGTAACATATAGAAAAAAATACCTGTAAATAAATGTAAAATATATATATATATATATATATATATATATATATATATATATATATATATATATATATATATATATATATATATATATAATGCGGGCAATGAAACCTAGATCTTTTTGCTATAATTAAAGGGGTACTCTTCCATTCTCAGCTACGAGTCGCTGGCTGTGGCT
>NC_089757.1:36948264-36958264 GCF_040412425.1 Macrobrachium rosenbergii | reverse complement strand
CGAGAGATGGCTGCCCGGGATCGACTTGTTGCAGCGTCGATGATGGACGTGATCTGGCAATTGCATAAACGCCCCTCTCTCTCTCTCTCTCTCTCTCTCTTACACACAATCACAAACACAAGTCCAGGAATTATGGTCATCCATGGATAAATCTATTAGGGAATATTAAACAAATAAGACCCACGCTCTCTCTCTCTCTCTCTCTCTCTCTCTCTCTCTCTCTCTCTCTCTCTCTCTCTCTCTCTCTCTCTCAGGCTGCCGCTGCTGTTGTTGTGATTGCTCAGGGTGATACGGAATAAGTGGTTAAGTCGGGGGCGAGTTTTCCATGTTCTTTGATCAAAGGAGGTTTCTTTACCCTGAAATGGATTGGGGGATGGGATTGGGGATTGGGGATTGGGGACCCTTTAACAAAAGAGTCTTTTTGTTTGTTCGCCGAGATGGCGTATCGACGGCTTCGAAGCGCTTTCAATTATTTTTGCGTTGTTGCGATAAAGGTGTTCGCTTCTGTTTTGTGTGTTTGTTCATGTCCTTTTTTTGTGTGTGTTTGTGTTTTTGGGTTTTTTGTGGCTTATAAAATTGCTGTATTGATTTATCTTCCTCGGTGTTTACATTATTTTTATTTTTTATGTTTCTTTTACCTTTTATCGTCTATAGATTTCAATTTTCATTCTGGGAAACTGGCAGTTATTATGAATATATATATATATATTTATATATATATATATATATATATATATATATATATATATATATATATATATATTTTATATATAAATGTAAATATATATGTAAATATATATATATATATATATATATATATATATATATATATATATATATATATATATAAGAATATATGTGTGTGTATGTATGTGTCAATGATCTTAGATTACTTTTCGATAAAAAAGGGAACTAGAGAGTTAATCATATTTCACCTTATTTGCTTATTAGAACAGTGCATTTAACGATAACAAATACAAGTTATAATAATAATAATAATAATAATAATAATAATAATAATGTCATTATTATTAATCTTTTGGCTCTTCAGCTGATTTGAAACTTGTACTTGAGTGATCTTAGACTTCAGATTTATACTGAAGTCATGTGACTTCAAACTTGTACTGAAGTCACCCATGACTTCAAACTTGTACTGGAGTCATCTATGACTTCAAACTTGTTTGAAGTCATGTCACTTCAAACTTGTAATTAGTCATCTATGACTTCAAACTTGTTTGAAGTTATGTGACTTCAAACTTGTACTGTAGTCATCTATGACTTTAAACTTGCACTGAAGTCATCTATGGGTTTAAAATTGTACAGAAGTCACCCATGACTTCAAACTTGTACTGGAGTCATCTATGACTTCAAACTTGTTTGAAGTCATGTGACTTCAAACTTGTACTTAAGTCATCTATGACTTTAAACTTGTACTGCAGTCATCCTTGACTTCAACCCTGCCCAGAAGTCAAGTATAACTTGAAACCTGCAGCGAAGTCATCTATGCAATCAGACATCCCGAAATCAAGAGGGTAGGGTGGGGTGTGCGCCCCTCGAAGTCAGGTTGGGGGGGGGGGGGAAGAGTTCATCGGATTAGAGCCCAAGAAAACAGGTTTTTCTCGACATTTTCCAGATCCTATCTTCTCTCTTGGTAGGAACTGTTTTTTTAGTATTTTTTTTTCTTTATTTTTTTTTTTTTAGTTGTGCCAAATATCCTTTAACAGGATTTGTGTGAGATGTTTTAGGTTCGTTATGGATGTATATGGATCCTGATAGCTGAGCAGGTGTGGTCGTAGTTACGCCACGTGAATATTGTATAAGTTAACATATAGACTGGAATTCTTGCAGATTAAGAGAATTTGGCGTAGATTAGCATTAGCATTATCTCTCTCTCTCTCTCTCTCTCTCTCTCTCTCTTTTATGTTTACTTTTTTCTCAGTCCTTTCCTTTATATTTTTTTTTCACTTTTTTCTATTGTGGATTAAGTGAAATACTCTTCTCTCTCCCATTCTTTTCTTTTTTTGCTTTTTTCTTTTGTGAATTAACTACAAAACTCCTCTCTCTCTCTCTCTCTCTCTCTCTCTCTCTCTCTCTCTCTCTCTCTCTCTCTCTCTCTCGTATTTCTTCAATGGTGAATTAGTTACAGAAACTGTTCTCTCTGTCTCCTTCTCTTTCCTTTTTTTACATTGTAAATTAACAAAAAACTCCAATGACGTCATTCGACGGATACGATTTTTTGTCAATTGTGAATTATTTACAAAAACTGATCTCTCCATCTCGGTTTCCTATTTTCCCCGTTATTTTTCTCTCTTTTCTATTGTGAATTAACTACAAAATTCTTTCTCCTTCTCTTGCCTTTTCTTTCATTTTTTTATTAATTTTTTTTTTACTTTTCTTCTATTATGAATTAACTTCCAAACTCTCTATGACGTCATTCGTTGAGGTATGATTCCCTCTTTTTCCTATTTTTGCTTTCTCCTGTTATTTTTTCTTTCTTTTCTTTTGTGAATTCAATGCAAAACTCTTCTTTCGCCTTCTCTTGCCTTTCCTTTCATTTTTTATTTATTTAATTTTTTTTTACTTTTCTTCTGTTAAAATTAACCTCCAAACTCTTTTCTGACGTCATTCGTTGGATGTGAATCTTCTTTTTTTTCTCCTGTCATTTTTCATTCTTTTCTATTTTGAATTAACTACAAAATTTCTTTCTCCTTCTCTTGCATTTTCTTTCATGTATTCATTTATTTACTTCCCCTCTATTATGAATTAACTTCCAAACTCTGCTATGACGTCATTCAACAGATACGATTTCGATCCGGTCCTTGACTGGGCCGATGGCCCGCAACTTTTAGGTTGAAGGTATCATTTTCCATTTTCTCCCGACCACGCCGCACCCTCTCACGCGATCTGTGTGCGTTCCGAAATACTTGAGGGTTAACCTTTCACTAGGAACAATAATAATTTCTTTTTCCTTTTTTTTAATATAGAAGAAAAATCACAGAAATTGGAATCCATTTGTAACGAAATTAACTTATTTCTTTTATGTTTTCAATATGAAGTGTTTTTTTTTAATATAGAAGTGAAATCATGGAGACTGGAATCCATTTTGTATCAAAAGTAACTTTTCCTTTTTTTTAACATAGAAGAGAAATCGTAGAGATTGGAACCTATTTGGTAACAAAATTATTTTTTCTTTTTATTTTTTAATATAGAAGTGAAATCACGGAGATTGGAACCCATTTGGTATAGAAAATATTTTTTTACTTTTTGTAATATAGCATAGAAATCGTAGAGATTTGAATCCATTTGGTATCAAAAATAACTTTTCTTTTTTTAATATAGAAGAGAAATCATAGAGATTTGAATCCATTTGGTAACAAAACTAACGTTTTTTTTCCTTTATTTTTTAATTTTTTAAATACAGAAGTGAAATCATGGCGATTGGAACCCGTTTGGTATAAAAAAAATGTAAAGATTTTTTTAATATCGAAGAGAAATCGTAGAGATTGGAACCCATTTGGTAACAATAGTAATTTTTTCTTTTTTCTTTTTAATACAGAAGTGAAATCATGGATTTAGGATAAAAAATGGATAAAAGAAACAATCAAATTGATAGGAAAGAGGAATGACATATATACCATTAACAAATGGAAGAGGAAAGAAAGAAAGAGGAAATATTTAGGATAAAAATGTATAAAAGAAATAATCAAATTGATAGGAGAAAGGAATGGCATATTGATCATTTACAAATGAAAGAGGAAAGAAAAAAAGAGAAAGTATTTAGGATAAAAAAAATGGTTTAAAGAAATAATCAAATTGATACGAAAAAGGAATTATATATTGACCATTAACAAATGGAAGAGGATTGATTGATTGATTAATTGAGAGTTATCTGGCGTCACAACTACCAGGGTCACCGACGCCGAAAATGGAAGAGGAAAGAAAGAAAAAGTATTTAGGATAAAAAATGGATAAAGGAAATAATCAAATTGATAGGAAAAAGAAATTACATATTGATCACTGATAAAAGAAAGAGGAAATTGCCGAATTATTTTTTATATTTTTTAAGTGTTTTTATTTTTATTTTTAATTTCAATGAGCAACTTGTTAAGTGTTCATCGCCATGCTATCAGCTAACAATAAGAAACTCGGAAGGTCTAGGGTGGAGGGGTGGGGTTTTGGGAGGGAGTTTACTCTAGTCTTAAAAAGCATATCCACTCCATCTCTCGTGTCTGATTCTCTCTCTCTCTCTCTCTCTCTCTCTCTCTCTCTCTCTCTCTCTCTCTCTCTCTCTCTCTCTCCCAGATACATTCCTCTTTGAATGCTGATTCGAGATATGCCAACGGTGTTGGTGGTGTATTGCTGCCCAGTTAAACAGCACCTGGAGGAGTCGCCCGCTCTGCCTGCCGTTTGGGGCCCTTGCAATGCCCACTGTCTATACTAAATGGGCAAGTACCGTAGGGCGTGGAAGGGGGTTGGGGTAGTGCCGTCAGTGCTCCTCACGCGGTGCACTATAGGCATTACTTAAGGTTCTTTGCGGCGTCCCTTCGGTCCGTAGCTGCAGCCTCTTCCATTCTTCTTATTGAGCTTCCATTCATACTCTTTTTTTTTCTTTCTTACTCTCCATCCTTTCCTTGCAATTGCGAGGTTTTTTTTCCTCCTATTACACCTGTCAAACCTTTCCACTCTCAATTTCCCTTTCAGCGCTGAATGACCTCGTCATTGGTAGGTCCCAGCGCTTGGCCGTTGGCTTTAATTTTATATTCCATTCCATTATTAGATGGGTATGTTGGCAGGGGGATGGGGGACCTGTGGTATTTGGTCTTCGTTATATATTTAATTACGTATGTTATTTGTACACTGAATCAGGTTTTATTTGTATGTGTGCGCATTTTATAAAATTCCTATGAAAAGATTTCATTAAACTTTACAATATGATATTTTAGCAAAAAGAATAATAAAATCATCCATTGTCGTATGAATGAATTTTAAAACAAACGTGTATGTTTTTCGTACGTACTGGAAGGTATGTATGTTTGTGCATTTCATGAAAACCCCATGAAAACATTTCCTCAAGCATTATGATATGATGTTTTATTAAAAAGAAATAATAAAAAAATGCGCTCGCTGTCGTATGAATGAATATTAAAACAAACGCGTATGTTTTCGTATGCACTCGAAGGTATGTATGTTTGTGTTTTTATGAAAGCCCCATGAAAAATTTTTCTTAAGGATTATGATATGATATTTGATTAAAAAAAATCATCCAATGTTGTATGAGTGAATACTAAAACAAACTCGTATGTTTTTCGTATGTACTGGAAGTTATGTCTGTTTGTGTGTTGTATAAAAATCCTATGGAAAAATTTCCTTAAACTTTACGATATGATATTTTAGTAAAAAAAAAAAAATAATAAAAAAATATTCCCTCGCCGTAAAATCTAACCTGAATTCTCGGAAAGTTCTGTCTTGTGTTTTTTATGCGAGACCCTAATTCGAGGGTGCAGGTTTGGTTAGGCAGGGCTGGTTGGGTTAACCTTATATTAAACGAAGGCTTGTCGGATAATAATAGTAATAATAATAATAGTAATAATTGTAGAGTTGTGGAAACCCAGTTCTAGCAAGTTTTTTATATTCTCATTTTCTTTATAATTTATAACTTTGTAAGAAAGTATTTTTTTTTAGAAAATATTTGATTTTGTTAACCCGAATCCAGGGTTCTTTTTTATTATAATTTTCTTTATAATTCATGACTTTGTAAGAAAATATCATTTTTTTTTTTAAATATTTGAGTTTGTTAACCGGAATCCAGTTTTTTTGTATTCTCATTTTCTGTATTATAATTCATAACTTTGTAAGAAAGTATTTTATTTTTTAGAGAATATTTGAGAGAGTTTTATTTTTTATTCTCATTTCTTTATAATTTATAACTTTGTAAGATTTTTTTTTTTTTTTTTTTAGAAAATATTTGATTTTGTTAACTCGAACCCAGAGAGTTTTATTTCTTATTCTCATTTTTTTTATAATTCATTACTTTGAAAGTTTTTTATTTTTTTTTACAAAATATTTTATTTTATTTGTAAACGACGAAGCTGTTTTAAATTTTATTCTCATTTTCTTTATAATTAACAACTAAGAAAGATTTATTTATTTTGTTTTAAAAAATATCTGAGTTGGTTGTAATGACGAAGCTATTTTAAATAAAAGATTATTTTTTTTATTTGATCGCAGATCTTGTACGTTATTGTTCTTCAGATTTTGTAAAAGATAAATATGTACCCCTACAGAATAATAATAATAATAATAATAATAATAATAATAATAATAATAATAATAATAATAATAATAATTATAATAATAATAATAATAATAATAATTTTAACATTTTTAATGTCAACATATGCTGACATTGAATTGCCAGTTGCCATGAAAGGAGCTATGGCTTTTGGTTTCAAGTTATTATTATTATTATTATTATTATATTATTATTATTATTATTATTATTATTATTATTATTATTATTATTATTACTGAACAACTCTACCGGTTAGGCTCAGAATTGTCTCATATTTCTCCTGTAGAAGGGAGTAACCAGATCAGACCTTGGTTAGATATTTGTCATAACAGGTTACATTTTCTTTGGAAAGAGAGGATGGTTAGGAATTTAGCGACATAAAATCACTTTTTAAACTGGAGTTAAAGAAAGGAACCCATTGGATTTCTTCGTATTCGAGACAGTGTATTGCAGCCGTTGATGTAGATTTGCAGTCTGCCCTAAAATGGAAAACTGCAGTATCTGCAAAATTTTCGGAATTGAGATATGCCACTTATTGGGCTCGTGAAAAACTAATACACAAGTTACTGCAGTTTCAGAAAGATTCTTCAATGCTTTCCACGAGTATTTAGAGGGGGGGGGTTCCCATTTGCAGTACCTGCAAAATCAGCCGTAAGGCAAGGGAAAACTGCAGTACCTGCAAAATTTTCGAAATTGAGATATGCCACTTTTTGGGCTCGTGAAACACTAATACACAAGATACTGCAGTTTCAGAATGATTCTTCAATGCTTTCTACGAGTATTTAGTGGGGGGGCGTCCCATTTGCAGTATTTGCAAAATCAGTCGTAAGGCAAGGAAGTATCTACTATTTTTCTCAGTTTTGTATTTATCTGATACTGCAGTCTTCCGTTTTAGGGCAGCAATGCTGCTGAATCTACACCCCATAAAGATAGGATACTGTGTTGGAAGTGTTATATTTCATTTCATCACTTGCCTGTGTACTTGATCACTTCGACCAACTCAGCAAGTTTGTGGTACGAATAGAACCCCCTTAAATCTCGTATCTTGTCTCTGTATCATGCCATGGAAGAAGATACGTTACAGTAATGGGAGGTACAACTTTGTATCTTGTATCTGTATCGTGCCATGGAAGGAGATACGTTACGGTAATGGGAGGTACAATCTTGTATCTTGTATCTGTATCGCGGCATGGAAGAAGATACGTTACAGTAATGGGGGTACAGTCATGTATCTTGTAACATGCCAAGAAGAAGAAGAAGCGTTACAGCAATGAGAGGTACAAGATTATTACAGTAATGACAGACACTTACGGCACAAGAAACATCCAAGAAGATGCATTTCTTGCAAATGACCCGAATTTAGTCGAAACGGAAAGATGGAGACATTTAAACAAGATGAAGAAGGGTAGGGTGCAGAGGGAGAAGAGAGAAGAGAGAAGGGAGAAGAGAGAAAGGAGAAGAGAGAAAATTAAACGGTTTGAAGTCCTGAGAAGTTTTTTTTAGGGGGTCGTGGTTAGTTAGGTTGTTAGAAAGAGGGGGGTGGTTGAAGTAGGATTTATAAGGGGGTGAGGGGTGAGAGGGGTGGGGTGGGGCAAAACAATGATACTTTATCACCACACCGAATCGAAAGAAATCCATCACCTCCCCATCAGCCTCCACCACGGGTAAATTAACAGGTAACTCGGATTAGCCTGAGAAGTAGCTGGCAATTATGAAAAGGTGGATCTTGAGAAAGAGTGTCTTGGGGGGCGGGCGGGACGGGGGGAGAAGACCCCTTCGGGAAGGGAGGGTAGGGGAGGGGGTAGAAGGGAAAACAAGGCGATTACTGCAAAGAGGGTAAATATGACCCCAAAGAAGAAAAAGAGTATAGGGAGCGAGAGAGAAAAAGACTCGTATAAAGGGGAAAAGAAAGAGCGAGCACGAGAAAATAGCGAGGGTTGTGAAAATAGAAGCAAGAAATTCGACGAAAGGGAGTAGAAATAATAGGAAGAAGGATCATGGGAGAACGAGGTAATTGCAGAGGGGAGAAGGAAAATAATGATGTGATGGCCGTAATGAATGTAGCATAGGAACTTCTTGTAACGAAAACAAAAACGGAAAAAGTGAGACAAGTCTTTTTGTGAGAATGAAAGGGGGATGGAAGATTTGGATTGCTGTACTGGAAGACGCTTTAGAGAAAGGATGGGCAGAGAGAGAGAGAGAGAGAGAGAGAGAGAGAGAGAGAGAGAGAGAGAGAGAGAGAGAGAGAGAGAGAATTCTACAGTCAGACGAAGCATGCTTTTGAAAAAATGAATGACATGATGGAGATTGCAATTAAAGTTGGTTTATTATGTAGAGAGAGAGAGAGAGAGAGAGAGAGAGAGAGAGAGAGAGAGAGAGAGAGAGAGAGAGAATATTCTACAGTCAGATGAAGCATGCTTTTGATAAATGAATGACATGATGGAGATTGCAATTAAATTTGGTTTATTATGTAGAGAGAGAGAGAGAGAGAGCATTCTACAGTCAGATGAAGCATGCTTTTGAAAAATGCATGACAAGATGGGAGATTGCAATTAAATTTATTTTATTATGGAGAGAGAGAGAGAGAGAGAGAGAGAGAGAGAGAGAGAGAGAGAGAGAGAGAGAGAGAGAGAGAGAGAGAGAGCGTTCTGCAGTCAGATGAAGTACGCTTTTGAAAAATGAATGACATGTGAGATTGCAATTAAATTTGGTTTATTATGTAGAGAGAGAGAGAGAGAGAGAGGGAAAAGAGAGCATTCTACAGTCAGATGAAGTATGCTTTTGAAAATTGAATGACATGTGAGATTGCAATTAAATTTGGTTTATTATGTAGAGAGAGAGAGAGAGAGAGAGAGAGAGAGAGAGAGAGAGAGAGAGAGAGAGAGAGAGAGTATTCTACAGTCAGATGAAGCATGCTTTTCAAAAATGCATGACTAGATGGGAAATTGCAATTAAATTTGGTTTATTATGCAGAGAGAGAGAGAGAGAGAGAGAGAGAGAGAGAGAGAGAGAGAGAGAGAGAGAGAGAGCATTCTGCAGTCAGATGAAGCATGCTTTTGGAAAATGCATGGCAAGATGTGAGATTGCAATTAAATTTGGTTATGTAGAGAGAGAGAGAGAGAGAGAGAGAGAGAGAGAGAGAGAGAGAGAGAGTGGGGAAACGGCAGGGGAGGACATACATATATGTACACATAAACACAATTATACACATATCGATAACATATTTTTAGTATAATTCATCACCTTTATTATGGAGCCAAAAATCAGTTTACTCATTATATTCATTCTGGAAAAAGAAAACATGAGCTGACATCTATTATGCGACGCCATTTTCCGATAAAGAAAAAATGAAGTAACCAGTTCTTACCAACAACAAAAAAAAAGTATATTAAGGCATCAAATGACAAAAACCTGTAGTAAGTGGGATAATGAACTGAATAGAAAATGCATGGAGGTTAGGAAGTGTTGACAAGAAAGGAAGTTAATTGCAGAGTGGGGAAGGTCTGGAAAGAGAGGTTGGTTCATAGGAGGGATGTAGGAGGGGGATGGGGAGGGGAACTAGTCTTTTGGGGAACGGGGGGCGGGGGTTGGTGTCTGAGGCCATGGGGTGAGTGAAGGGTGAGAGGGGTGAGGAGGGTCCTATAAGTTTCGTGCCTCTGGAGTGGGAGAGGTCTGGAAAGGCAGGTTGGGGCGTACGAGGGGTGATGG
>NC_089757.1:36918264-36943264 GCF_040412425.1 Macrobrachium rosenbergii | reverse complement strand
TTTTTTGGAATATATATATATGTATATATATATATGTATATATATACACATTTAGTGCTTTGTGTTACTTCATTTGAGCCATTAATCCTTCGGTATTATTTTTCACATCTCTCAACAATTCCATTCCATCGTCTGTCTCGTAGCAAAATGTCCTCCTCCGCAACTTTTTAATTATAGTCCAGTTCCCAATGGCGAGTATTTGTCTCTCGAGTTATTTCTCCCCCCCGCCTTCCCTCCCCTTTCTTTTATCCATTAATCTCCATCTCCCTTAGACGAAATTGGCTGCCTTACAACGCGTTGCATTCAATTAGGACCGAGTGATTAAGTCGACGAAGTGTAATTGGCATAGTAATTATTGATAGTGAGTGATACCTCTTCTCTCCTCGGGGAGGGGGTGCTGGGAGGGTGTGCCTTTCCGGGTGTGTCCTGGGATGGGGAGTGGGGGCGTGGCGCCCTGGGCCGGAGGGGGGCGGGGTGGAGGGGAAGGAGGACTGCCGGGGAGGGTAGGAGGAAAGAGATGGATGGTTTAGCAGTGGGATGGAGAGAGAGAGAGAGAGAGAGAGAGAGAGAGAGAGAGAGAGAGAGAGAGAGAGAAGGTAAATAGAGAGAGAAAGGTAAATAGATGAAGAGAGAGACGGGAGGATAAATAGATGAAGAGAGAGAGAGAGAAAGAGAGAATGATAAATAGATGAGAGAGAAAGAGAGAGGGAAGGATAAATATATGAAAAGAGAGAGAGAGAGAGAGAGAGAGAGAGAGAGAGAGAGAGAGAGAATGCTGAATAGATGAAGAGAAAGAAAGAAGGATAAATAGATGAAAGAGAGAGAGAGAGAGACTAACAAAAGAAATAGAAGAGTAAAATGAGACAAACGAAAGGGGAAAGCGAAAAACATGCTTTCTTTCCTTTCTCTAATTTCGGCGCAGTGGGGAAGTCAGGACGAAGTATTGGTTGGCGAGAATCGGAAAACTCGCAAAGGTGGGGGAAAGAACGAGAAACGATGAAGAACAATGACGTAAATTACAAGAAACAAAGAAATAAAGAAAGAAATGAAGAAAAATAAGTAAGAAGTTCGGAAGAGCAAGAACGCAAGTAACTCTGCACCAGAAAGGGTGATTAAAGTTAGTATGAATAAAAATAAAACATTCATTTCAAGGAAAGCGGGCAACAAAGAAAAGGAATAATGACTTTTATTACAAGAGAGAGAGAGAGAGAGAGAGAGAGAGAGAGAGAGAGAGAGAGAGAGATGAAGAAAGCTGATTTGTACAGTAGAACAAAATATATGATTGGAAAAACATGGCCAAGCTGCATTTGCAATGCTAGAATAGTGGCAGTTTGTAGAGAGAGAGAGAGAGAGAGAGAGAGAGAGAGAGAGAGAGAGAGAGAGAGAGAGAGAGAGAGAGTTAATTTTGATTCTAAACACGTTGTAGTGCAATTATTTTTTCACAGTATTATTCCATATTGACTTTTGGACCGCCAGAAATAATATTATGAACCAGAGGTATTGTTAGAATTTTTCGGTCTTTATATACATATTGTGATCTTTTTATTAAGCCAACATCTGCCAGTATGAGGCATCCAAAATAATCCTGTTAATCCAGGTTAAATCCTACACACAGAACGATGACTAAGGGCCGGACGAATGGTTTTGCAAGAGAAGAGACATAATTCTATACCTTTGTTGGGAACCTCCTTAGTTCTTTAGGCAATTGTGCTTTCCAGTGGTTTCACTTTTCAATAACCAGAGTGAAAATAAGCCTATTGCGGTTGAAATTTAAAATGTAAACATAATTGTAAAACTGACACTTCTCACTGACGTCTGTGAAGTGTATGAAATGCGGTTCCCTTTAGGTTAGGGCAGTGATTCTCAAACTGGGTGCCGTGGCACTCTGGGGTGCCACAGACAGTGCCTGTGAGTGCCGCAAGATTGTCATGAATTTTGCCTTGGCTAGATCATCTCAATGAACATTTGTAAAAAAAAAAAGTTTGCAGAAGTTTTCACATAATCATTATCAGTGTGTCTACTCTAATTATGTTTATCTAATTCTTCTGATATGCTCCTTGCTTGTACAGTATATTTCTGCATGTACGGTGTGCTGATTTTGGTTTGAGTATGAATAATAATATTATTCATTAAATAAGAAGTTAATTCCTGCAGTATGGTGGGATGTTGAAAAGGGGCGCATTTTTTACTTGTTATAATTAGAAATGAGTTAAAGGATTTTGTTTCTGCTCGACCATGTTTTCTTTATTTTTGTATTGTACCTATATATTTATTCCTGTTCAGTTTGTGTCTTTTGAGAGAGAGAGAGAGAGAGAGAGAGAGAGAGAGAGAGAGAGAGAGAGAGAGAGAGAGAGAGCGATGCCTCACTTCTAAAGATTAGAAATTATGTTAATGTAGTTTAATTATACTGATCACTGACAGAATCAAGCAATACATTGTGATCTATTTTTTATGCATTTTAATTATGGCAATAAAAGCGCTGTGATCTATTATTTGTATATTTTAATGGTAACAAATAAAAGATATACACGTGGAACGGCTTCCAATTAACAATGCGAATTGTAATGTAACCCAGTGACGAAAAATTATTATGAATTATTTTGGCGTAAATACAGTGCTTTAGTATTTCGTTCGTCACAGATGAATTTCCCAAGTGGAGGACATTTCAAGTATCTGTCTCGCCTCCCCTTCAGATTGAAATAACCAGAATCTCGGTTTCCAGAGCCCTAGATACTTGAAGTGATGAATTCCTCCTCAGACGCCAGACCCTCTTCCTCCTCCTCCCCTCCTCTCTCTCTCTCTCTCTCTCTCTCTCTCTCTCTCTCTCTCTCTCTCTCTCCTCTCCCTCCTCCTCCTCCTCCTCCTCCTCCTCCTCATCCTCCTCCTCCTCATCCTCCCTCCTCATCCCTCCTCCTCCTCCTCCTCCTTCCACTCTCTCCTTCTCCTTCTTCTCTCTCTCCTCTCTGTCTCCTCTCCTTTCCTTCCTCCTCCTCCCTCTCCAACTCTCCTCTCTCTCTCTCTCTCTCTCTCTCTCTCTCTCTCTCTCTCTCTCTCTCTCTCTCTCTCTTCCCTTTTCCTACTCTTCCTCCTACTCCCCTTTTCCTGCTCTCTCTCTCTCTCTCTCTCTTCTTCCTTTCCTCTCTTCCCTCCTACCCCTTTTCCTGCTCTCTCTCTCTCTCTCTCTCTCTCTCTCTCTCTCTCTTCTCTCTCTCTCTCTCTTCTCTTCCCCTTTTCCTCTCTTCTCTCTCCCCTTTCTGCTCTCTCTCTCTCTCTCTCTCTCTCTCTCTCTCTCTCTCTCTCTCTCTTCCCTCTTCCTACTCTTCCTCCTACTCCCCTTTTCCTGCTCTCTCTCTCTCTCTCTCTCTCTCTCTCATCGTAGACCCCTCAGGATGTTTGACACCAACTTATTGGGCAGAGGTCCACCCTTGTAACTCCTAATGAGAAATCCTCCTTGGCCAATGAGGTTCGCCGTCCCGACATTTGTAATTGTGTTTTAACCACTAGCTGCTCCGCGGTGTTGCCCACTAGAGGCGCCCGTTTTTGTGCCCCCATGTCGTGACCGATTTTGGGGTATGTAATTTCCAAAAGCAAGAATGTTTTTCTTCGGTTATTGAAAGATTTTACATTTTTTTCCCTCTTATTTTCCTCTTTTCCTCCTCAAAATCTTTTTTTCTTTTAAGGATTTTTTTTTTCCTGGAGATGATGAATGGTGGGAAGGCTTTTTTTTAAGGGTTATGTGTGATTATGGGGCATTGTTTTTTTATTTATTTTTAATCTCATACTTGAACTGTAAATGGGTTGTGATCACTGCTAACATAATTCGTTCGTATGATCATGTATATATGTTTGTATGTATACATGTGTTCATGTATGTATGTATGTGATGTTCTTCGGAAATACCATTTGTTGGTATGCTAATGCACTAAGACATCTCTTGGTGAGCTCATGTTCACTTAAATACCCATACTTTGATATACCTTATACTTTGTGTATGGATGTATGTATGTATGTATGTATGTATATGTATGTATGTATGTATATGTGTGTTGATCTCTGCTAATACCATTTGTGGATATGATCATGGATTTACGTATATCTTGATAAGCACATTTTCAGAGATACACAAATATTTGGATATACCATATGTACTGTATGTATGTATGTATGTATATATGAATATATGTAGTTTGTTTTGTATGTGTTGATCTCTGCTAATACCGTATAGTCATGGATCTACCTGCATCTTGATAAGCACATTTTCAAAGATACACAATTACTTTGATATACCATATTTATGTATGTATAAATATAATATAATATATGTATGTATGTATGTATGTATGTATGTATGTATGTCACAGCAAACAGGAAAAGCTAATCAAAATCTCATTGAGCGTTAAGTGAATTATTGAGCCTTTCACAATTCCTATTTCTCAAATACTGAAAGAGAGATAGAGAACACGAACCAGGATTTTCGCCCAGAAATTAATTCTTACATTTCCTCATAGTATAATGGATTGACGTTGGTCATAATCGTGGAATGGGAATTACGAGAAATAATTATTCCGTCACGATTCCGATGGTCATGACTGGACTCGCTGGGTTTCCGAGTTGATGATCCGCCGAGCGTTCAGCTTTTTAGAAATGAAAATACTGAAAACGTTGTTGATTTCAATTTGGTTTAATCTTTTTGAAATGGATATTGAAAACATTGCAGATTTCAGTTTGGTTTAATCTTTTTAGAAGTAAAAATATTAAAGACTTTGCTGATTTCAATTTTGCTTAATTTTTAGAAATGGATATTGAAAACATTGCTGATATCAATTTGGTTTAATCCTTTTAGAATTGAAAATATTAAAAACATTGCTAATTTCAGTTTGGTTTAATCCTTTTAGAAATAGATATTGAAAACATTGCTGATTTAAATTTGGTTTAATCTTTTAGAAACAGGAATATTAAAAACATTACTGAATTCAGTTTGGTTTAATCCTTTTAGAAGTAAAAATATTAAAAAATTGCTGATTTCATTTTGGTTTAATCTTTTTGAAATGAAAATATTATTAACGTTGCTTATTTCAATTGATTTAATCTTTTAGAAATAGGAATATTAAAAACATTGCAGGTTTCAGTTTGGTTTAATCTTTTTAGAAGTAAAAATATTAAAAACATTGCTGATTTCAATTTGGTTTAGTCTTTCAGAAATTGGAATATTAAAAACATTTTTTATTTCATTTTGGTTTAATCTTTTAGAATTGAAAATATTAAAAACATTGATGATTTCTGTTTGGTTTAAAACATCGTTGATTTCAATTGATTTAATCATTTATAAATTAAAATATTGAAAACATTGCTGATTTCAACTGATTTCATCTGAGGTTTCGTGATCCGTGGAAAGTTTTTATCGTTTTCTTTATACTTTTCGCATTGTAAGAAGTTAAGAATAAAAAGTTTGGTAAGAAATTGGTGTTAAAAAAACAAAATCTGTCCTAAGCCTTTTGCACAGCAAGTAAAATTCAGTTGCCGATGCTTAAATACTTGTGTATTCCATTTGCACTGTGCCAGTATTCCAGTTGTGCACTTAACAAATTTGTCGTTCATATATATTCCGGAATGCATGAAGAGAATATTTTACTCATCTACCTGCTTTGCATTTCGTTTCCATCCCTCATCCATACAGTGAAAGGGTTATGAATTGAACTGAATACAGAATTTAGGCCAAAGGCCAGGCACCGGGACCTATGAGGTCATTCAGCGCTGAAACGGAAATTGACAGTAAGAAGGTATGAAAGGTGTAACAGGAGGAAAACCTCGCAGTTGCACTATGAATCAATTGTCAGGAGAGGTTGGAAAGTAAGATGGAAGAAAGAGGATATGAAAGGAGGTACAGTAAAAGGAACGAAAGAGGTTGCATCTAGGTGCCGAAGGCACGCTGCAAAGAACCGTAAGTAATGCCTACAGTGCACCGCATGAGGTGCACTGACGGCACTAGCCCCCTACGGGGGAAAGGATTATGAAATCGGTTGAACTAGTGTATGAAGAGTAAAAGATGAAAAAAGGTAATAAGTAAATTATTTTGGAAATTCCGGGCATATTGTTTATTTAGAGGCATGACTGACCTCCTTCCAGTTGTAAATTCTAGTATCGGAGGAAATTACATGGAAATTGATCTTTGAGTCTTCCTTCCTAGTTTCCCATCACCTTCACTGAAATTATTTGGGTGTTGATCTTCCAGTGTTCCAGCCTAATTTTTTCATCACCTCCCCCCTTCCCCTTTCCCCCCTTCCTCCCCATACACACTCACTCACTCACTCACCCATTCACTCACTCACTCACTCACTCCATTTCCTCGTCTGGTGCAGTGACCCGGAGGAGTAGGGATTAGTAGGGAGTAGTAGGAGTAGAAAACTCGAGAGTGATCCTTTACTCCTCTCCGAAGCGGACAGCTTCGTTTTCCAGAGCAGTTGAACACAAGAGTTAATTGGAAAGATGCTGGAATGAGCAAAGTGGTCCCCAATGCACAAGGAGAGTCGTCTCCTCCTCCTCCTCCTCCTCCTCCTCCTCCTCCTCCTCCTCCTCCTCCTCCTCCTCCTCCTCCTCCTCCTCCTTCTTCTTCTTCTTCTTCTTCTTCTTCTTCTCTCTCGGCTTACGGTGGGACAGGATAGTCTCTCGTTGTGTGAAACTCCTCGGAGCTGCTGCATTGGAAGTGGGATCTGATAAAATGGTACTAGGTTTATTAATGCATTGATTAAGGATTATTTGCCTATCTGTGCTCTCTCTCTCTCTCTCTCTCTCTCTCTCTCTCTCTCTCTCTCTCTCTCTCTCTCTCTCTCTCTCTCTCTCCATAAATATGGATCCAATGTGAGGTAGACAGAGTTCTAGGTTTGTTTAAGAATGATTTGCGGCTCTCTCTCTCTCTCTCTCTCTCTCTCTCTCTCTCTCTCTCTCTCTCTCTCTCTCTCTCTCTCTCTCTCTCTCTCTCAGGAAATTATCACTTCAGACATAAATGTGGATCCATTGTGAGGTAAACAGATTTCTAGGCTTGTTTATGCAATGCTTAGGAATAATTTGAGTATCAGTGCTCTCTCTCTCTCTCTCTCTCTCTCTCTCTCTCTCTCTCTCTCAAATGTGGATCATTTGTGATGTAGACAGATCCAAGTTTCTGCATCAATCTCCATTAACCAACTTAACAAAGACATGTTAAAATAGGACACGGAAGAAGGAAGAGAATATATGAGTCAAATGTTGCTACCATTAATGACGAAGTAATTCATGATATAATTTCATTTGTTTAATTACTGAAGAAATTTTGCTGACCGTTTTAAACATTGTGTGATATTTTTAAATGGAAACACACGTGGATTTGTACTTAAAGTATTAAAAGCTATATTAGGCTGCTATGTACATTTAGCGAGATTTTTTTTATATTCATAGAGTTATTTAATAAAACTAATTTTAACTACCTTTAGTATCCCTACTCTGTTTTATTCCACGTTTTCTTAAACTAGCATTTGTGTTCTTTGACGTTTTCTTAAACTAGCATTTTTGATTTTCTTGACGGTTTCTTAAACTAGCATTTATGTTTTTTTTTACGTTTTTTAAACTAGCGTTTATGTTTGTTTTTGACGTTTTCTTAATCTAGCATTTGTGTTTTTTGGCGTTTTCTTAAACTAGCATTTGTGGCTTTTTTGATGTTTTCTTGAACTAGCATTTATGTTTTTTTGACGTTTTCTTATACTAGCATTTATGTTTTTTGACGTTTTCTTACACTAGCATTTTGTTGGGGGGGGGACGTTTTCTTAAACTAGCATTTGTGTTTTTTGGCGTTATCTTAAGCTAACATTTATGATATTTGAACGTAAATGTTTTAACCACTTCTTGATAATTAGTTTATTACTTTTTAATACTAGAAGTAATGATAATACTAACTTTGACAACACTAATTAATATAATTGTGAAAAACCTTATATTTCCATTGTCATCTTTAAGATCCAGAATCCAGTATCGTGATTATTCCGTTAATAATCATGATAATATCATTGCCGTAAACGTCTCCTTACTCATTAATATAATCAGAACCCGGAAGTTAATATAGGTTGATAATTAAATGAAGGAGACTCATCAATTAATGTCAACATTTTTCAGAATTGAATTTAACATTCCTAAACATCGTTCAGAATTTATCACTCCCATTCGTCATGCGGAGTACAAACGATTTTAAGCTGTTTTATTTTTTTTTCTTATTTATTTATTTTTTTTTTTTTTTGCTTTCTTTTGAATTCAACCGGGCACAAATGGATTTTGTATTTAAACGGGTGGCTAAATGAAGGCTTGTGAAATGACGTTGATGTTTATTTATAACAGCCATATTTAAATGTTCACATATCAGCGCTTCCAGAGGTAACTTTTCTTAGGGGAAAAACTAATGTACTTTACAGTCATTGTTAAGGTTCTTGGGTAAATAAAATTGTCGTAAGCATTTTTTTTTACTATGCTTTCTCCTGTCATCTTTATCTTTAATGCTTTTAGGATTCTCTTCCCATTTCTCTCTCAACTTTAATACTTCTGACATTCATTTTCCTACGTTCCGGTATCTTTACAATTTCAGTATTCCGCTTCCTATTCACCATTATCTTTTAGTAGTATCTTTTTCCTTTAATCCTATATCTTTTTCTTCTGATTCTTGGCTCTTCTCTTCTATGACTGTATTCCTAATACTATAATCTCGTCTCCTCTAAGATTATTGCAACCATTTCCCCTCTTATTTTTCTTCACTCTTGAATGTTTCCAGTTTTTGCCTTCCACATTCACATACTTTCTCTTCCTTTCTTTCATTTATCGTCAGTTTTTCTCGATCTTTTGTCAGTCTTCTGTTGAATGTTTTCAGTGTTTTTCCCAACCATATTCACATTATTTTCCTTCCTTTTTTAGTTTTCTGTTTAAGAAAACTATTGAGATGGCTATTTGTCTATCCCATCGCCCTCAGATCTTAAAAACTAGTAAGGCTAGAGGGCTGCAAATTGCTATGTTGATCATCCACCCTCCAATCGTCAAACATAACAAATTGCAGCCCTCTAGCCTTAGTAGTTTTTATTTTATATAAGATTAAAGGTAGCCATGATCGTGCGTCTAGCACTGCTATAGGTGCCAACAACACAGGCCAGCACCGGGCCGTGGCTGAGAGTTTCATACAGCATTATACGCTATACAGAAAACTTGATTGCGCCGAAGAGACTTCGGCGCATGTTTTACTTGTTGTTTTATTGAAAATGTTTTCGACCTTTTGCCAATCCTCCGTTGGATATTTACAATGTTTTCTCCATCCATATTCACATTATTTTACTTTCTTTTTTGTCATTTATTTCTTATGAATTATTCTCGACCTTTTTCCCAGTCCTTATCTCTTTCATTTTTATCTTTGACTCCTAAGCATCCCGTCGTCAGTAACCTAGATGTTGTGACGCCAGTTCGAGTAACCATAAATCAATCAATCCCAAACATCCCCTCCCTCTGAAATATAAAAACCACCCCTTTCCCACATTCCCTCCCTACAGAATGATTTCCACGCCCGTATCTCTCCCGCCTCGCCTTCCTTTCCTCTCCTCTCCACTTTCTGGAAGAGACCTTTCTTCCCATCCGGTCTGGGGCCATTCCAAGAGAGGTCTTTAGGTCTTGGTCCAGCCGAGACCCTTTGGCAGACGCGTCTCTCTCTCTCTCTCTCTCTCTCTCTCTCTCTCTCTCTCTCTCTCTCTCTCTCCTTTTATTCTCTCTTCCCGTTTATACTCCTTCCTCGTTCTATCCTCTTTACCTGTCAGAAATGACCGATTGATTTGGAATTCGAGTTCGCGCCGAGGCGGCCGGCCACATGATTTCGCGCGCGCGCGCGCTCGCGCACGTTCCGATCCGGTCGGATTTACCACTTTCTGGGGGAAAGGTGTAAGGTACACTTTTGCGATTTTATTACACGAAGATTTTTTTTTTTTTTTTTACCAGATAATGGACAGATTTTGTCTGTTGTCTGTCATAACAAAGTATGTGATTGAACAGTAAAGATATATAAGTTGAAATGTAAGATTATATTATATATATATATATCTATATATATATATATATATATATATATATATATATATATATATATAATATATATATATATATATATATATATATATATATATATATATATATATATATATATATATATATATATATGTGTGTGTGTGTGTGTGTGTGTTCAGTATTCAGTAAAATTTTTACTTTTTTAGTTAAATAAAATAACTAAAACTTTATATATGTATGTGTATATATATATATATATATATATATATATATATATATATATATATATATATATATATATATATATATATATATATATTATATATATATGTTACAGTATTCAATGAAAATTCTTTTTTTTTAGTTAAATAAAAATAACTCAAACTTTATATATATATATATATATATATATATATATATATATATATATATATATATATATATATATATATATATATATATTATATATACACACATACATATATAAACTTACAGAGTTTATTTTATTTAACTAAAAAAGTAAAGAATTTTCACTGAATATTTTAACACTAAATTTACTTTGAAACCGAGCCTCGGAAATATTCCTTTTTAAGATCTAGACATTTTACAATGTAGATTTTAATTTATTGCTTTTGCACTATGCTAAAAGATTACAACATTGATCCAAGTAAGGTTGATAATTACTATGATTAGACAACTTTAAAGAATATGTAAGGGACCGTTTGATAATATGATTTGAATTCAGGTGAAGTGGATTTTGAATTTGAAAATCGTTTATGCGTCAAAGCAAAACAGATGGACGTTTGATAAAGTACCCAAGATAAAGAGGAAGAAAATCCTAAATTACTTGGAATATACTAAAATAAATAAATAGAAACCCTTTGAGGAATTTTTTGCTCTCTTTAGTTTTCTGTAAAGGAAAACTATTGTGCTGGCTTTGTCTGTCCGTCCGCACTTTTTCTATCTTCACTTTTTTCTGTCCGCCCTCAGATCTCCAAAACTACTGAGGGTAGAGGGCTGGAAATTGGTATGTTGATCATCCACCCTCCAATCATCAAACATACCAAAATTGCAGCCCTCTAGCCTCAGTAGTTTCGATTTTATTTAAGGTTAAAGTTAGCCATAATCGTGCTTCTGGCGACGATATAGGCTAGGCCACCACCGGGCCCTGGTTAAAGTTTCGTGGGCCGCGGCTCATACAGCATTATACCGTGACCACCGAAAGATAGATCTATCTTCGGTGGCCATGATTACACGCTGTAGCGGCTGTAGAGAAAACTCGATTGCGCCGAAGAAACTTGTTTTATTTTCTTTCCTCTAGTCGTTTTCCTATAACGAACGTCGTCGTCAGGATCTCGAGCCTCCCTCGAGACCCCGAGATCGAGACCGAGGGAGAGCTCAAGCTCATTCATCGTGGCCAGCGTGGCCCGGCCCTGAAGTGGCCATTTATCGAAAGGTTAAGAGAGGCGAAGACCCGCTCTTACGCGCTCTCTTGCGAGCGCATGTAAATTTCTTAATAAGAACCCGTTTCGTAATGTAAAAATTTGCTTCTTTTCCCTCGGAAATGCGGCCGCTGTCACGGCCCTAATGGATCGACCTGTTTATCGCCCCCGCCATCATCTGCCCTGGGGAGGGGAGGGGAGGGAGGGGGAAGGACCCCTCTCTGCCCCTAACCCTACCCGGACTATGAACCCCTATACCCCTATACGCCTACCAACGACCCCTCCACGAAACCCCAACCAAGTCGCGCCTTGGTCCTCTTCCCTCCCTCCTCCCTACCCCTACCCAAAGCCCCTACCCCTCCTTGCCCCTTCCCACCCATCCCCCAAATCCTTCCTTTCCCCCTTCCACCTCCCCAATTCCCTCCACCCTCTTTCCCCACCCCATCAGGGTCATGTCTCTCGTCCTCCTCCATGCAGCACCCCTAGCAAGTCCTTCTGATCTCCCCCTTTCTCCCCATCCACCCCCCATTCCTTTCCTTCCCCTCCATCTCCCGACTCCCCCCCCACCATCTAGGTTCCATGTCTCTCGTCCTCCCCCCCATGCAACCCCTCCCCAGCCCTTCCTGGTCCCCCTCCCTTCTCCCTATCCATCCCCGTCGCCTTCCCTTCCCCTTCCCCTTCCCTTCCCTTCCCTTCCCCTGGTCGTGTGTTCTGTTATCCTCCTCCACTCCCATGCAGTCCACACCACATGCCCTCTTTATTTGATGCCCGAGTCCTGACCCTCATTTTTATGCTCGGCCCCATTCACTCGCTATCCCCGAATCTCGAATTTCAATTTATTTTGTTTTGTTTTATTTTTTTTTTTAATCTTTTTTTGTTTAAAAGTCGTGTTTAGTTTTCGTAGAAGCTGCATTTTTTGTTTGGTAGTACAAAGAGAGAGAGAGAGAGAGAGAGAGAGAGAGAGAACTTAATCGTATGTAAAATTGTGCTTACATTAGAAAAGTACATTGGGAAGGAGAGAGAGAGAGAGAATTAAATCGTATGTAAAATTGCGCTTACATTAGAATAGTGCATTGGGAAAGAGAGAGAGAGAGAGAGAGAGAGAGAGAGAGAGAGAGAGAGAGAGAGAGAGAGAGATCGGATGTTCTGGTTCTAAACGTGCATAGATAGTGAGGCATCTCTCGTTCTGGGATAATTCTTGTGCCTCGTGGCTGGATGCCCGTAGTTCACGCCTGCCTATTATCGAGCAGATCTGATCTTCGTAATCGTTGAATACTTGTTTAAGAACGCAAAGGACAGAATCTCTCTCTCTCTCTCTCTCTCTCTCTCTCTCTCTCTCTGTGTGAGATAGCAGTGGTACAATACAGTAGAAGAAACGAATATCTCTCACTCTATTTTAAATTGTCTTCGCGATATTTCTCTCTCTCTCTCTCTCTCTCTCTCTCTCTCTCTCTCTCTCTCTCTCTAAATGGGTTATTATCCGTTTAGTTAAATCCATTTTGAATTTCAATTGTTTTACAACGAGAGAAAACTCAATTTAACATATTAGCGTTTAGACACCGACCTCTCTCTCTCTCTCTCTCATTTTAAATTTCAATTTCTCCACAACGAGAGAAAATTTAATCTAATATATAATCGTTTAGACACCGATCTCTCTCTCTCTCTCTCTCTCTCTCTCTCTCTCTCTCTCTCTCTCTCTCTCTCTCTTTAAATTTCAACTTCTCCACAACGAGAGAAAAATTTAATCTAATACATAATCGTTTAGACACCGAACCTCTCTCTCTCTCTCTCTCTCTCTCTCTCTCTCTCTCTCTCTCTCTCTCTCTCTCTCTCTCTCATTTTAAATTTCAATTTCTCCACAACGAGAGAAAATTTAATCTAATATATAATCGTTTAGACACCGAACTCTCTCTCTCTCTCTCTCTCTCTCTCTCTCTCTCTCTCTCTCTCTCTAAATGGATTCTTATCCGTGTAGTTAAATTCACCTTAAGTTTCAATTGCTATACAACGAGAGAAAACTCAATCTAATATATAACCTTATAGACACCGCTCTCTCTCTCTCTCTCTCTCTCTCTCTCTCTCTCTCTCTCTCAGTGGATTATTATCCGTTTAATTAAATTCACTTTAAATTTCAATTGCTCAACAGCGAGAGAAAACAAAATCTATTATATAATTTTCCTATTATTCACAAAACTCTTTGAATAATGCGTTTTTTCCCCACCTTTCCTATTGTAAGGAAAGGTTCGGGTTGATTACTAATGATACGGAGGGTCGCATTCGTTAACCTTTTTTACACCGTGGAGTTTTTTCTTGCGAGATTTGCGATGAATATTGCTGGACTTTATTGCTTCGTTTGCAGTTATGCAACATTAGTCCGTTTCCGCTAACATTATGCGGTTCACGAAAATAAAAATCAGAGGATGGTCAGTAGTATTAATGACTCCGCATTTTGTATATATTATTTTTTATTTACTTATATTTTCTTATATTTTGTTTCTCAGTCCATAAGTGCCAGGTGCAGATTCTTACCTCTGATTGCGACACTTACCGCATTTCTGTTTCATAGCAAACAAGTAAAAAATGCCCCGAAGTTTCTTGGGCGCATTCGAGTTTTCTGTACAGCCGCTACTGCGTATAATCAAGGCCACTGAAAATAGATGTATCTTTAGGTTGTCTCGGCATAATGTTGTATGAGGCGCGGCCCGTGAAACTTTAACCACTGCCCGGTGGTGGCCTATCCTATATCGTTGCCAGAAGCATGATTATGGCTAACTTTAACCTTAAATAAAATAAAAACTACTGAGGCTAGCGGGCTGTAATTTGGTATGTTTGATGATTGGAGAGTGGATGATCAATATACCAATTTGCAGCCATCTAGCCTCAGTAGTTTTTAAGATCTGAGAGCGGACAGAAAAAGTGCGGACAGAAAAAAGTGCGGACAGAATAAAATTCGGACAGAAAATGCGCGGACAGAAAAAGTGCGGACAGAAAAAGTGCGGACGGACAGACAAGGCCGGCACAATAGTTTTCCTTTACAGAAAACTAAAAAAAAAAAAACTCTTCCACCTTAATGTCATTCAGACCTGCCCTTATTTCTGAATCTTCGAACAGAGTCTGTCTCTCATTTAACATTTTCTGAGCAGAAGTTTAGCTTAAGAATTGGGAATTATGTTTCCAGTAAGAAACTGACAAGGAGGAAGGGCAAAGATGTCTAGCAGTGTTTCGTCTTGTTGTTTCACTTCTTGCCTTTTAAAGTATATACAGTAGTTCGCACAGTCGGTGGATCATGTGGTTGCGTTATGCTTTTTCCCTTTATAAATTTAATCTCACTTTGCTGTAAATTCAAGTTCCCTGTTCTGTAAATTTAAGTTCCTGTTTTCAGTGTTTATGTTCCTTTTTTCAGTATTTAAGTTCCTTTTCCGTAAATTTAAGTTCCCATTTCTTTAAATTTAAGCTCACTTTGCTGTAAATTTAAGTTACATTTTCTGTAAATTTAAGTTCACTTTTCCGAAAATGTAAGTTATCCTTTTCTTTATATTCGAGTTCCCTTTTCTTTCAATTTAAGCCCACTCTTCTGTAAATTTAAGTTTCCCTTTTTGTAAATTTGTATCCCTTTTCTGTAAATTTAAGTTTCCTTTTCTGTGAATGTAAGTTCCCTTTTCTGTAAATGTAAGTTCCCGTTTTCTGTGAAATCGAGTTCCCTTTTCTGTAAATGTAAGTTTCTTTCTCTGTAAATTGAAGTTCATTTTTCCTGTAAATGTAAGTTCCTTTTTCTGTAAAATTAGATTCCCCTTGCTGTAAATTTAAGCTCCCTTTTTTTCGTAAATTCAAGTTCCTTTCTTCTGTAAATGTAAGTTCATTTTTCAATGAAATTAAGTTCCTTTGCTGTAAATTTAGGTTCCCTTTTCGGTAAAAGATAGTTTGTAAGGGAAGCCTTACTTCTGGCAACGCTTTGATTGACAGGTTTTAACTACTGTTGTGTTTTGTGGGTAGGACTGAAATGCCCAAGGAATAGTGGGCAAGGGTCGTTAACCTTTTCATTCCCAAAGGGATGAGTATTGTCAGGACCTAACTCTCTCTCTCTCTCTCTCTCTCTCTCTCTCTCTCTCTCTCAACTCTTTTGGTCTCTGGTCTCTCTGAATATTTGTGTATATATATATATATTGTATATATATATATATGTTTATGAATATATTATTTTACGATATTCAAGGCAAATGGGTACTGTAAATATAGGCATAAGTATTTTTAAAATGTGATTAGTTTCATGTTAATATTGGTGGGAGGCATTATTATTAAAATCGTTATTAAATATATATATATATATATATATATATATATATATATATATATATATATATATATATATATATATATATACATGTAATATTTCTATATGTGCATATTTATATATACATATATTATATATTATTAAAGGTGATAAAAATATGATTTCACGGAGAGAGATGATAAAAATATATATATACATTATATATAATAAAAATATATAAAAATATATATACAGTATATATATATATATATATATATATATATATATATATATATATATATTTTATCATGCATGATATCGTTGCAACGATTATCATCATCATCATCATCATCATCTCTCATGCATTCGCAAGCATGAAAGCAATGGGTACATGTATGGGAGAAAATAAGATTAAAATAAGATGCAATACATGTATTTTTTATTGACACACCCTTCCATTATTCTCTCTCTCTCTCTCTCTCTCTCTCTCTCTCTCTCTCTCTCTCTCTCTCAGTTGAAAGCACTTGGTCACAAAGCATTGTCACCCCTAAAAGTCACCCACTGCCAAATGTGTGGTGGGTGGGGGTTAGATGGAGTTTGGGGGCGGTGAGGAAGGGGCTATACGCAGTGTTTGTTGTCTGATTTGACTAAGATCAGTTTCACCATTTTGGGAACTCCGCGTTGGCTTGGCCCATGATAAATGGTCGCCCTCGTGAATTCCATGCGCTGTTCTTTCGGATTTTTGTTTGTTAATTTATTTGTTTATTTTTACTCAAGTTTTTCCCATTTTTAGTTTCTGTAAAATACTATTGTTAAAGCTTTGTCTGTCCGTCCGTGCTATTCTGTCCGCATTTTCTGTCCGCACTTTTTGTCACACTTTTTCTGTCTGCACTTTTTCTGTCCGCCCTCAAATCTTAAAAACTACTGAGGCTAGAGGGCTGCAAATTGATATGGTGATTATCCACCCTTCAATCATCAAACATACCAAATTGCAGCCCTCTAGCCTCAATAGTTTTTTTTTTTAATTAACAAGGTTAAAGTTAGCCATAATCGTGCTTCTGGCAGCGATAAAGGATAAGCCCCCACAGGGCCGTGGTCAAAGTTTGATGGGCGGTGGCTCATACAGCATTATACCGAGACCACCGAAAGATGGATATTTTCGGTGGCCTTGATTATACTCTGTAGCGGCTGTACAGAAAACGCGATTGCGCCGAAGACACTTCAGCGCATTTTTTACTTGTTTTATCTCTGTATTTCGTATTCAAGTTGAATTTACTTCCCTTTCGTTGCCATCCTGTATTGTTTTTCTTTTTCTCTGTCCTTTATATTTAAGAAGTCGTCATTTTCTTCATCTATTCCTTTTAGAGTTGACTGCTGCTTCCTCAGTGTTTATTTCAGTACTGAGCATAAAAAGCATATGTAAAAATTTCTTGATTACAGCCATTTACTTGAAAGTTTACTGCATCCTATTTCTGCTATTCACACCTGCCTGTCTCTCACTGCTCTGTCCCATTACAGACAGAGGGTATGTTCATATATATACGTATATATATATATATATATATATATATATATATAATATATGTTTATATATATATATATATATATATATATATATATATATATATATATATATATCGTTCCCAATTTACTGAAGTAAAATGGAATAATAGGGTACAATAGGGTGAAAAAAGTGGCCTAGATAGTATATATAGTCCACTTTACCAGCATATATGCATATATATATATAAAATATATATATACATATTTATATTATATTTATATATATTTTGTTTATATATAATAAAAAAAATTTTACCAATTCCTTTATCGATAAGAGAGACTAAAAGTGTATTCCTTGGCATTTATCACTTTACTAATATTCCATTCCACTCCATTCCATACAATTACTCATCAAAATAAAGACTTCAGAGAGAGAGAGAGAGAGAGAGAGAGAGAGAGAGAGAGAAGAGGAAAGACCTCACAGCACCCTGGACCACCACCAGTAATGTTGGGAGTCTTCTTGGATATCAGGAGGCGATGTTGGCTCTGGTGTCCCTTGGACGCGGGCCTTAATGCACCCCACTTGAAGATGCCTGTTAGGAGATAGGAGACCCGTGTTGGAACTCGTGTTCTCGCGAAATATAAAACTTTGGGTCGTTCTTTTCTTTTATTTCTTTTTTCTCTTTTTTCGAACCGTGTGTGCTGTTCGCCATTCACCTTTTTTTTATTGGTGTAGGTGTGGTTATTGTTATGTTCTCTTTGGGATTATTATTATTATTATTATTATTATTATTATTATTGTGTGTGATGTGTGTGGCATGGTAATTGTATTATTAAGCGTTGTTATAGTTGTGATTATAATTATTATTATTATAAATTTTTTTATTTTGTTATTATATTTGGGGTTATTGTTATTATTATTATTATGGCGCTATGACCATTGCCACTGGAAACATTGCCAATGGGAACGTTGCCCATGTGGGAATATTGCCAATAGGAACATTGCCACTGGGAACATTGCCCATGTGGGAATATTGCCACGGAACATTGCCCATGTGGCCCGTAATAAGTTGCCACTGGGGTACATTGCAGTTTTTTTATTACTAGTTAACCTTTTTACTCCCAACAACGTACCAGTACGTTTATCTATCAATTTTCATGGCCTTATGGCAATAAGCAATGACAATTTGTCTTACAGCACACATCAGCCATATAACAGTTTATATTAGTTAGGTGGCTAACAGTATTGTATTTTTGCCTCAGAAAGGACTGCCAGGCTGGAATGTTACGCACAGTTTTTGGGTGAACTTCATTGACATAAATTGTCCGTCTTGGGCGTTAAAGGTTAATGTTATTTACAGCCTATTTTTAGAAACTAGGAACTTTTAAACTGCCATTAGATTGTTGAAAAAATGTAAGCAAACATCTACTTTAGTTTTTTTTGCGTAGGGTTTTATTTATTTCAGGAATAAAAATTTTTATTTTTTAGAAAAAAATCTCATTGAATCTATTATTTTATTAGGGAATCACACATTTTTTGAAAAAATCACAATTTTATTAAAAACAAAATTAAAATCATACATTTTGATAAAAAAAGAACTTAAGTTTAATTAGAATATGTGCATGTTATATGCAATGGACCTCAAGTATGCTAATTGATCATTGTATTTCTATAATTATCAACAATGTTCTTTATGCGTGCATTAATGTCGGCATATTGTTTATTTTTCTGAAAAGGAACACCACGTTCAAACTGAACACGCTGTAAAGGCTAAGCTTTCCTCCTGTTTCAATGCAATGATTAATTTCAAAGTTGGGTGAGAATTAGTCACAGATGCATTCAAAGCATTATGAAATGCTTCGACACTGTTATTAGTCCTAGGTAAGGCTTGTTTGAGTTCCGAGTATACATTCAGAAAGTAGTTGGGTACATAGGTTGATCTCTGCGTCGGTTGTTTCGTCTTCACTCTTAATACACCTATGTAGTAGTTTCGAAATAAGAGATAAATTCCGATGGTATACGATCATCTTCTGATAACTCTTCAAAAACTTCAACGACTTCATCGGAAGGTACGAATGCAAGTGCTGAAAAATACCTCATCAAAAGAGAGAATGCATTATCGTTGTGATATTGGTGTTTAAAATCAGTTCCACAACCTTACAGTATAATGACTTAGAAAAGTGAAATAAACAGCCATTTAAAATTGCATTAGGGTAAACGTATTTAAGTGCATTAATAGAAGCCCTCTCAAAGTCAACAGTAATATTTTGAGGCTGATTGTTATCCAATAACTCTTTAATTTTTTCATAACATGCTCTGTATGTTGTTTCGGTTTTGTTTGGTAAAGAACAAATGCTCGAGGAATGCTAAAATTATCCCTTTGAACATGAATAGTTAGAAGCTGGTAATATATTCTGGCGTCACTTTGAATGTTCAAATCAATTCCCAGTTTAGGAATCGTTTTAGATCTTCCATACCGCTTGCTGTCATAAATATAGCATCGATTTTCATCATTCAAACCCGCATCGTATTGCGAAACTTCTCTCCAAGTCGAGAACAGTAAATTCCTCTGGTATGGCGTATCCTGTACGTGACATTGGAACAGCTGGGAAATTGGCATTTTTGCCTCCATTTTCTGACATTTCTACTTATCGTACTCACAGAAGGTAGCTGCGAAAGTGTAGCTTCATCTAACGTTGCAGCCGCTTGCGATACCAATACGACTTGATTGATGTGATGTTGCAAAATTCGTTTTAAAGTAGTTTGAGCAATTTTGGCCTCGACTACATCCTTAGTCGCCAAGTGGTTGTGCTCACCAACATGCTATAATCTCACCATCTTCCGTGTTTTAATCTTGCTTTGCAATTATTTTCTTTCTTCGAAACATTCCCAATAAATGATTTTCCAGTCTCATTTGTGCTATGCTTATGATATATGTATTGGAGCTCATCTACGAGCATATTACTTCCCACGTTCGCTATGTATCACACGTGCCATTATGGGTCTTAGGATGAACTAATTTCTGTTAAGCGATGGGAAGACTGGAAACACCAACGACTGATATTTTTCATATAAAAGTTCGATGTTTGGCACAGTCGACAACAATCTAAACTAGCTAATTATCTTTCGAGGAAAAACATAAAAAATACAGTTAACTAGTAAACTAGCTAATAATCTTTTGAAAAAAAAAAATGATAATGTAAATAGTAAACTACCTGCTTACCTTAAAAAAAGAATGGGCAATGTACCCGTGGCAGTGTTCCCACATGGGCAATGTTCAAGTGGCAATATTCCCACATAGGCAATGTTCATGGGCAATATTCCCATATTCATGGGCAATGTTCCAATTGGCAATATTCCCATGGGCAATCTTCCAGGTGGCAATGTTCCGCGCAGTGGCAATGTTCCCAGCCAGCAATGTTCCGCGCGTATTATTATTATTATTATTATTATTATTATTATTATTATTATTATTATTATTATTATTATTATTTCTTTTTGTGTATCACAGTCATCCTATTGGAATGGGTGGTTTTATAATATTACTTATTATTATTGTTGTTGTTGTTTTGTTACTATTGTTAAAATATAATATAATAATAATAATAATAATAATAATAATAGTGAATTATTGCTATTATTAAATGTATTATTATTATTATTATTATTATTATTGTCTATAAAAATCTCATAATCATACAGTCACACAAATGATGACGAAATTCAGAATGATGTGAGTGTAATTTTATAAATAAAAATATCTGTAAAACGAGATCTTTCAAGAACCTGTTCGATTCTCCACATCATTGTGGATTTCTTCACCATTATTATTATTATTATTATTATTATTATTATGTTATTATTATTATTATTATTATTATTATTATTCCAGCTAACTGATCTGAGGGTAGATCTGGATGAAAAGTATGAATTCCTTTATACCTTTATACAAAGAATTTACACTTTCAGTGTTTGATGATGAGTCAAGTGACTTAATGCCAGTATTGTATTTGGCTGGAAATCCAAAAAATAAAATGCATTTTCAGGAATGAGTGTTAGAATATATATATATATATATATATATATATATATATATATATATATTTTATATATATATATATATATATATATATATACACACACATTTTAAAGGCATAGTTTTCCTCTTAAGACAGTTTTTCATTGAAAGCAATTGCTTTTGTGGCTTCAATAAGTTTTTTAGCATGAGAATCGAAAAACATTCCGACGATATGAAGATTCCGACAAAAAACTTATTGATGCCTCAAAAGCAATTGCTTTCAGTGTATATATATATATATATATATATATATATATATATATATATATATATATATATATCGGCATTATGCATATAGTATGCATATTGAAAACGGGCCAATGATAGTTAATAACTTGGTTTCTTTACGAAAAAACAATTGCACCATAAATGTCTTATTTGTGACGTAGGCAGTCACAAAGAAAGCAGTAACTGACAAATTACCAATAGGATTATTATTATTATTATTATTATTATTATTATTATTATTATTATTATTATTATTATTTTGAAGATGAACCCTATTCATATGAAACAAGCCCACAAAGGGGCATTGACTTGAAAATTCAGTATTATTATTATTATTATTATTATTATTATTATTATTATTATTATTATTATTATTATTATTATTCAGAAGATGAACCCTATTCATATGGAACAAGCTCTCAAAGGGGCCATTGAATTGAAATTCAATATTATTATTATTATTATTATTATTATTATTATTATTATTATTATTATTATTATTATCATATTTTGAAGATGAACCGTATTCATATGGAAGAAGCCCACCAAAGGGGCCATTGACTTGAAATTCAGTATTATTATTATTATTATTATTATTATTATTATTATTATTATTATTATTATTATTATTTGAAGATGAACCCTATCCATACGGAACAAGCCCACCAAAGGGGCCATTGACTTGAAATTCAAGCTTCCAAGCTCCGTACCGGAGGGAGAGAGAGAGAGAGAGAGAGAGAGAGAGAGAGAGAGAAGTAGCAAATCTTTCAAGTCTTAATTCTCTTTTATTTCAACTTTAACCTGAGAACCACAAACACAGAAGTGCGTATGCCTAAAACTCATCAGCAAACAGAGCGTTCACGTAATTATTTCCTTATCAGCCAACGAAAGCATCAGACCGGGCCGTTTGCATGTGCAGGTGAACACTTGAACTTAGCTCAAGGAAGTTCAGTTTCCACTGTGGCAGAAATAAGTGACTCAGTACAGAGCACAGGTAACAATGTTCGTTTTATGTTTGGTTAGAATGTATTCAGTGGGTTTTCAAAGCCCCATGATATTAATGTTTTGTGTCTTTGCCTTTAATTTTAACATTCTTGTCCACCTCGAGAACATAACATCTAAACATACTTACATCCCACACTGTGGCAGAAATTGGCGAATCAGTATAGTGCACAAGTTTGATTAGAATGTATTCAGTGGGTTTTCAAATCCCCATAATGTTGATGTTTGTCTTTTTGCTGTAATTTTAACATTCTTGTCCACCTCGAGAACATAACATCTAAAAATCCAAACATCCCACACTGTGGCATAGGTCGGCGAATCAGTACATTGCACATGTAAAAAATAGTCATTAATGTTTGTTTTAAATTTTGCTCAGTGCTTTTCAAATCCCATTATGTTTATTTTTGTATCTTTTGATTTATTTTTAGCCTTCTGAACATCCAACATCAAATACCACTGTGGTAAGAAATAAGTGAATCAGGACAGTCCACAGGTAAAAATGTTCCTTTGTATGTGAATAAAATTTTGCTCAGGGCTTTTCAAATCCCCTTATGTATATGCTTGTGTTTTTGCTGTAATTTTAACCTTGTTGCCCCTTCGTGGACTCAACATCTAAGCATCCAAATAGCCTTCTGCTGTCTCATCTTCCCACAGCTCTCTGTCTTGACAGGATGCTGAAACGGAACTTGGTGGAAAAGTCTTCTCTGAATTAAACAAATGAATTGGAGGTAAAGAGAGAGAGAGAGAGAGAGAGAGAGAGAGAGAGGAATTGGACATGAGGAAGAGAACATAATAAAAAAACCTATGCATGGAAAATTTATTGGGAGCTTATGATTAATATTATTCAGAGGGTGAACCCTGTTATTATTATTATTATTATTATTATTATTATTATTATTATTATTATTATTATTATTATTATTATTATTATTATTATTATTATTCAGAGGATGGACCCTATTCATATGGAACAAGCTCACAACAGGGGCCATTGACTTGAAATTCAAGCTTCCAAAGATTTTGGTGTTCATTTGAAAGAAGTAACAGAAGTTAACGGGAAATACACAGAGAAGAGATCGGTTATTAGAAAAGTAAAAAAATAGATTAACAAATCAATAAATACATAAATAGATAAAAGTGGAAGTCAGTATTGCTGGTTACCTTGCCTCATTCTTAAGGTGATACAGTTGTAGAATCCTGTGTCCCGTTTGATTCAAATTAGTTAATTGTATGAGGACTGTTTAATGGTTAATTTTGGTACAACAGCAGCAACTATAATAATAATAATAATAATAATAATAATAATAATAATAATAATAATAATAATAATAATAATAATAATAATGGAGAAACAAATCCACAGTTATGTATATATAAACATATTTAAAGATAAATATAAGTACATATACATAACTGTGGATTTGCTTCTCCATTTTAAGACTCATGCTACAATGAGTATTTTTTAATTAATTAATTTTAAGTAATAATAATAATAATAATAATAATAATAATAATAATCTCATAATAATAATAAAAGCTCTTTGAAATATCTATGTTAGCTGTGAAGTCACAGATTTGCTGTACTGTATTATTATTATTATTATTATTGTGTGTGTAATGTGTATTATTATTATGTGTATTATAATAATAATAATATGAATGAATTCAGGCCACGAGATACAGATGTCAGAATTTATTCATATTCTTCCACTGGGAGCTCTGGCTTTGTTGGGACAAGCGTAACCAAGAAAGTGTGAAGAAATTGATAATTTTGTATTATTATTATTATTATTATTATTATTATTATTATATAAATAATGATAATAATATCTGCGTTAGCTGTAAAGTCATAGATTTGCTGTACTGTATTATTATTATTATTATTATTATTATTATTATTATTATTATTATTATTATTATTATTATTATTATTATTATTATTGTTGTGTGAATTTAAAAGTCAAATAAACATTAGAATAATAACCTTCGTCTAACTGCAGCAGTCTTCTGGAGGCTGATTATCGTCTTTACATTTTGGACTTTTTGGAAAACATGCCTCGATCTCAATAGGTCTGTCAGTCAAAAAACTTTATATAAAAAGCTCTCAGTCATCCTTGCAGTTTTCAGTGTACATAGAATATATATATATATATATATATATATATATATATATATATATATATATATAATATATATATATATATATATATATATATATATATATATATATATATATAAGCGTACTGAGGAAAATGGTTTATGACAATACTTTAGATACTGCGAGAATAATGTGAACACAAATAAGCTAATAAAAAAAGAATAGTGTGCAATGGATTTTGTAAATCAGCTGTTGAAACTAGAACGTGCTTGGAATTTATAATAAAGCATTTGTGTGCAGGGCGATTTTAAAAGAACAATGG
>NC_089757.1:36905764-36913264 GCF_040412425.1 Macrobrachium rosenbergii | reverse complement strand
TCCGTTTGAATTTTCTTTTAGCTAAGGTATCAGATATCACTGTTCATGTTTTTAGATGCCATGAGATTGTATATTAGGAAGTCGACTTTCATCATTCCTTGCTTTTATTGTGTCAAGTTATCTCTTATGATTTTACGTGTGTTAATGAATGTCTTGGTTTGTAAATTCTTACATGCATATAGAAAATATAATGCAAACACTAGAATATTATTATTATTATTATTATTGAATGAAGATGTTGAAAGTTTCTTAGAATTTTATACCGCATCAGCTCTCTCTCTCTCTCTCTCTCTCTCTCTCTCTCTCTCTCTCTATCTCTCTCTATCTATATATATATATATATATATATATATATATATATATATATATATATTATGTATATGTGTGTGTGTGTATGTATTTGTTTATAAACCAAAGTTCCAGGTTCGAACTCTGGTAAGCGAGGAAGCATTTATATATACAGTATACAGTATATACATATATATATCTGAATCACGAAAATACGGAACGCGATGAATATATAAATAAAGACAAAATCCACGAAGGAAAGAGAAAGAATGGAGTGCTGCGAGGCCTTTCGACCTGTCGTCCTTTACTTAGCAAGTAAAGGACGACAAGTCGAAAGGCCTGGCAGTACTCCATTGTTTCTCTTTCCTTCGTGGATTTTGTCCCTTTATATAAATCGCTGTTTCTAAACTCAACGAACAGATATTTGTGTGTATACAACTCCGAGGGAGAAAGGCCTATGTACATTATATAACAGAATGTTTTTTTTTTATATTTTCTTTTCAATGCTGCGTTGTCACTCGTGTTAAAGCGTTTGATTTAATACGGGAACATACACACGCGAAATCACACACATTCAGTGTATATAAGAATTTTTTAAAATATGTTTTTCAATACAGCATTGTCACCCGTGTTAAACGGTTACAAATTTAATACGGTAAAACACACACACACACACACAAAATTAAAAGAAACAAATACGCAGACGCACACAATGCAAAGAAACAAACACACATAGACACACAGTGGAAAGAAACAAACACACACACATACAGACACACAGTGAAAAGAAACACATTCAACGAATAAAAGAAGTAAATACACACAAAGAATAAAAGAAACAAACAAACACACACAGACACACACAGTGAATAATAGAAACAGACACACACACAATGAATAAAAGAAACAAAGACACACACAATGAATAAAAGAAACACAACACACACACACAGATACACACACACAGACACACACACAAAGAATAAAAGAAGCAAACACAAACACATCCACACACAAACAATAAATAAAAGAACCAAACACACACACACGCACACACACACGCACTGAATAAAAACCCATGGATCTTATTTCCACTGAAGCCTTCCAGCGAGGCGCAGCAATTAAACGCATTGCCAGCAATTAGACTCAAATACGCCCTCTCAAGGAGAGACGAGGCTATAATGGGCATATGTGTCAAGAGTCCCTTGCCCGATCAGTCACTGTCCCTCACTTGTTTTTTTTTCGAGGGGGGGGGGGGAATGGGGAGAGGCTCCGGGTGGGTATGGGCCATGCTGGATTGTTGGGGGTGAGGTATGGGGAGAGAGAGAGGGGTTACAAGGGGGAGGGGGATTTATCCCCGCGACAGTGACAGTAATGAAAGGCCGCTCGAAGGTAAAAAGGAAATGACGATGAAAAACTAACTATATTAATTCTTGTGTGTTTGTGTGTTTGGTGGGAGATTTGAGAGAGAGAGAGAGAGAGAGAGAGAGAGAGAGAGAGAGAGAGAGAGAGAGAGTGTCATAGGACGTTTATTTTCGATCAAAAACTTTTTTACAGTTTGGAGAGAGAGAGAGAGAGAGAGAGAGAGAGAGAGAGAGAGAGAGAGAGAGAGAGAGAGAGTGTCATAGGACGTTTATTGTCGATCACAAACTTTTTTACAGTTTAGAGCGACAGTTTGGAGAGGCAGAGAGAGAGAGAGAGAGAGAGAGAGAGAGAGAGAGAGATTGTCTAAACAGAGAGAGAGAGAGAGACAGTGAGATATTGTCGAAAGAGAGAGAGAGAGGAGAGAGAGAGAGAGAAGAGAGAGAGAGAGAGAGAGAGAGAGATATTGTCGAGAGAGAGAGAGAGAGTGAGATATTGTCAGAAAGAGAGAGAGAGAGAGAGAGAGAGAGAGAGAGAGAGAGAGAGAGAGAGAGAGAGATATTGTCGAGAGAGACAGAGAAAGTAGATATTGTCAGAGAGAGAGAGAGAGAGAGAGAGAGAGAGAGTCATAAACCTTTTTATTCCCTCTTTCACACACCTTGGTTTAGGCAAGACAAATGCAGATATTTCTTGAGGGAGTGTTAAATCTTTTAGAGCAAGTGATACGCAATTGATATGATAATCTTTTGAGGTTTTGGATATGGTTATTTTTTTTTTTTTACTGAGGTGATTGCTGTTAACTCCACAATTAGAACAACAGATATTGCTTCCAATGTGAAATCGCAAGTAGGTTTGTTTTAGCGAACTCCACAATTAAAACGGCAAATATTGCTTCCAATGTGAAATCGCAAGTAGGGTTGTTTTAGCGAACTCCACAATTAAAACGGTAACTATTGTTTCTAATGTGGAATCGCAAGTAGGGTTGTTTTAGTGAACTCTGCCATAACATAATTTTCCCGACTCCGTGTTATTCCATTAGTATATTCAGTAAATAACACTATTTCATACTTTTATATTTCATTTTCATTTTATTACTGGCTTCAATACATGATGCTTGATGATAAGAATACTGTACGTATGGAATGAACTGGTATGTTTATTAGTGAATACAGTCATTGCGAAGTCAAAGGAATACGTTTTGCGCTCGGCTGTATGCTGCTTGTAATATGCAGTGATGACAAAGGACCCAGGTGATGTCGGTTATGAGTGCACACGAATCTTGCACCTATTTGTTATAACAGCCATCAATAGTTTGATGGCATTTACTAATAGATAATGTCTATTAGAGTATCTCTTAACACGTTCGAGGGAACCTGGATACTATTTATACTGGATGATAGATTGAAAGCATTTTATTTAGGTTTCCTATCTTTGTTTATTTATCACCGTCTGAGACTTGTACTCTCGAGGTTTGTCGTTGACAAGTTGGGTTCATCAATTTCAAAGGATTATTTTAAGGCTTGTAGATTTGTTCACTGTAAATTATTTATGGATGATCGGTATAAGCTTCTTTCGTGGTGTTCAAGATTTGGCTAAGAAATTACATTTAGCTATAGGATTTAGGTTGGTTTGCAAATGAATTATTTATAGCTTTGTCGTACAGTTTTAAGAAGGAAATAATGAGATTTTGGCTCTATGTCTCCTGTTTATGACCCAAAAATGGAACTTTTCCAAGGTTTGGCAAAGAAATTACTTGTATCTTACAATTTTAAAAACGATGGAAAAAGATGACATTTTAAATCTGTGCCTTTGTTTATAGTACCCAAAATAGGATTTTTTTTTTATCCGTGGCACCGTTGCTTAAAGAGGCTATTATGCAACCCAAAAATAGGACTTTTTCCAGGTTTGGTAAAAAAAAAACTACGTGTGGCTGTATCTTACAATTTTAAAAACGATGGAAAAAGATGACATTTTAAATCGATGCCCTATGTTTATATGACCCAAAATAGGACTTTTTTCTTTTTTTTTATCCGTGGCACCGTGGCGTAAAGAGGCTATTATGCATATCACAAGGATTCTCACAGGATCTTCCCTTCTTTTCACATCACGCCCTCCCCCCTCCCCCCTTCCATCGAAGAGTAGCACAAACGTCAGCCAGCCAGCTGTCTGTCGAATTGACTTCTCCATCGAAGTCACACGTAGTCCGCAGAGGACATGTACAGTACTAAGCTCATCCGTCTCTGTCCTGAATGGGCCGGCCCGAGCAATCTCAGAGGGAGGTCGAACTGGGTTGTCTTCTGCGGTATTGTCGGAGTGTCCGGGTATGTCTCTTTCCCTCTTTTTGCTCTCTCTCTCTCTCTCTCTCTCTCTCTCTCTCTCTCTCTCTCTCTCTCTCTCTCTCTCTCTCTCTGTATGTCATCCTCCCCCCTCCTCCTCTCTCCCTTTCTCTCTCCCCCCCTACCCTTGTATTTCGCGTGAACGATTTTGAATAAAACCGAAGTGTTCATTTCCATGGTCTCTCGGCTTTTGTTGGGTCATGCCATTATTATTATTATTATTATTATTATTATTATTATTATCATTTCAGTTGGTAATTCAACCAAGATTTTTTTCTTTGGATACTTATGTTATTTCGCCAAAGATAGGGACCAGCTTTTGTGGAGATGATTGTCAGCAATGCTCACTTATAACGAATTATATATCTACAATAAATTATTTATTTTACGCTAAGACGTATGCGCAATATTAAAGAAAAAAGATTGTTAGGCTGATGTTCCATTTTGTGTTATTTCTTCAGATAAAAGACCAGCTTTTGTGGAGATGGGTTTCAGGAAACGCTCAATTAAACCTAATTAAATGCTTAAAAAATTGTTTATTTTATTTATTTATTTTAAGACGCAAGCACACACCATTTGTAGTTTCAGAGCGACATTACAGAGTTTTCTAAAAAAAAAAAAAAAAAATCGGTGGGTTGAAGAAGTTTTAACCCACATCCCCGAAAATTACAATGGACACAATTTCTTTAAAGGGGCCGTACTGTTCCCTAGTTAGGGGTTCAGGGTTAAAAGTCTTGCTTTTGATATATATATATATATATATATATATATATATATATATATATATATATATATATATATATATATATACATATATATAATATATATACTGTATATATATATATATATATATATATATATATATATATATATATATATATATATATATATATATATATATATATATATATATATATATATAGAGAGAGAGAGAGAGAGAGAGAGAGAGAGAGAGAGAGAGAGAGAGAGAGAGAGAGAGACAGAGAGAATTGTAGTGTTTGTATGTAAAAACTTTGAGAAACAGAGAGAGATATGGTATGTATACTCTAAATGCGACTCAGCATAAAATGAGTCCATACAGACTTTGATTTTTTTTATACTCAGCTAAGAATTAGTCCTTACCAATTTTTTTTTTCACACGAAGTGCCAGATATCTTTCGCTTTTGACAGGCCATCGGCGTCTACTGTGACGCGGATTCTCGGAATACCTGAAAGATTGCAAAGGTAACATATCTTGAATTCTTGTCACGACGACTGGGAGATCTGACTGTCAAAATGATATATTGCTCTCGCCTTCGGCACTGAAGTGTCCGGTGTAGATGTAGATAAATAGTGATACTAAAGTTATATGTTATTGCATATTGTCGCGTTATTTTCTGATGTTCCATTCCACCCAATAGCTGACGCGTTTTCGTTTTGTTTCTGGTAGAAAGGTATATTGAATTTTTGTTTCACCTTCTGTATTTAGTTTTTTCTGTATATATATATATAATCATATATACATGTATATATATATTATGTATTATATATATATATATATATATATATATATATATATATATATATATATATATAAAAAAAATATATATATATATATATAAATATATATATATATATATATATATATATATATATATATATATATATATATATATATATATATATATATATATATATATATATATATATATATATATATATATAATGTGTGTGTATCACAGAACGGTTATATTAATATTTTTAATACAATAGTATTTATGCGTTTTAAGGATGTACCTTAAAATGGTTTGCTTTTAAAATTGACATTAATTTCTCATGAGAAAATTTTATGTTCCAGTTGAATAATTTTTATTATTTTTCATTTATTTAGCCTTACACCAAAGACGGGATACTTTAATATTCATATGTATTGTATGCTGATACGCTTTGGAAAATAAATTTCAGCAAATTTTTAAGCTTCTTCAGCAAAAATTTCTTCACTGGATTAATTTTATGAAAGCGGGTTTATTCTGAAAAATATATAGAGACGGTAGATACTTAGCCAATAACTCTTCCCTAAAATGGAAGACTGTAGTGTCTGCAAAAATACAAAACTGAGAAAAATGGTAGATACTGCAGTTTTCCCTTGCCTTACTACTGATTTTGCAGATACTGCAAATGGGACCCCCTAAATACTCATGGAAAGCATTGAAGAATCATTCTGAAATTGCAGTAACTTGTGTATTTTGTTTCACGAGCCCAATAGGTGCCATGTCTCAATTTCGAAAATTTTGCAGATACTGCAGTTTTCCATTTTAGGGCAGAACTGCTGTCAATTGTCAGTCCTTTGAAATACTGAAGCGAACCTGAAGTATATTGTATACGGACTCTTTATCAGAATACCTTATTATTCTTAGCTCTCTCTCTCTCTCTCTCTCTCTCTCTCTCTCTCTCTCTCTCTCTCTCTCTCTCTCTCTCTGACAGGGTATGAAGTATGTTTTTTTTTCTTCACCACAAATAAGTAGAAATATATTTACTTTTTTCTTCATTAAAAGTTGGTTTCTTTTTTTTTTTTTAAAGAAAATTGTGATATTGATACCAATTTTATCATTTGATCACATGATTTTGTCTTCAATTTTTGGCAAGAGTAAAAGTCATTGTATATATATATATATATATATATATATATATATATATATATATATATATATATATATATATATATACACAGTATACACACATACACATACACAGTATACACACACACACACACATATATATATATATATAATATATATATGTATATATATATATATATATATATATATATATATATATATATATATATATATATATATATATATAGGTAAACAAAATAAAGTTATCAATAATCATTTGACAGTGTGTTATAGTAGGTTGCAACGCCATACTTGTCATCTGCTATGAACTCTCTTTTTAAAGTATTTGCCATGCGTGTTAGACAGCGTTTAAAAATGGTTGTGGTGCTTATTTTAATATATACATTCAAAGCGATGCGCTTGTGCTGTTGTCCAAACACACTTGTTCCGTCAAGCATTTATGCTGAATATTCATGCATCAGAAAAAAAAAATACAGAAAACCGCAACTTGTCAAAAACTTTACGGAGGATCTTAGGCACAAACAGGTGGTGATTAGCAGCTAGAAACCTCTCTCTCTCTCTCTCTCTCTCTCTCTCTCTCTCTCTCTCTCTCTCTCTCTCTCTCTCTCTCTCTCTTCAACAGCATTAGTATTCTTTCTCTCCTTCTCCTTCTTTCGTTCTCATCAGCAGTAGCAGCACTCTCTCTCTCCTTCTCTTTCTTTCGCTCTCATTGGCAGTAGCAGCAGCTCTCTCTCTTTCGCTCTCTCTCTCTCTCTCATCAACATCAGTGACAACTCTCTCTCTCTCTCTCTCTCTCTCTCTCATATGAACAGCAGCAGCAGGGGCGAGCAGACAGCGAACAGCACCATCGTCGCAGCAGCCAAAAAATGCAGCGGCTTTACATCTCAACTGGAGGG
>NC_089757.1:36873264-36900764 GCF_040412425.1 Macrobrachium rosenbergii | reverse complement strand
ATTGACAAAAAATCTGGATTTTTTGTAAGAGCTTCGGGAAAACTTCGAAGCGAAAGAATTAACAGAAAATCTGGATTTTTTTTAAGGGCTTGAGGAAAACTTTAAGATTCATCTTTTCAGAGTAGAATGGTTTTAGATGATAGGGTATTGTTCTGATTTAAATTTCTGTGAATCAGGTGGAAGTATTGGAAATGTGGACATGACAATCACTCCTACAGTTCGAATTATCTATATAATATAGATCTGCCTTAAATTTCTGTGGAGCAGATGAAAATATCGGAAATATGGACACGCCAGTAGTTACAGGTCTGTTAGCATTAATTATAAATGTAATTACCTATATATCATAGTCCTACTTTAAATTTCTGTGAAGCAGATGAAAATATCGGAAATACTGACGTGACAGTAATGGTTACAGAAAATAACCTGTGGATCATTGACTAAGAAGCCACTAAAAATTGAAGCTAAAACGCAGTTACATAATAGTAAGACAAACTGCCGGCTCTGCGGTATGGATGTTTATTCATTTTGGATAACATTCGGAATTTTCTCGGCTGGTTGGTACGAGTCCACAAGGCAACACCAGGCCTCAGATTCCATTGAAAACCTTGTCACACTTACAGGACACCTTTGGGAAAAGGCCCGTTATGACATAAAGGCAGGTGAGTGGGTTGTGAAGTAAATAAGAGAAAATATTCGAAATATGTTCTTTCAGCCAAAAAATTATAATTATTTATAGCGCGATTTTTTTAATCCATTTCGAGTACAGTGTTTCATAGTTTCTTTGTTGGTTGAATAATTTAAATAATTCTGTACTCTACCGTATAAGCATAAGCTGTTTAATAGGTTATTTCGTACATTTATGTCTACCGTCGTTTTTTGTTGCGGGAATTCGGCAAATTCTTGAGGTCTGTGACCTTCACTAGTCATTTTTAAATTCCTTATAATGCAGCTCGTGCATTCAAGATATTCAAGGCTAGTGAAATAGCGCCCAGATTACTTGAGGCTAAAGCTTTAAATTCAGGCGAGTACTGGAGAGAAAGTAATTGAAAAGTCAAGGCAATGAAAAATAGATTTGTTCAAACAACGATGTTGATTATCTGACGCCAATTCTTCCCAGTGCGGCATTTGGGTAATCCTAACAGTTAATTGTTTTCGAAGAATTAGTTTAATATCTTTCGGCATTCCTCGTATTGCAGTAGAACGCTTATCAAATCTGCAAGAGGTCTTGTACATAAAACTAGAAATTAATGTAAGATAATTGTTTTTGAAGAATTAGTTTAATATCTTTCGACATTCCTCGTATTGCAATAGAACGCTCATCAAGTCTGCAAGAGATCGTCTAAGACTGGAAATAAGTATAAGACGATTTGTGTTCTGATATCGGTAGCGACTGAGCAGATTTCGCGGTAATTTCCTATATGCTTTTGGGGAGCCATTAGATCGAGGGACCTGGAAGCATGCCCCTAGAGGTTAGGTTAGGTTAACCTGATCCTCTTGAGCAATTTGGGTGTGGGAAACATAATGAGATTATTTTCAAGAAAATTCTGTGATTAGTTTTTAAGATATGGCGTCCCTCTTTTTTCAGGGAAAGGTCCCGGCACTCTGTTACTTCTCCGGAAAATGCGACGGGGAAGCATGGATGGAAACAAATATTCGACGAAAAAATGGCAGTTTTCAGCGTCATGAGTCCACGACGAAAAAAGGCGTTATCAATCGGTATGTCAGTGGTTGTTTTTGTACTTCACATTTCTATTCTTGAATACGTTTGATGCCTCTTAGGCAGACGTTGATAATAGAAAACGTTCATTATTGAAACTGAAATATTGTGTGCCTGCATTGTCTTAACACAAACGTTGGGATTTTTACAAAATAGTGTGTGAAAATAATACGCGCTGCCAACATAAATACATTAACATGCACGTTCATATATATATATATATATATATATATATATATATATATATATATATATATATATATATATATATATATATATATATGTATATATATATATATATATATATATATATATACACATACATATATATACATATACTTATGTATACATACATACATATATATATATATACACACACATACATGTACATGTCGCTTTGTTGCTTAATAGCGTCTGTCGTTGCAGCATAATGAAGCTTCAGAGAGAGAGAGAGAGAGAGAGAGAGAGAGAGAGAGAGAGAGAGAGAGAGAGAGAGAGAGCGCAAACCGCACCCTTCTCAACTGCCGAATTATGGCAATTATCCACAATTAAAAGTACCGGTGTAATAATAGTTTACATACACAAATAATGGTGCCCCGCGTTACCCCCTCCCCTCCCCCCCAAAAAAAAATAAAAAAAGGGAGTAAAATAAGTAAGTTATCAGCAAGCGAATTTTCACGTTAGATTAAAAATGGATCACCGACATTAAGCTTTAGGAGGGTGGCTTTTTCTACCATTCCACCTCCCCCTCTCCCCCCTCCCCCTTCTCCTCCCATCCTCCCTTTGTATGTACAAGGTAAGCTATATATAGAAAAAGAGGGAATTAAGTTCGGATTACTGTGCACTTTAGTTCTGTGTTTAAGGGGTAGATGCAATGTTTATGTGTTGAGTTTGTCCGTCTGTGAACAACGCATGTATGTATGTATGTATTATATGTATATATATATATGTATATATATATATATATATATATATATATATATATATATATATATATTTATATATACATATATAAATGTATGTATATATTATTTATATAACATAATAATATAATAATAGTATTTTCTTTCATCTATACAGAGATTAAATGTTTAAAATGCTATATATAAAATATTTAAATTATAGCTTTCAGAGATAACATATAATTAATATTATTATTATTATTATTATTATTGTTGTGCTACTGTTTTATATTTTTTCTTTCATCTATATAGAGATTATATATATATATATATATATATATATATATATATACATATACACACATACACACATGCTCTTGGCTGTTAATTTCTGTTTTTGTTGAAAACCTCATGAATACCGCAAATATAAACAGTAGCGATATTAATAACAAAATAATAATAATTCAAAATAATAATAATAATATTCTGAAAGCTACTGTAATTTCTGAATTAATATTTGTCGACGCTACAACCATAGCATTTTAAACATTCCCCAATCTCTGTATAGATGAAAGAAAATACTATTTTTATTATTATTATTATTATTATTATTATTATTATTATTATTATTATTATTATTATTATTATTATTATTATTATAAACTGTGATATTCTGATGTAGAAAGCTGATATTTAAGGCAATCACCGTGATGCAAAAAGCTCATTCCTTACATAAACAATGATTATGAGCTATGCCTCTTGTGTGGAATATAACCATTCCTTGAAGGGGAGATTTAATGAATTATTATTATTATTATTATTATTATTATTATTATTATTATTGTTATTAATATATTTATGTGATTTTATATACCAACTATGCATCATTTGCGAGAATCTTTTTTCCCAAAATAATGTACTTAAATTTTTACTTTTCAGGGATTATTCCCTGAAGGGGAGAATGACTTTATTATTATTATTATTATTATTATTATTATTATTATTATTATTATTATTATTATTATTATTATTATTATTATTATTATTATTATTATTATTTATGTGATTTTATTTACAAACACTGCCTCATTCGCGAGAATTTTTTTTTCCAAAATAGTATGCTTAAATTCTTACTGTTCAGGAATCATACCTTGAAGGGGATGAATGAATAATAATAATAATAATAATAATAATAATAATAATAATAATAATAATAATAATAATAATAATAATAATAATAATAATAATAATATTAATAATAACGTATGTAAGCCTGCCGTCATACCAACAAAGATTTCTTTCCTTTATACAGAGATAACAGGGAAGGCTTAAGATACTAATTCAGAAGTATTATTATTATTATTATTATTATTATTATTATTATTATTATTATTATTATTATTAGCTATAGCAATGGAAGTATTATCATTGATAACGATAATAATAATGACAGCAGTAACAACGATAATAATCTCAACATTATTACAATAATATCATCATCGATGATTATATATCAGCAGATTTTTCTTCTTCCTATTATTATTATTATTATTATTATTATTATTATTATTATTATTATTATTATTATTATTATTATTATTGAGGTTATTATTATTGTTGTTATTGCTATCATTAATATTATTGTTATCGGTAATGATAGTTCCATTACGACTTCCAATAATAATTCATCTATTACTACTGCTACTATTATTATTATTATTGTTATTATTATTATTATTATTATTATTATTATTATTATTATTATTATTATTATTATTATTATTCCAAAACATCAGCAAATAAAAATATCAACAAGCAAATATGTCTGGGGCAATTGTATTGTTTTCTGTATAAATGGTGTAGAACATTTGAAGCCGAAAATATTAGAGAAATTTTTATATGATCTTATCAAATTCACGTTATTTTACCACGTATTTAGATGTAGATTTGAATAAAAAGCGAGTAAAAAATGCGCCGAAGTTTCTCCGGTGCAATCGAGTTTTCTGTACACCGTATAATCAAGGCCACCGAAAATAGATCTATCTTTCGTTGGTCTTGGTATAATGCTGTACGAACCGCGGCCCGTGAAACTTTTAACCACGGCCTGGTGGTGGCGTGGCCTATATCGTTGCCAGGCGCATGACTATGGCTAACTGTAACCTCAAATAAAATAAAAACTACTGAGGCTAGAGGCCTGCAATTTGGTATGTTTGATGACTGGAGGTGGATGATCAACATACCAATTTGCAGCCCTCTAGCCTCAGTAGTTTTTAAGATCTGAGGGCGGACAGCAAAACGTAGCTATTGGTAGAAGCGTATTCAAAGTTAAAGTTTAGTCAGTTTGGGCTTTAACAGAAAATTAATAGATAAATGAATGAATGAGTGAGTGAATGAATGAATGAGTGAGTGAGTGAGTGATTGAATGAGTGGATAAATGAGTGGATGAATGAGTGATTGAGGGAGTGAGTTGGTGAATGAATGAGTGAGTGAGTGAGTGAGTGAGTGAGTGAGTGAATGAGTGAATGAATAAATAATTAATCAAATAAAAAATCAATAGATAAAAAATCTGATAGATAGATAGATAGGTAGACTGATAGAGATTAATAGATTGACAGCTAAATAAATAAATAAATGAATAAAAAATGAGTGAATGAATGAGTGAATGAGTGAATAAATGGGTGAATGAATAATTAAATTAATAAGAAATAAATAAATAAAAATCTGACAGACAGACAGATAAGTAAATAAATAAATAAATATATAAATAAATGCTAAAAAATAAAAATAAACAAATAAGCAACTAAATAAATGAGCCGTTAAATGAGTTGTGCAGTTGTTTACACACAAGGAGAGAAATGTGTCAGATAAGGAATTATGCGAATTATGCAAATGAGAAGGAATCTCATTTTCAAAAATGCAAAATTTCCATTGGCTCATCCTAAGCGATTTGTATTATTAGCTGGTCCTCTGGTATAGTGGTTAGTGTCGTGGCATCCCACTCAGATGTCGCGGGGGCGGTGGTTCGCGTCTCCCCCAGGGGGATGAAAAATCACTGGGTCTGTATCATGATCAGTTACTGCTGCAGTGTTGGGAGCGTCTGCTGCGGTGGGAGGTGTGCTTGTTCTGTGTGAATAGGTTTCATCTACCGAAATAATAATAATAATAATAATAATAATAATAATAATGATAATAATAATAATAATAATAATACATAATAATAATAATAATAATAATAATAATAATAATAATAATAATAATAATAGAATCTAAAGCACAAATAAGTTTTCATAATAGCTGTACGATCCTAATTTTTGATCAATGGAATCCTGGCTGCCAAATGATTACTAGTAAATCTGAATATTAAAATAAATGTACCTCTCTCTCTCTCTCTCTCTCTCTCTCTCTCTCTCTCTCTCTCTCTCTCTCCTCTCTCTCTCTCTCTCTCTCTTATTTTATCAATAAATAAATCTAGTAGAGAAATATTAAACTCTCTCTCTCTCTCTCTCTCTCTCTCTCTCTCTCTCTCACACACATACACACAAGTTCATGAATTACCATTACCCAGAAATAAACCTGTTAGGGAATACTTGAACAAATAAGATCTCTCTCTCTCTCTCTCTCTCTCTCTCTCTCTCTCTCTCTCTCTCTCTCTCTCTCTCTCTCTCTCTCTCTCTCTCTCTCACAAAGGTTCATGAATTACCATTATCCAGAAATAAATCTATTAGATAATATTAAACAAATAAGACATTCTCTCTCTCTCTCTCTCTCTCTCTCTCTCTCTCTCTCTCTCTCTCTCTCTCTCTCTCTCTCTCTCTCTCACACACACACACACACAAGTTCTCCGACGGCGCCACGCCACCCGTTACAGCAGAATCGGATCCTTTGGCAGGTAAGAGAGAGAGAGAGAGAGAGAGAGAGAGAGAGAGAGAGAGGTTGAGGCGTGACTCACCCGAGCTCAGGAAAGTAGCAGATCGAAAGTTTCCGTGACGAGGCCCCTAGGATTTGCGGCCGCAGGAGGTTAGCGGAGTGGCCCCCCCAACACCTGCATCTCTTCACAGGGTCTGTGGCGGGCGGTGGGACTCCGGAAAGCGGCCTCCTCCTCCTCCTCCCCCTCCCTCTTCTTCCTCCTCCTCCTCCCTCTTCTTCCATGCCTCTGCGAGTGGGTTCCTCGAGAGAAGAGATTTGGGAGGAATGGCGGATCGAGAGGTCGTTGGTATTGAAGGCTTTGGAGGTGAATGAGAGTCGTTGGCTAACGAGAGAGAGAGAGAGAGAGAGAGAGAGAGAGAGAGAGAGAGAGAGAGAGAGAGAGAGAGAGAGGGCAGGTCGTGTTCGTTTAATATCCTCTAACAGATTTGTTTGGAAAGACAACGATAGGTATAAAAAGTTCATCTGTTACTCTCCGAATACTTAAACAGATGATGATAATAATAATAATAATAATAATAATAATAATAATAATAATAATATCATATCATCATCATCATCATCATCATCATCATCATCATCATCATCATTATTATTATTATTATTGTTATTATAATACAGACAAACAAGACTTCAACTTAGGTGTTGAGTTCTTCATTATTGGTATGATGCTAAATAACAAAAGTTGCTAAACAACAAAAGTTGCTAAATAACAAAAGTCGCTAAGCAGCAGATGTTGCTGAATAGCAGCCATTTTGAAAATGTGCTATCGATTTTCGCGAGCGTTTGCGTGTATGAGAGGCTGTTAAGTTGAATACAGTAAGTACCTAAATGGTGAAAATATACAATAACTTTCTTTTAGGAGCCATATTCCATCTTGCTGTACCTCCGTTCGTATTCTCTTTCTTCCATCTAACTTTGCTCAGTCCTCTCCTAACGATTGTTTCGTATTGTAACTACGAGGTTTTCCTCCTGTTATTATGTCTCTTAAATCATCTTTACTGTCAATCTCCCTTTCAGCGGTGTATGACCTCATAGGTCCCACTGTAACCTAAATTTCATATCCCATTCCATTCCAAGAAGAAGAATTCACTCTTGGTTTACTGATTACGACAAGCCGGATGAGTGGATGAGATTCTTATGCAATGTATATATTTGTCTCCTGATGCGTCTTAACCACATCTCGTGTGTTTAAACACCTTCTGGTCATTAGCCCCAAAGGTCTACTTATTAGGTTTTCGGTGCTCAACACTTCATCTTCTTTAGCTACTAGCTATGAGCAATTCTGGTACTCTTCAGGGCCATGTCTTGAGGCCTGCAAAATGTTTACATTTCTGGTGACCTTGAAATTTAGTCCTGCCATAACTGCGTCCAGCTCAGCCTGCTTAATATATTAGGGTATTTTTAAAACGTTCAGCAGTTATAACTTACAGTTTGCGTAATCTGGTACTCTCACTCACTTTAGCTGTGCATGTAACTGCGGTTGAGTGTCAGCATTTTATTGATAATGATCATTTTATACGATGCAGTATGACAGGTGTGCTATAAAAATCACTTTATTGTAAGTATTTGTTTAATTTGCTCAATAGTGTGTGTGTGTAATGTGAGGCAAATTCTGACATTTTGTCTCTCGCATTTGTAGCTCGTACATTAAATTTTGTAATTATGCGATAAACTTGGTTGGCACCCTCCTTTAAAAAAAGTGGTTTTAGCATATATACATATACACACACACACACACACACACATATATATAATATATATATATATATATATATATATATATATATATATATATATATATATATATTTATGTGTTTGTTTGTGTGTATATGTATGCCTTTCAAAATCATCGTTTAGTGAATCTGACATATCCATGATGTTTCTTGAGTTGAAAACTATCGCCTTTTTGAATTGGGTTTTATAGTATATACCCAATGTAAAAGGAATTCACTGTTGCCTAAAAAATTATTGTCAAGCATTATTTGTTTACATGCCATATAAGTGTGGATACATACACCCAGATAGGCATTTGAACGATTTATTTGTTTCCATGCTGTATACATATACTGTAGATGTATACACCCAAAAAGGCACTTCAAGGATTTATTTATTTACGTCCTATATACATATAGAGACATACACCCAGATAGGCATTTGAAGGGCATTTATCGTAAACAAAAACAAAAACAAAAAAATCTGACTGGAACGCCATATGATATCTAATACCCCCATCATCCCCCAATGAATAAAATTGGCTCCATCTTCCTGTCATTAGTAAGAGGTTGCTTCATGTGTATCGATGTATATCTCGGGACATATCTCCGTATAAATCGAATCTCCCCCCTCCCTACCCCCTACTCCCCACCCCCCCAATCACCAACCTCCCATTCCTCTTCCTCCCCCTCCCTCCCTCCCTCTCTCCCTGATCTGCCAGGTATATCTGAAGTTAAGAGGTCCTTCGGGGCGTATTTTAGCCAGCCCTCTCAATCCATCACTATTATAATGTCAATAATGATTACTTGGAACCGGCCTCGTGCACTCGGCCTATGCAGGGAGAAAGGTGAGGGGAGAGGGATTTAGGAGGGGGAGGAGATAGGGGAGGGGTGGAAAGGGGCAAAAAGCCAGCTTGAGATAGGAGAGGGTTGATGTCTTTTGTTAGTCTGTTTATATTGGTGATCCGGTCCGATTAGAGCGCGCGCGCGCGCCAGCCCGTGTCTATGTTCCAAGTGTTTATTGAAGTGCGTGTTTAGATGATTTCTTCGCCTTTCACCTTTCTTTCGTTATTATTATTATTTTGTGGGATTTTTTTTCGTTAATATTATTGTTTTTATAGGATCAGGTCCTCAGATGTAATTTCGGTTATTAAATAACTATACAAGCATTTTTCCTTACTTCCCCTATGGCATGTATCATGTTATTTCTCAATAAGTATTATTATTTTTATTAATTATTTTTCTCATTAGTGGCTTATTTTTTTTACTTTATTTGCAACGGATTTTATTAATGCAACTTCTTTGTTGTCTAATTTGACGTGAGCGCTATTTAGTAGCGTTAGCTAAACCCAGCGCTGCAATTATGTGTATGTTATTATTATTATTATTATTATTATTATTATTATTATTATTAGTAGTAGTAGTAGTAGTAGTAGTAGTAGTAGTAGTAGTAATATACCTCTTCATTTTATTTTGATTTTATTTTGCGCCGACTCCATTTTATATGCGCATTTTATATGACCATGAGCTGAAAATATATTATTATTATTATTATTATTATTATTATTATTATTATTATTATTATTATTATTATTATTATTGCTGTTGTTGTATTAAATTTATTCATAGCTCGCATTGACGCTAGGGCTATTATTATTATTATTATTATTATTATTATTATTATTATTATTATTATTATTATTATTATTATTATTATTATTAATGTATCGAATTTATTCATAGCTCGTTTTGACGCTAGGGTTATTATTATTATTATTATTATTATTATTATTATTATTATTATTATTATTATTATTATTATTATTATTATTATTATTAATGTATTGAATAGGAATGCAGCTCGTAAGGGATGATAAATCTGCCTCAGTCAAAAGTAAAGTTGAAATGAAAGGATTTAAAAGACAGGTGTTGTTGCAACCCCGTCAAATAATTTGTAGTTCGCAAATGTGCTAAACATGTAGATATATTTTATGTTCGTTTGAATATTGAGTCACAAATTAACTTATAGGGGGCTGTATGGCAACTATATAACCAATTTGTTTTATAGGGGCAACTATATACGCTTATTCTTTCGCGTAAAGTTCATTTCAAGTGGCCTATGTATTTAAAAAATTGTTTATCAGATAGATCTTAATTATTGAAAAACTATTTTGTACGTGTTTTCCTGTATCAGGCAATTTTCAAAGAATTTGTTTATGTAAATTATATATATATATATATATATATATATATATATATATATATATATATATATATATATATATATATATATATATGTATATATATGTGTGTGTGTATATTGTATGTATGTATATACATACATACATACAAGTACATAGAAAGACAGGCAGATATTATTCTCGCCACAAACACTTGCCAAATCGATAAGTTCTCTTGAGCAGGGTAGTGCCGCCAGTACACTGTGGATAGACTTCAGGTTGTTTGCAGCGTTCCTTTGACTCCTAGCTGCAACCACTTTCTAACCTTTTACTATACCTTCATTTCTGCTTCCTTTCTTCCATCTCGCTGTCCAACCACTCCAACTCTTTTCCCCAAGGACTAGAGAATTGTATTCTCTAGATCTAGCTTTCGTTGTCTTAAGCGCCGAATGTCTGAAAGTGCCCCAGCGCTTGGCTTTATAAAGCCGAAACTTCATAAATCAACCACAGACACTGAAGTACTGGAAAATATGTTGAAACAGTTGTTAGGAGAGCGTGGAAAGCAAGATGGAGGAAAGAGAATGTGGACAGAAATGCAATTAAAAGATTGAAAAGGGTTGCAGCTAAGGGCCGAAAGGACACCGCGAAGAACCTTATGAATACAGTGCATCGCGTAAGGTACACTGACAGCACTACCTTCTCTGCGGGTGCACCTTTTAGATATGAAAGGAGAGAGGCCAAGTCTTTCCAGAAATAAGTGACTGTGTTTTGCCCTTCCTCATGAAGAAGAAGAAGAAGGCTGAATAGAAGCAGCGGTAGTCCAGTTGTTTATGACAGTACTCTGGATGGTTTTGCGCGGTGCTGTGCGTCCAGCTCCTCCGTTTCTCACGGTTCTCGTGCTGATTGAACTGATTCTTATATATAGCGGTATAGCGCGCTTTCCTGTGAAACTGAATATGTCAATCTCGAGTGTTCGTTTCGCATATAGTCGCGAAGAACGTCGATTTGGTTTACGAGAAATTTTTCGCGAAACCACGTGGATCCAATTCTACCGTCAGCTGGAAGAAGCTAAGTCTGAAAATATGTTTTTTTTTTATATTAAGGAGAAAATTTAAAGGTTTCTCAGGGACGATGTTCGTTTTGACCAGTGGGGAAAGGGAGTAGTTGATTGATTGTTCGGTTTTCATGTAAAGGCCCCCCATTAGACAATACGATCGGTGGATCAGGTTCCGTTCTAACTCCGGTATCCGCGTTGTCCATAGACATTCGGATTTACTTCAGATTATATATATATATATATAAAATCATCCTTCTCCTGTGATTTTACAACTACGTCATCATAAACCTCATTTCGCTTTTCGTTATCGGGATCTGCCGACGTAGCTGCCGTGTTTCCTTTTGCAGCGTCTAGTTGAAACTGAAGTATAGTCCTGAGACCTCGCCATAGACGTGGAGGCTTCGGGCCACCTGAACTAAAACGGAAGCCACGAACCTGGCAACGCGGCAGGTTGCGAACTGGTCGGAGAGGCCGACGGACTCCGCAATTGGGCTCGTGAAACACTAATACACAAGTTACTGCAGTTTCAGAATGATTCTTCAATGCTTTCCACGAGTGTTTAGGGGTCCCATTTGCAGTATCTGCAAAATCAGTGGTAAGGCAATGGAGTATCTACCATTTTTCTCAGTTTTGTATTTTTGCAGATACTGCAGTCTTCCATTTTACTTCCGGTTCAGACGACCTGATCAGGCGATCGCATCGTCTATGGGGACCCTTAAGACTCGAAAAGGTTTATTTAGTTTTGGCGTTGGCGATTTGCTTTGAAATGTTCGTTTTACCGTAATTTGATTTTAATTATTGATTTTTATCGTAATTTGTTTTTTTATCATTGGTTTTTATCGTAATTTGCTTTTAATCATTGGTTTTATCGTAATTTGCTTTTTAATCATTTTTTTTTATCGCAGTTTGCTTTTTTAATCATTGGTTTTATCGTAACTTGCTTTTTGAATCATTGGTTTTATCATAATTTGCCTTTTTAATCACTGGGATTATCCTAGTTTCTTTTTTAATCATGGTTTTATCGTAATTTGCTTTTAATCATTGGTATTATCCTAATTTGCATTTAGTTATTGGTTTTATCGTGATTTGCTTTTAAGCATTGGTTTTATCGTAACTTGTTTTTAATTACTGATTTTATCCTAATTTGCTTTTAGATATTGATTTTATCCCAATTTGCTTTTAGATATTTAATTTATCGCAACTTACTTTGATATTAATTTTATCCCAATTTACTTTTGGAGATTCATTTTATTGTAATTGCTTTTAAATATTCATTTTATACTATACTAATTTGCTTTTAAATATTTGCTTCTATTAATTTTATCCTAATTTGCTTTTAAATATTAATTTTATCCTAAATTGCTTTTAAATAATAATTTTATCCTAATTTCCTTTGAAATACTCACCTCAAACATATTTGCTTTTAAATATATTTATTTTATCGTGATTTGCTTTTATATATTCGTTTTATCTAATTTGAGTTTAAATAACCTTTTTTCATTAGTTTGCTTTCAAATATTAATTTTATCGCAATTTGCTTTCAAATATTAATTTTATCGTAATTTGCTTTAAAATATTAATTTTATTGTGGCCTTTCCTATCTTTTAAATGTCTCTTGGTGTCAAGTGATTCCCAACCGACTGCTGCCGTCCCTAATATTACTGGCGACTTACACATAATTCCAAAACATTACCTCACCCCCACAACACCTCCCCAAACATCTGGTCACTCAGGACAGGCCGCACCAACTCGCTCCCCGGGCGAGGCGGTTATTGTGATAAGCTTAGAAGATCATGGGTTTCTTTCAACACTTCAAACATCGGTTCCTTCCCAACTCGCCGCGTCCTAGAACGCCCGTGAGCCCTCCACCACCTTTTCCGCGAGTGAATGAAATACCTGGGATATATCCAGTGATTGATGGCATACTTGGAATATGCTGGTGATTGATTGATGGGTTCGCCCGTACTCCCATGAGAAGCGGGGGTGGGGGACGGGTGGATATTCTCTCCACTACCCCTACCACCCCAGGGTATTGTTTACAAGTTGAGACATTTAGCCTCCTGCTAACCACCACCACCACCACCGCCGCCGCCGCTGCTGCTTACACCCGGCAATCAGCGAGCTACTAGCCAGCTAACCAGCTACGAAGAGCTTGTTTAACCAGGCTAAGAGCGGACGAGCTAGCGTGTTTTAAGATGCGCCAATGAGGTTGTTCAAATCGTTAGCATGTCCGGTGTGAAAAGCGTTTTCCTCCTTGTGTAGTGTTGCCTTAAAATTTTTTATATTTATTTTCTGTTTTATATTTGTTTTCAGAATCAGTTGTAGAGACACTTCGAGGTTTTGCCAGGGCCTTGGTTATTATTGTGTGTGTTGTGTGTATTATGTGTGTTATTATTATTATTATTATTATTATTCAGAAGATGAACCCTATTCATATAGAACAAGCCTACCACAGGGGCCATTTACTTGAAACTCAAGCTTCCGAAGAATATCATTATTATTATTATTATTATTATTATTATTATTATTATTATTATTATTATTATTATTATTCAGAAGATGAACCCTATACATATGGAACAAGCCTACCACAGGGGCCATTGGTTTGAAACTCAAGCTTCCCAAGAATATTATGGTGTTCACTCGAAAGAAGTAACAGAATGGGAAATACAGAAATAGATCAGTCTTTAGAAAAACAGGCAAATTAACAAATTAATAAATAAGAATGTAAGTAAAATATTAAAGTACAAGTTGAATTGTATTAGGATAGTGACAGTCTTCATGCATACCTAATCATTCAGTTTAAATTGGTACTGTTTTTGTTTTAAGTAGGTCAGGAAACTTCGTAATGTATTCATTCGTGTTGGTTTTATAATGCTAAAAGCTTCACTTCGTCTCTCCATAATTTATTATATATATGTACTGTTGAATTGTACTGGAAAATGTTAAGGCATTAGCGTTTCCTAGTAATTAAACACGTTAACCTAAATATGACATGGTTTGATACACATATATATATATATATATATATATATATATATATATATATAATATATATATATATATATATATATATATATATATATATATGTGTGTATATATATATATATATATATATATATATATCAGACCAACATATTTAGGTTATATCTATATATGCTGTATATATATAGATATATATAACTGAATCACGAAAATATGGAACGTGATGAATATATAAATAAAGACAAAATACACGAAGGAAAGAGAAAGACTGGAGTGCTCTGAGGCCTTTCAATCCTTTATTGATAGTCTGTTTGTCTTTATACTTGATAGTCTGTTTGTCTTTATATATATATATACTATATATATATATATGTATATATATATATATATATATATATATATATATATATATATATATATATATATATATATATATATATATATATATATATATATATATAAAACACATGGAGCCTCGATGGCTCGGTTGGTAGAGCAGCAACCTCAGACTTCATAGAAGTCTGTGGCGAGGTTCAATCCCCGCAGCCGACCGGTCAGAGAAGGCGGACCCTTTGCTATCGTGTAGACACCCGGGATTACGTGTGTAATCAGCGGATAGGTTTGCTGAAAGCAAATGGGTGTTACAGACTAATACACACATAAACAAAGCCACTCCAACATCTAGAAACATGGACACCTCACACGTCTCGAACTGTCGACCTAACTGCCCAGTTCTCCTCGCTGCTGGGAGAAAGGGAGCTGGGGATTTGGTACAATACATGTACACATTCATTACTGGGGTCTAAGCGATGTCAGGCAGGGCAGCCGATCAGGCTACAGCCTGCCCCACCAAAATCAAAGGCCTTCAAAAGAAGGCATCGTGTACCCCCATATAAAATGGGAAAAAGCATGTTAAAACGAAGAAAAAAAAATATATAAAAACACATATATAAAGATTTGTCATTCATACACGCGTGAAATAATTATACTTACAAAATATTAAGCCATAAATATCACGTATATACCTCGGGAACAGCATATACTCAAAGGAAATTATATATAATCGATAAGTGCATCTGTCCGGCCAGGATTCGAACCTGGCATTTAGTTTCAAAACGATGATAAATGGTCAAATCGACCAGATATAGACAGTATATATATATATATATATATATATATATATATATATATATATATATATATATATATATATATATATATATATATATATATATATATATATATATATATATACCTTAGTTATGTTGTGTTTTAAGGTAAGTCCACACTGCAACAAGCTATGTCGTAAACACGTCGGCAACTTATCGCACACATATCACAAACAAGTTGAATACAAGCCAATGACTTATTGGTGGTTGTAACCAGTGCTTTTGCCAAAGACTCGCTTTGCACTTACGGTTGTTGACTTATCAACCTGTTTGTAATATATGCGATAAGTTGGTGACTAGTGTTTGTGGCATGTTTTATTGTAGTGTGGATGCACCTTTATTTTCTTGTACTGTTACTATTAGTGCTACTACTATTGCTAATATTATTATTACTATTACTATTATTGTTAATATTACCATTATAAATATCGGTGTATTATTTACGTCATGTGGGAACTATTATCTTGACTAGTAATATTTAGGTGGTAGGTTGTAGAGGGGCTGTTTTCCTTTTCCAAATTTCAATGAAAGGTGTCTGCCCCAAATGCACTACTAAGGGGCCAGCGTGATGTGGTAAAATTGAATTATTTTCAAGTGTAGCATTTGAGCAGCATTCAAAATCCAATTAATGCTTGGCATTCTTAATGTATTTTTGTGTTGAATTTAGCATTTTGCAAAGTTGCAACTGTAATTTCGGAATATAATCGTACAGTATTAAGAATGCAGTTTTTGGTGATTAGTTTCAAAATCCTACAGTGTCAATAAGTATTTTGGTGTTGAATTTAGTATCTTGTAATGTTGCAAATGTAATTTTTGAATATAATCCTACAGTTCTAACTTTGCAATGTTTTATTATTATAATAATCAGAATCATGTAGTACCAACATTATGATTATTTGTGATTATAATTTCAAAATGATGCAGTTCTAACCCTGTCATTTTTCAGTTTTGTCATTGCTTGCATCAGTGATTGCTTGAGTGATTCAACATTGCAGAAGCATTGACCAATGACTGTTATTGAACAAATTAGGTCTGGCTTGAACCTCATTCAGTATTGGTATGATTCCCCGTTTCTTATGCTCTTCATTTCTGTAAGATTTTTTTTTTTTTTGGAGGGGGACGATTATGGCTGTTATGACCCAGTTTGAATAAATTTTTTTTTTTGGCAAGTTTGCGTGTTATGACCCTGTTTGAATGAAGATTTTTTTTGGCAAGTTTGCGTGTTATGACCCTGTTTGAATGAAGATTTTTTTTGGCAAGTTTGCGTGTTATGATCCTGTGTGAATAAAGATTTTTTTTTGGTCAGGTTTGCGTACTATGACCCTGTTTGAGTAAATGTTGGTGTATGTCATTCATGATGAATATTATTTTTCTCTTGTATGTACGAATGAAAATACTGAATATCGTAAGGTATCATTCTTGTTGGCTAAGAGTCTTTAATTTGAAGAAATATCTTTGTATTGAAACAGTTTGTTTTTCGTTATGGCTTACTTTCTTAAGCTATGTAATTATTATATATTTGGTTCCTTCAGTGGTTTAATATTTTTGGTCAGGCCCTTAGTTGACATATCCAAATCGGAGTTCGTCGATGAATGAAAGAGTGGATAGTAGAATATATACTATCAGTTGCATATATATATATATATATATATATATATATATATATATATATATATATATATATATATATATATATATATAATTTTGTCACATACACAATGGTTAGAGTCGACTGTTCACCACTGTATCTAAACCAAAGGCCAAAGTTCAATCCTGGCCAGGGCAGATGGCACTTATCAATCATAATTCCCCTTGGGGTGTAAGTTGTTCTAAGTTTTAGTGAACTGGACATTGAACGAGATACGTCTTAATATATATATATATATATATATATATATATATATATATATATATATATATATATATATATATATATATATATGTGTGTGTGTGTGTGTGTGTGTGTGTGTGTGTGTGTAGAGGAAGCAGTTATTGTAAACAAAGCTGGAAATAAGAAACGAGAACAGTGAGTGAGTGAGCGAGCTCGGCCCAAAACTGTAATACTCCATATCGCCAAAAGCGTCCTCATCCTCATCCTTTCGGTGGAAGGAGGAGGAGGAGGAGGAGGAGGAGGAAGAGGAGGAGGAGGAGGCCTGCCTGCTGGGTTGGGGCACGGGAAGTGTGGCCCGTCACCTCTGATGGATCACTCAGGGGGGGTGAACGCAGCCAACTGACGAAGGCCCTTGTGGTGTTGTCCTCCTCCTCCTCCTCCTCCCTAGTGTCTTTTCTCTCCCTCTCTCTCTTTCTCTCTCTCTCTCTCTCTGTAGCCTCCCTCCTTCGATATCAGAGACACACAAACACAAGCTTTCGAAGCTATTAATATTGTCTTTATTCCTCCCTTTAAGATTTTCTTATGCTTATCAGGATTCCATGAAGATCCTATGAGGATCCTTTGGGTATCCTATGGGCATTTCCCAAACAGATGTTTTAACGATGTTTTAATCTAACTTTTTTTTTGGTTGGGGGGATGTTTTACGCTTGAGAGGATGTTGTTATTCCCCTCAAACAAAAGAGAAACACGTCGCCTCAATTTAATATATATATGAAGGTTCCTCGTTGTGTGTCACGCTACAGAAGCTCCGGTGATATAGGATAAACAATTATTTATCAGATAAGCGTAAAGTGAGTCGTTAACATTCTCTCTCTCTCTCTCTCTCTCTCTCTCTCTCTCTCTCTCTCTCTCTCTCTCTCTCTCTCTCATTTACTTATATTTTTGGTTTGCGTAACAAAAGGATTTATTTTCTCTCATAAAGGTTGAGGGACTTCCTGTCTTAGAGTTTTCTTTTTTTGTTAGTGTAAATATTATTATCGTTAATAAGTTTGAGGAGTTTTTCCCTTAGAGGCTTATAAATTAGATTATATATATATATATATATATATATATATATATATATATATATATATGTATATATGTATGTGTAAATGTGTATATATAAATGTATATACATAAATGTGTGTATATATATATATATATATATATATATATATATATATATATATATATATATATATATATATATATATATTTCTTCTAGTAGAGAGAATTGGATATTAAACGGCATTTGTAGCTTAATGCTTGTGTATAAAAATCATACCATGATTCATGTCCATTATAGTTATAGAGATTATACTTATATATAATCTAACTTTCGTATGCAATTCCAGTCTGTTTAATTTTCAAATCTTGTCTGTCATTCCCTTTATTTCATAGGACTTAATGTGATTTAATCTTTCGATAAATAACTCAAGAGAATTTACGCCGGATATTATTGGTTCTCAATATTTGACAGATTAAACCACACCAGTCCTTTTTCCTTCTGTCATTGTATCCATTGGTGCAACTGTATCCTCATTATTTCATCTTGAGTGTATTTTGTCACTTTTCGATTTAACACATTATATCGCTGTATAATATGTGTATTTTGTCACTCCGATTTAACATGTTGAATCGCTGTACGATTTACGGTAATTTATTAGTGGTGTAGGCATTACTTAAGGTTCTTTGCAGCATGCCTTCGGCCCCTAGCTGCAACCCCTTTCGTTCCTTTTACTGTACCTCCTTTCGTCTTCTCTTTCTTCAATCTTACTTTCCTCAACCCCCTCCTAACAATTGTTCCATAGTGCAACCTTTAAACCTCTTACTGTCAATTTCCATTTCAGCGCTGAATGACCTCATAGGTCCCAGTGCTTGGCCTTTGGCGTAAATTCTATATTCAATCAATCAAGTAAGGACTACTACTTGTGTATATTTTGCTATTAATAATAATAATTCATCAAATAACAGACCAAAATTACGTGTTTATATAATTCATATAATTACAAAAACCCACAAATTATTTCTTTCCTCTGAAGCCAGGACAGAGGTATGATCGATTGCATCTCTCCATTTCCTTTAATGTAATTTTCATTGAGAAATTATTCCAGTTACAACAGAATGACGTAATTACAGTCTCGAGTCTCCTTTGGTGATATTTATTCTTTTTTTTTCTTTTCTTTTTTTTTCCTTCTCTACTCTACCTCTTGGGTAATTTCCTGTGGTCTGCCTCTTGGGAATGGCGAGTGTTTCGAACTGTTTTCAGCATATATATATATATATATATATATATATATATATATATATATATATATATATATATATATATATATATATATATATATATATATATATATATATATTTTTTTTTTTTTTTTTTTTTACTCACATCAGGATCAGAACCCAGGTCTTTCAAATGAAAGGCCAGAGCGCTGTCAACACCAGGCCACATCAATTTCTGACTCATCAGGATCAGACCAGGTCTTTCATTTGAAAGACCTGGGTTTGATCCTGATCACACGTGACTGTGTGTCGAATATTTTCTTCTAATATCCACGCGTGACTGTGTGTATATATATTTCTATCTAATATATTATATATATTAATATATATATATATATATATATATATATATATATATATATATATATATATACATATGTATATATATTTTTATATATATATATTTTATATATACTGTATATGACTTTTTATACAACCTGCAGAGAATCAAGGTGTAAAAATTATGGCACGCGTTATGCTAGTCAAAAAAAGAAAAATATAATCAGACAAATTCATTTTTTTAAAGCAATTGCCACACTAATCTTGATCTGATACATTACGATAAGTAAACAGAGATGATAATGGATTCCACATTATTGATGTGGGGGTGCGGGGAGGGAATTGAGGTGGGGTGGGTTGTGTGGTGGAGGAGAACCTGAAATTGTAACATGTCCGTTCCCTTGATTGGTGTTGTTTTTTCCCAATTATCTTTGGGTAAAAATAATATGTTTTTTCCAGTTTTTTTTATTCCTTCCCCGTATTTGATAAGGACAAAGCCTGTGGCCACTAGAATTGAATCTTTCGTAATTGCTTTAACGTTATTATTATTATTATTATTATTATTATTATTATTATTATTATTATTATTATTATTATTATTATTGTTGTTGTTGTTGTTGTTGTTGTTCAGAAGGTGAACTCTATTCATATGGAACAAGCCCACCGAAGGGGCCACTGACTTGAAATTCAGGCCTCCAAAGAATTATTATTATTATTATTATTATTATTATTATTATTATTATTATTATTATTATTATTATTATTATTATTATTATTATTGTTGTTGTTGTTCAGAAGGTGAACTCTATTCATATGAAACAAGCCCACCAAAGAGTCCCATGATTTGAAATTCAAGCTTCCAAAGAATATGGTGTTCAAGATTGAAATAATGTAAACACCACGATTTCTGTATTAATTCTTGGTTATAATTTGCCTGTGAGGAAGTGACTTTGTAATTAAGCAGTTTGGTCACTGTGTTGGATTTCAATCGTATCTGAAGTTCTTGCACCGGAATGCAAATATTTCAAGCATATGATTCGTCATGAACATAAAAATCATGCATAATGGTACCCCTGTAAGGGGGTAGTGCCGTCCAGTGCTCCTCATTCGGTGCACTGTAGGCATTACTTAAGGTTCTTTGCAGCGTCCCTTCGGCCCCTAGCTGCAAACTCTTTCTTTCCTTTTACTGTTCCTCCATTCATATTCTCTTTCTTCCATCTTACTTTCCACCCTCTCCTTACAATTGATTCGTAGCGCAACTGCTTTGAGGTTTTCCTCCTGTTACACTTTTCAAACTTTTTACTACCAATTTCCGTTTCAGCGCTGAATGTCCTCATAGGTCGCAGTGCTTAGCCTTTGGCCTAAATTCTGTAATCTATTCTATATTCTATTCTAAAGAGTCTGAAGAAGGAAGTAATTTGGATTTAGTTTTTAATTTTCATTTGATATTTTTTAACTTGTTTGCAAAGAAATAAGATTTTTTACGATATCCTATATTTTAGAATAGAATGCAGGTATAATTTGGATTCTGCTTTTATTGTATAATTGGATTTTTTATTCCTTTGTAGACAAAAAATTTTTTATGTACGGTATCTTATATTTTAGAATAGATTTTAGGTATAATTTGGACTTTGTTTTAATTGTTTAATTAATTTTTTATACATTTGTAAAGAAAAATATATATTTTTTGTGGGATATTCTACATTATAGAACAATTTTTCAGCTCTCAAAGTCGTATCCTGGTAGAGCAGTGGGTATAATCTGAAGGCTGTTTTCCTGGAAAGCTAAAATTCCAAAAATGCAAAAATAAAAAATTCCAGGCACTTGGATTTGCGACTACAATTCAATTGATTTTTTTATTGTTTGTAAAGAAAAGATTTTTTGTACATTGTTCCATATTTTAAGGTAGTGTTTCGGGTCTCAGAGTTATAAAGGATTACAAGAACGCCTGGTAAAACATAGTATATAGTCTGGATTCTGTTTCCCTGGAAGCTAAAATGCCAAAAATACAAAAAAAAAAAATTCAAAATTTTTTCCAGGCTCTGGGATTTTGTGACGACAACTCAGTTGCTTTTCAAAAATATTTGTAAAGAAAATTGTTTTTTGCACTTCATTCTTCATTATATAACAGTGTTTCGTCTCATAGTTGTAAGGCCTGGAGTAATAAAGTATACTATTTAGATTCTGTTCCCTGGAAGCTAAAATGTCAAAAAAAAAAAAAAAAAAGTCAGTCCAAATTTTTTCCTAGACAGTGGGATTTTGTGGGATTTAATTGTTTGTAAAGAAAATTGTGTTTTTGTACATTTTTCTATGATATAAAGTAGTGTTTCGGGTCTTAAAGTTATAAAGGGTCCCAATAAGGCCTGTTAAAGCACTGTACATGATCTGGAGAGTGTAGATTCTGTTTCCCTGGAAACTAAAATGCCACAAAAGAAGTCAGTTTTTTTCTCCATAGTGAAATTCCAAAAGGCCAAAAAAAACCGGTTCCAATATATTTTTCCAGACTGTGAGATTCCAAAAAGGCAAAAATATAAATTCCAATATTTTTTCCAGATTCTGACTCCAAAAAGGCCCCCCAAAAAATCTATTCCAATTTTTTTCCAGGCTCTGAGATTCAAAAAAAAAAAAAAAAAAAAATGAAATAGAATATTGTTTTCCAGACTCTGAGATTTGAAAAAAGGCAAAAAAAAATTTCCAATATTTTTTTCCAGACTGGAGATTCCAAAAAGGCAAAAAAAAAAAAAAAAATCTATTCCAATATTTTTTTCCCAGACTCTGAGATTCCAAAAAGGCAAAAGGAAAAAAATTTCAATATTTTTTGCAGACTCTGAGATTCCGAAAAAGGAAAAAAAAAAGACAAATAAATTCCAATATTTTTGTCAAGACTCTGAATTTTCCGACGAATATTTCAATAGCCATTGTCGTTCGCACGGAGCCGTTTTCGCTTTTGGAAATGGATAGAGATCCATCAAGAATCAACACAAAGCAACATGTGGTTATGAACAGTTTTATATATATATACACTAAACGAGGCGAGCTTTCCATCTGTTCCCGTATAGGCCTATAGGCCTGTGGAGCCGCCACAGTCTTTGTAGCCTGGCCGGTCGCTCAGTCTATTGATACACACAGACTTAACAGCAGATCCATCATTCGTTCCCTCCACACCCCCTCTCTCTCTCTCTCTCTCTCTCTCTCTCTCTCTCTCTCTCTCTCTCTCTCTCTCTCTCTCTCTCTCTCTCTCTGTCAACCTCGTCCTCATGGACACCGTGTTTGTATCCCTCTTATTCTCTTTTATCAATCTGTTCTATTCTCTCTCTCTCTCTCTCTCTCTCTCTCTCTCTCTCTCTCTCTCTCTCTCTCTCTCTCTCTCTCTCTCTCAACCTCGTCCTCATAGACACCTTGTTTGTACCCCTCTTATTCCCTTTTGTTAATCTGTTACATTCTCTCATTCTCTCTCTCTCTCTCTCTCTCTCTCTCTCTCTCTCTCTCTCTCTCTCTCTCCTTTAGTATTTCTCTCAACCTTTCTTAGCCAATAAATATTTTCTTGTTTGCTGTTCGTATATATTTATTTTGTGTTTTGGTGAAATGAGTCTGTATTTTGAAGTCATCCATAACCAAGGAAGGTTCATTTCTGTTGACGTTTGTTTGTTTTACTCTCTCTCTCTCTCTCTCTCTCTCTCTCTCTCTCTCTCTCTCTCTCTCTCTCTCTCTCTCTCTCTCTCTCATCCATCTTGGGTGTGCCTATTTCCTTGATCCACAAAGCCCCTTTGGTCCATAATATAATGATAATAATGATAATAATAAAACCCCTTGTAGTCTTGTACCCCCTTTCTCCCTCCCCCTCTTTAGAGTTCTCCCCTCCCCCAGTCCAGCGCCCCTTAACTGGATTACCCCTAAATGCCCTGGGTTTTGGCACCCCCTCCCCATCACTCCTATCTTTCTCACCCCGTATCCAATCATCAGAGGCGCCCGACCCCCCGTGACCTTCACCGATCACTTACACCATTTTCGAATATTGATTTTTATTTGTTTGCCCGCGGATGGACTTACGTTGTTTCTCTCGTTCTTTTTGTTTGTCTTTGTTTATTTTTTACTTGTGTTGTTATGTTTGATCGACCGTTAATTGGGCTAGAAGTTCGTGAATTTGAGTTGTTGTAGTTCTCTGAAAAATGCGATTGACTTTAGACATTCCATGGACTATAATTTAATTGATTTGATTTCCTGGCAACGAAACAACTAAATTTTGTTGTTTCATTATGTTTGCTGTGGTATTGTTGTTCTACACTTGACCACAACGAGCTTAAAGGTCAATGCGATTGATATGAGGCATTCCATGGACTATAATTGATTTGATTTCCTGGAAATGAAACAACTAAACTTTGTTGTTTCGTCATGTTCTGGTGTGGTACTGTTGTTCTGCAGTTGGCCACAACTGGCGTTAAGATCAATGCGATTGATACAAGTCATTCCATGGACTATAATTTAATTGATGTGGTTTCCTGACAAGGGAACAGCTAATCTCTGTTGTTTCATCATATTCTGGTGTGGTACTGTTGTTCTACAGTTGACCACAACGGGCGTAAAGATCAATGCGATTGATATGAGACATTCCATGGAGTATAATTGATTTGATTTCCTGGAAACGAAACAACTAAGCTTTGTTGTTTCATCATGTTCCGGTGTGGTACTGTTGTTCTACAGTTGACCACAACGGGCGTAAAGATCAATGCGATTAATATGAGATATTCCATGGACTATAATTTAAAGTGATTTGATTTCCTGGAAACGAAGCAACTAAACTTTGTTGTTTCATCATGTTTCGGTGTGGTACTGTTGTTCTACAGTTGACCACAAGGGCGTAAAGATCAACAAGATTAGGCTGTTTTTAAACGTAGCTTCCTAATATTTTTATCACTGTATTTTTCTTCATTATTTATGTATCTGATTAGAAAGCTTCTACGGACCCAGTGGTCTGGTTATGTAAGAACTTGAAAAGCCACAAATTCTACTTCTTCAGAAGTATGAAAATTAGCTGCCCAGATCTTAGAGCAGAAGACCCAAAGGTCTCATAATAATATATATCGACCCTCTACCGAAGAACTCACATGCAAATAAGTGGCAAAGCTTCATAGTAGAAGTCTCTAGACCTGTTTAAGAATCACCCAGTTCTCGTCAGTAGATTCATGTGTGTAAGTTCTACAGAACCCTTCATATGACTCCAGTTATAAATTTCGGATTTGAAAAAGGGATTATGAGTTACCTTTAAATCTCGCTTCTTAGATGTGTTGATTATTGTAAAAATTGATTAGTAGTTTCGTGAAGGTTTAAAACGCTTTGATCTCTCAACTCTTTCAAGTACTTTAAATTCCTTTTAAAAATATTCGCGTTATTTGACGAAGTCTTGGATTACGAATGTTGCAAGGAAATTCCTTGACAGACTTAAAGCTATACTTTATAAATAATATTATATATATATATATATATATATATATATATATATATATATATATATATATATATATATATATATATATATATATATATATATATATATATATAATCTGTACAAACATAAGAGCGCATACGTGTCTGAAACGCGAGGAAAAAGAAGAGAGAGGATATTATATTCTGTCTGGTCGCCTCTGAAAGGTAAAACCGCAGACAGATAACATTAACCGTGTACATAATCCCAAGTCATTTCCGTGTACATAATCCTGGGTCGTTCCCCATTTTGCCATCCTGCCATGAAGGATTGCGAGGAACTCATTAGAGAATTGGCATATTGCAAAACACGAAAAACGTGTCCTGCATAATTTGCGTCTTAAAAACTCCTTCTTCTTCTCTTCTTCTTCTTCTTCTTCTTCTTCTTCTGCCCCAAAAGAAATCTGATCCCTTCTGCGTGTTTGTAAAGCACCTGACATACCCAATGCACATTTCTCTAAGGGCCTGACGCCCTAATAGAAATCTGGTGACTGATGGCCTCCGTCAGGAGTAAATGCTTTCAACCTCCTGCAGTCCTCTCTCTCTCTCTCTCTCTCTCTCTCTCTCTCTCTCTCTCTCTCTCTCTCTCTCTCTCTCTCTCTGTTTGCTCCCTACCCTTCATCTTGTCTGTCCAAGACCCTTCACCCCTCCCTTCCCCCTCTCCTCCTCTCTCTCTCTCTCTCTCTCTCTCTCTCTCTCTCTCTCTCTCTCTCTCTCTCTCTCTCTCTCTCTCTGTCTATATATTCACCTCCCCCTCTTTATGTAAGACCCATCACCTCTTTATCTCTCCCACCATTCCTCCCTCCCCCCTCTCTCTCTATCTCCTTCCCCCTCTTTATCCAAGACCCCTCACCTCTTCCTCCCTATCTCTCTTATCCAAGACCCTTCACCTCTCTCTCCTCTCTCTCTCTCTCTCTCTCTCTCTCTCTCTCTCTCTCTCTCTCTTCTCCTCTTTATCCAGACCCCTCACCTCTTAATCCCTCCCTCTCTCTCCCCTCACTCTCTATCTATCTCCCTCCCCCTCTTTATCCAAGACCCCTCACCTCTTTCTCCCTCACTCCCTCCCCCTCTTTATCCAATACCCCTCACCTCTCTCTCTCTCTCTCTCTCTCTCTCTCTCTCTCTTTCAAGACCCTCATTTCTTTCTCCCTCACTCCCTCCCCTCTCTCTCTCTCTCTTTCTTTATCTATCTCCCTCCCCCCCTCTCTCTCTCTATCTCTCTCCCCCCTCTTCACATCCAAGAGCCAGAGGAGAGAGTGAGTGGAGTACTGTAAAAACGCCTTCTCGTTTACAGGCCATAAATCGTCTTCCTTGTCAAAGCAATACTGTTCAGTGTCGCCACAGGATGAATGGATGATTAAGATAACGTGGAAACCAAATAATTAATTTTGCCATTTGTCATCGGGCCGGACATTTAACACTCGCTCATCAATGCATCATCACACAACCGCTGCTGCCCGCTTGATGTATCGCTTCTCTCTCTCTCTCTCTCTCTCTCTCTCTCTCTCTCTCTCTCTCTCTCTCTCTCTCTTTTGGTTTTTTTTGCGCGAATGGATCGTCCGTTTTTGTAAGGTCGTTTGTAGTTGTAGTTTTTTTTTTTAACATTATGTTTGAATTAGATTTATTTTTAGCTAAAACAGATTTTTATTTTTTATCTGTCATGACAGGTGATTAGCACCTGTGAAGAAAGGTTGATCACAGGTACGTCTCTCTCTCTCTCTCTCTCTCTCTCTCTCTCTCTCTCTCTCTCTCTCTCTCTCTCTCTCTCTCTCTCTTGATATTTCTCTTAGTGGGTGTCTCTTAGTTTGTCTCGCTCCCCTTAATATTATCTCTCTCTCTCTCTCTCTCTCTCTCTCTCTCTCTCTCTCTCTCTCTTTTGATTTTTCTCAGTGCGTCTCTCTCCCCTTAATATTACATTCTCTCTCTCTCTCT
>NC_089757.1:36865764-36868264 GCF_040412425.1 Macrobrachium rosenbergii | reverse complement strand
AGTACCTGAAATAAGTAAGTTGTAAATACGAGTTTAGAGTGAATCCTTATCTAGACAGGCATTACTAAAGGTTCTCTGCAGCTTCCCTTCGGCCCCTATAGCTGCAACCCCCTTTCATTCCTTTTACTGTACCTCCATTCGTATTCTCTCTCTTCCATCTTGCTAGCCACCCTCTCCTAACAATTATTTCATAGTGCAACTGCTTTGAGGTTTTCCTCCTGCTGCACATTTCAGACCCGCCTACTCTCATTTTCTTTTCCAGCGCTGAATGACCTCATTGGTCCCAGTGTTTGCCCTTTGGCCTAAACTCTGTATTCCATTCCTTATCTAGACGGTATTAAAAGCAGGATACTGCAATGTTGAAACCAATATTTTGTTGTTATAAAGTTCTGATTTATTTGTGCGTGACCGTATGTGTGTGTATTGTTTGTTTTGTGTGTGTGTATGTGCGTGTGAGTGACCACTTATATATGTAGATTGTAATCGATATGAGTTAAGCTAGGATTTATAAAGGGTTGAAAAGGCAAAATAAAATCCGAAAATAAAGCAAAGTAGAAAGCAGATTGTGTAGAGTACATAATCATGAAAATGTCGACAATATTACTGGTTATTACATATGTATTATTATTTTATAATATCCCCCTTTATCAATAACAGCAGGAAAGTGTGTAGAGAAGAAGGAATTACTCTCTACACTGGCGTAGTGTCTCCAGCGTGATCTATCTCCCAGACCACAAAGCCCAAAACACTCTGGGCCTCTCTCCTCCTCCTCCTCCTCCTCCTCCTCCTCCTCCTCCTCCTCCTCCTCCTCCTCCTCCTCCTCCTCCTCCTAGCCTTCCTTCATAGTGTTGTTTTTGGGGGTCGTGATGATAACCACGATAGAGAGAGAGAGAGAGAGAGAGAGAGAGAGAGAGAGAGAGAGAGAGAGAGAGAGAGAGAGAGAGAGAGAGGGTTACGTTCTTTTCATAGTCTTCGACGAAAGGGGCGGCGGTGGTAGCTTTCACCAGTCAGCTTTTCATTAGGGGGTTAATGATAAGGTCACAGGTGTCGGGGATGATAATGATCATCATCATTATCATCATCAACATCGTCATCTTCCCCCCTTCGCGGGAGGGGGGGGAGGGGGATTGAATCGTCTCTGTGTCCTCTGTTTATTAATTTGTTTGTTATTGTTGTATCGTTTCTACGTTGTTGATCTCTGTATATGGCTGTGAGCCGAAATAAAGGATATTATTGTTATTATTATTATTATTATTATTATTATTATTATTATTATTATTATTATTATATTAATCTCCGTTTGTTGGTTTATAAACAGAAGATGTTTGCATAGATTTTTTCAAATGCGTACACACGTTTGTATACATAATTGTTATATCTATATGTAGTACATCATATATATATACATATATATATAATTTTTAATTTAGTAATTTGGCAGTCGATTATATTAACAGTTGATTTTCAAAATACCAGCTTACATCTCTTGTATTTCTAAATTTACAAAAGGCATTGTCTATGTAACTCGGGTTCGCTGTTATGTTATTTCAAGGTGAAGTCCAAGATAGTTATTTTGACGACTCGGGAAGATACACCCCCTCCCTTTCCCCTCCCCTCCCCTCCCCTCCCTTTTTCCCCTCCCCCTCCCCCAACTTATATGTCAACGGGCGTTCGGCAGCCACCACATATACCTTCGACTTCCGTGAGTTCAAATATAGAAGAGAAAAGCAAAGGTATCGCTTTACACCCCCTCCCCTTTCCCCCCTTTCCCCTTTCCCCCACCATCGACCGGAGTTCGCGTTCTGGGGTTCATTTGCAATTAATTCAGTTATGGAGTTTTTTGAAAATTGTAATTTAATTAACAATATATATAAAAAATATATATAAAAGTTAAAAACAAATCCTCCGGGGTTCGTGTTCTAGCGTTCATTTATATTTTGAAAAATTGTAATTTAATTGAAAAAATATATATATATATATATTTAATTGACAATATATATATATATATATATATATGTATATATATATATATATATATATATATATATATATATATATATATATATATATATATATATATATATATATATATTATAATCAGCTGAGTGGTCCGGTAAAACTATTTTATTAATAATATAATAATAATAATCTCTTGCGTTCATGCGATGGTGAATATAGACGGAAATGTGTTCTCTGTGCCTCTGACTTTCCGTAGCCGTTTTACGACTTGTAGCCGTAACTTCGGCGTATAGAGAGAGAGAGAGAGAGAGAGAGAGAGAGAGAGAGAGAGAGAGAGAGAGAGTTAATGTTTCTGATTGGGCAAGAGAGCGTGAAGCGAGGCCCCTCCAAAAGGTTGGGGCGGAAACGCTCGGAATTCGGCGGGGATTGGCCAATAAATATTACCGATGGCTTTGGCGTAACTTTTATAGTCCTTCGGTGTTCTCATGTTTTCGTGTCGTCTTTCCTACTTTTCTTTTTAACCATTTATTGAATATGTATA
>NC_089757.1:36855764-36860764 GCF_040412425.1 Macrobrachium rosenbergii | reverse complement strand
TAATAATACTTGCCACGATTTTACTAAACTAGTTCGTATCACGTATGATTGGGTTGTAATGAATTAGTGAGTGGTGTTTAAGCCCTGCAAAAAAAATGGACCGTAAATATTAATATTTATATAATTTAGAAAAAAAAATTTATTTTAGGAATTTTCGCGATGAAAAATTGGTAACAACATTATTATATTATTAATTATTATTATTATTATTATTATTATTATTATTATTATTATTATTGCCGAAATATGAATAATTACAACAGTAATGATAACTATTGACAATAATCTTTCTCAATATTATTATTATTATTATTATTATTATTATTATTATTATTTTAAAAGCTAATTTTTAGTTATTAATGAAACAGGAATAATTACAACAGTGATGATAACAACTATTGACAATAGTCATTCTCATTATTATTATTATTATTATTATTATTATTATTATTATTATTATTATTATTATTATTATTATAACAGCTAAGCATTACTCTTATTACTGAAATATAAATAATTACAATAATGGTGATAACAACTATTGACAATTATTATTATTATTATTATTATTATTATTATTATTATTATTATTATACTAACATGCATCCTTGCTTATTATTATCACTACGAATGAAAAACCTTCATGACGAGTCTATTTCGCAATTCGCACCTGCAAAAGAAAAAAGATAATTATGCACGTGCTAACCGAAGAACAGTATAGAACACCTGAACAGATGAACGAACAATTAGCAACCCACTTTCTCTCCAGAGTTAGATTGTGTCCTGTCCGGGAACAATTGTTTTAGATCAAGGGCAAATAACTATGTGTAATTATCAATATCTATATTGCCTGCCGTATTAGGTAACTCTTAAGACCTTAGGTGGAAGTATTTAATTATCATTATTATTTTATATACGTATATATTATATCTACTGTATATATGTATATATATATATATATATATATATATATATATATATATATATATATATATAGATATAGAGAGAGAGAGAGAGAGAGAGAGAGAGAGAGAGAAACGTGTCTGAGTATTTTTTGCCTACGTATTTATAAAACCACTTAAAATTTGATTGTTTATTTTTATTATTTTATTATTATTATTATTATTATTATTATTATTATTATTATTATTATTATTATTATTATTATTATTATTATTCGATGGAGTTTTCGCCGTGTTCCCGGTACTCTCATGAACTGTCCCTTCACCGCGTTTGTTCTCCCCCTCCCTCTCTCTCTCTCTCTCTCTCTCTCTCTCTCTCTCTCTCTCTCTCTCTCTCTCTCTCTCTCTCTCTCACAAAAGACACAGGCTTTCACTGTGTATTGTTTATGTCTTTGCACAATTTTTTCTTTATTTCCATAGTTATGATTGACAGGTTATATTTTGCGACGATTTTATTAGTATTTGTGTAAATATTGCTTTTTTGAAGCATAATGAATATTATATTTATTTATCGTCAACTTTTTTTTTAATATTCTTATATACTTTCATTATATCTACTCCTGGACAGTTTATTAATATTCCTATGGATATTGATATTCTTATAAATATTGATTGCATGTCGTAATGTAATAAATATTTCGTATTTATCATTCTCACTGAGATATTTTAACAGCTGCGGCAACACAATAGAGGTAAAAAGTAATAAATATTAATGATGGTGAAATATAAAGCTTTTCATTGTCTAAATTAGTATCAGTTTGGATCCGCAGATTTTTTGTGTGTGTTACCGATTACTCTGGTTCCAAAAAGCGCATAGTTTGCTGTTATTATTATTATTATTATTATTATTATTATTATTATTATTATTATTATTATTCAGTAGATGACACCTATTCATATGGAACAAGCCCTCCGAAGGGTCCATTGACTTGAAATTCAAGTTATCAGTTATCAGATTGCAAGTCATCTGCCTACCTGTCTATGTACGTATGTGTGTACACACAGGCGCACATATGTATGTATATTTATACACACAGTACAGTATACATATATATATATATGTATATATATATATATATTAATCAGGGTTTGTAATATATATAAATTAACTGATGCCTGCCACTCGCGTTTCATTTCTTCATATACAAGTTCCGAGGCAAACACCTCCACCGGATAATCTCTTTATTACAGCAAACATGAAACAGAATCCCTTAGTGATCAAACTTCCGATTCCGTCACAGAATTCATGACGAAGATGACAAGCCAATGACAGGTATGTGGTAGGAGAATGTAATGCACAACGCACATAAACATACATACATACACAAACAAACAAACGCACGCACGCACAAACGCAGCGATCAATATCACCATTAAGATGACACGAAGGCTTCTGAACTGTCGGTCATCATGAACGGACGAGTTGGGAATAACACGAATAGTTTCATATTCTTATTTTATTGTTTTATACATCTTGTCCCCCTTTGTTGCTTTTCCCCTCTTAAGAGGCTCCTTCGGCTCATTGTTTTTTGCCCGAGATATCCTCGGATTTATGTGCGAGTCGCATGGAAGGTCCGGGAAATAAATTGTAATGAAGAGGGAGGCAGAAGCTAACTTGAGGAGCAGCCTCGCCGAGAGGTAGCGTGTTAGTCGACATTTGTCCCGATAGATGGCGCTGGCGCACGGAACCATAAATCATCATGGCGGCACATGACAGAAAGTAAACAAACACACAAGAGTCGGGACATAACTGAGCCATGTTCGCTGTCACTGGCTCCGGAGTTCGGGCAGCATCGCCCGCAGTCTACAAAGTGTCAGGCGGCAGCTTATATAGGACTTGCTGCTATCCTACGCCCATTTTTTTATTTTTATTTTTTAAAAGTATCATAGGTTAAGGAATACCGAATCCTTTTCGATTGAGGATATAATTTGAAATGCGGCCGCGTCAGGTCGTATTTCATCCCGCGGCGGGGGCGGGGGTGAGAGTCTTAAATAGACGGCTTGCATTCGTACACGGGTCTGACCTGCCTGCCTGCCTTCCTTCCTGCCTGCCTGCCTGCCTGCCTGCCTGCCTGCCTGCCTGCCTGCCTGCCTGCCTGCCTGCCTGCCTACCTACCTACCTACCTACCCATACCCCTTTATACCTAACCCCCCCTCCACCTCCTCAAATGTTTAAGTTATTCATAAAGAATTTTTCTAATATTGAGAGCAGCGTATTCTAAATATAAATGTATGTAGTTTGAGATTGGTTGTAATCTTTTGTAAATAATTCATTGAATAAAAACTAAAAAAAAAAAAAAAAAAAAATTCCTCCCTCCCTTAACCACCAATGATAATGAAATCTTCCGTCCTCTGTACATTCAAAAGTTGGGAAAAGGGCCGATTCTTCTAATCTGGTTAAGGCACGCACGTACACCCTTTAGTATTCAACAAGCAGCTTCCGTTGGGAGTGAAAAATTATTCAATCGGTTTCGGGTACTTGGCAAGCGCCCGGCGACCTCTCGGGCCGCGTTTAGTGTTAAGCCTCATTTTTTGGTTATTTATTTCTCTCTCTCTCTCTCTCTCTCTCTCTCTCTCTCTCTCTCTCTGGTTCCCGTTCTGCTTCTGCTGCGGCGGTGGTGGTGGTGGTGGTGTTGGTGTTGGTGATCCTCATTTTTGGCTTATAGTTGCGGTTTGAGATTGCTTGTGCGTCTGCGGGATTAAATATTATTATTATTATTATTATTTGTCTGTATTATATATATATATATATATAAATATTATTATTATTATTATTATATAACACCTTACTCGAGCTTTATGTACTAGATAATATACTTTTATTTTTTTATTTATTTCTTAATCCAGCTGTTTATTTCCTCCTTTTATTAATCTTAATTATAATGTATCAATAATATCGTCTTTCTTCCATCTTCCCCCCTTAGGGTAGTTGCAAGCCAACACCTCTCCTAACAATTGATTCCATCTTTCCTTTCAACCCTGCTTTGATTCGTGAACTGCTTTTGAGATTTTCCTCCAGTTACAACTTTCAAACCTTTACTGTCAATTTCCGTTTCAGCGATGAATGGCCTCATGGGTCCCAGTGCTTGGCATTTGGCCTAAATATGTATTCAATTCAATCTGTCAGTGTAAAAACATCTGTTCATTCGATTATTCTGGTATGGATGGTGGAACTCTTACGACGATAGAACTGATACATATTCCGTTAATGTTTGTGTCTAAGGTCAGTAATGTTTTTTTTTTTTTGCTGCCCAACTCGACAGTAATAACCTGTTGCTTAGGTGTGAATTTACTGTCGATGTTAACATGTGTGCCGATTAACTTGTATATATGTAATATGTGTGTGTGTTTTGTGGGTTTGTTCGTGTGTTTGTTCAGTCGTGCACGTGTTTGTGCGTGTGTGTGTATATATATATATATATATATATATATATATATATATATATATATATATATATATATGATTATTATGTATGTTGATATATATATATATATATAAAATAAATTATATATATATATATATATATATATATATATATATATATGAATATGTATGTATATATATATATATTTACATAAATAAATTATATATATATATATATATATATATATATATATATATATATATATATATATTTTCCATCATAAGATGCCCCGATATTTGACTGAACTTTTTCGAACTCTGTCTACAGCTAGTGCTATTTTTATTTGACTTATTGATATTCAACTCACACACTCACACACACACTCTAAATTCTTAAAGCCAAGGAAAAATTATGGTCCCAAGAGTGCATTTTATTTTTTAATCAATTGGCGCGTGACTTATCTTATCAGGTGTAAATTATCAGCCACAGTATTAATTGCACATAAGAGCGACAGAAATAATAAATCAGTGTGACTGAGGCTTTAATGTTGTGTAATGTAGTGGGTAAAAATAATCGCCTGATCATAGGTATATTATATATTTACGAATCAAGTTTTTAATGAACATTGGGCTTGTGTGGTTATTAAGTGCCAATCATTTGATTAAAGAACAAG
>NC_089757.1:36783264-36848264 GCF_040412425.1 Macrobrachium rosenbergii | reverse complement strand
GTCTCTCCTTCCTCTCATGTAACACATCTTTCATTATCTCCTTTTCTCATCACATGTCCAAACCATCCTAGTCTCGACTCTTGATGATCCACATATCTCATGTCTCTCAAGCCTTCTTGAATTTAGTCTCTCCTTCCTCTCTTATGTCTACCACTCTTCATTATCTATCATGCAACATATCTCTAATTATCTCCCTTTCTCATCATTTGTCCAAATCATCCTAGTGTCGTCTTCTCTCCCCATTCCTCCTACCTTGACCTTGAATCCTTTGACAAATCGTAAAAATGTGACATTAGATGACCTCTTCGTGAAGTGTAGATACTGTTTTTTTTAAAGGTGTTCTAATGAAATTTCCAGTTATATAGAAAGAAAAAGACATGACAGTCTCTCTCTCTCTCTCTCTCTCTCTCTCTCTCTCTCTCTCTCTCTCTCTCTCTCTCTCTCTCTCTCTGACACGTAAACATAGACCTCTGATAACTTTCGTTTTTTCAACTTAAAATCTCTCTGATAGACTGACTCCCTTCGCTTAGTCTCCGTAAATCCGGCAGAATAATTGCATTTATATTTATGATTTTTTTTTTGCATAGGTTCGTTCCTTGCGAACCTTTGCTTCATCCCTTAGTCAGGCTCTTGTTTATTTAAATCAGTCTTTAAAATAGATAAAAAACTAATTTACATTGAAAATCTCACACGAAATCAATATTTTCAAGTATGCGTCAGTGCCAGGTCCAACTCAAGTTTTCACTTTCGCAGATGTTATGCAAATGCTTCAGGGAGTTGCGTCCCAGATCCTTGAGTGAGTACCTGGTCTAACTAGCGCAGCAGCACCAATATTCAGTAAACGTGCCTCGCTGTCGAACTTCCCCAAAGTTCTAGAGGTCCTTTATTCCTCACACCGTTGGACTGTGGAACAGCCTCCCAGAGGTTGTTATGCAGTTGGAACTTCAGATGTGGAAGCGAAAATGCAATGCATTACTACCCTTATACTGTTCTTGCATTTTAGTCAAATTTTATCTATTTATCTATTTATTAATTTATTTTTTCTTTTTTAATAAGTGGGATCACTTCTTTTTGTATTTCCCTTTACTTCCTCTTACTTATTTCCTAATGAACACCATAATATTCTTTGGAAACTTAAAGAATTTCAAGTCAGTGGCCCCTTTGGTGGGCTTGTTCCATATGAATAGGTTTCATCTTCTGAATAATAATAATAATAATAATAATAATAATAATAATAATAATAATAATAATAATAGTAGTAGTAGTAGTAGTAGTAGTAGTAGTAGTAGTACCACCACCTGTGTTTGGTCCTCCAGCTCAGGGTACGAGTATCTGCTGCTGTCTTGTAGATTGGCACCTCTTTAGATAAAGGCCAGATGGATTCACAGTCGAAAATTACTACCTTTGTCAGAACGAGCGCCAGAAATCGTCCGTAGTGGGAGAATGATTGATAGGTTTAGGTCACTGAGTACTTTGTCTAGACCAGTGGTTCTCAACTGGTGGAGTCCGTGGACCACAAGTGGCCCATGGTGACATTTTGGGTGGTCCACAGGACGCTCACTAAATTTGGCAGTAAACTGGAGATTGACACATACGTTTTTAAACTGACTGAAATAATGCAGCAAGAACAGTTTTATCCAGATCAATAACTGACCATTCACTTTATAGTATTATTCCTATTCAAAAAATTTAATAACAATCTTCAGGTTGTAATTCTCGTGTAAGAAATGTGTTTTAACCCAAAATATTGATTGTCTATGCTTTGTTTATCGTTACTCACAAAAGAAATGGTCCAAGATGTATATTTTTTATTGGGTTAGTGGTCCAAGATCTGAACTGAATTGAGAACCACTGGTCTAGACAGTTTTAACCCTGAAAGTCTGATGGTTGAAGTAGGTAAGAGCCAGTAACCAGTGGCAGAGGTCTTTGGCTTTTGTCAACTAGGAACTGAATGGGGCAAATAATTGGGTATCCTTCTGTATATTAAGCTAATGAATCCTCCAAGGATTCTGTCATACTAAAGGATAAACAAAGTCTAGAAAATATCCTAATAAGAAATAGGAAAATAAAAAACTCGAATCAGTTTGGAAACATTCGATATGTACTCGTATAACATGAATTTCTGAGAATAAAGCTTCATGAAGAGTATTAGGAATTAGATGGCAGAATAGCGAGAAATAACACAATATGAGATATTGCGTTAGTTTCATTTGTCGATTATATAAAAATAGTATGGAAATGGAGGTGGCTTGGACATGTCCTTCACCTTACCTACGGGAGAATAATACATGTTAAGTGTTAGCTATGCTCTTGTGGGCACCAGAAGAGTTGGAAGACCTTAACTTACATAGATGAAAACTACGAAACGAAAGACTGGAAAATTGTGGAAGATAAAGCAAAAGAAAGACGTGCGGGCAGAATTTCACCGAGGTCCTTAATGTCGCACAGCGCTGGGGGCAATGATGGTAGCGGAATACACAGGAATGCCTGTATGAATAGCATTCTAAGCGCGGGATGCATTTTCTCGAGGTGTAACCGAGTACCGGGACCTTACCCTGAAAAAAGCGGGACGCCATATCTTAAAAACTAACTATAGAATCTTCTTGAAAATAATCTAATTATGTTTCCCACATCCAAATCACTGGAGTAGAATGAAAATCATCCAACCCAACCTAACCTAACATAGGGGCATGGCAAAAAAACCGGGGCTGGTGCAGTACTAGCACACATCTCAGGATTTGCAGCGTGCCTTCGGGCCCTAGCTGCAACCCCTTTCATTCCTTTTACTCTACCTCCGTTCATATGCTCTTTTTTTTCATCTTACTTTCCTCAGCCCTCTCCTAACAATTGTTTCATAGTGCAAGTGCGAGGTTTTCCTCCTGTTACACCTTCCAGACCTTTTACTGTCAATTTCCGTTTCAGCGCTGAATGACCTCATAGGTCCCAGAGCTTGGCCTTTGGCGAAAGTTTTATTTTCCATCCTATTTCAGCCAAGTCTTCCGTATATTGTGTGCCCAAAATTTTGCAGATTTCTTGTTTCTGATAAAACAGCCGGGAGATGATGTAGATTCTGGCGAAGAAAGTTTTTCAAAAAAGGATCTGATGTCAAACTGGCTCCTGCTCTTCGTCCATTCAAAGGATGAATATACCAGTGAATTTTATGTTTTTCCGGGTGCCCCAGCCCTAGAAAAACTATTTATAACTGTTCTATTCGTTGACCTAAGCAATAGGTATTGTCCAGTCGCAAGTAGCGTGGAAGAGGGCAGTGGTAGTGCCAGCAACCTCATCCGATGAAAATCGCCGAACACCGGAAAGGTTATCAACCTCTGGAGCTATTTTCTCCACAAGTCTGTCATTTTCTTTTTATCGACGGTTCTTATCGACAGTTTTCAAAAGCTTCGATCAACACCAACACTTGACTTGAACCCCCAGTAGAGTTGAAACAACTTCATGTCAATAGTTTGTTACAAATAATAAAATTCCCAAAGGCTTTCATTAGTACATGGAGCAGTGGCTGCATTATGTCCACATCTGTCATGATTATAACTCCAGATTGACAGAATCTGTTTGTTCGATGCTAAATCCGGCATTTCCTGCGTGAATACAGTTGAATGTTAGAAATTGCAGAGTCAGAATTGATTTGATGACGAAAAAACTCGAATCTGTAATCTGCAAAGTATTGTAATCATTGTGTGATTATAGTTTGGATTTTAAAGTAGGTTAGATTGTCTTTCGAAGCTGCTAAATCCAGGTTTTTATTAGAAATCATAAGATAAATGTCGCTGTTAGCAGTGAAGTGCTTTGGTCGTTATGTAATTTGTAATTACTATAACAGGTGCTTTTGCACGTTTTCAAAATTCACCTTCAGCTGTAAAATAGAATATGAAAATGGTTAGAAATAAAGTTATTTCTGTCATATTTCATTTCATGACTGAAGACACATGATGGCGAAACATGCGAAAACTCCTGATGTTATAAATACAGTTATACATATGTATAAACAAGTGTGGATATTTTAACCATTACATCCTTTGTTGTTCGAGAACTTTTTTGTTCTCGATTTCTCTTCTTCGAATCTCATGTTTTCGTATTTTCTTCTTCTTCTTCTTCTTCTTCTTCTTCTTCTTCTTCTTCTTCTTCTTCTTCTTCTTCTTCTTCTTCTTCTTCTTCTTCTTCTTCTTCTTCTTGTCTTTTTCATTTGAGGTTTTCCAGTTCATTTACCGAAATCCTTTTACAGAAATTAATTATTCAAATTGCTATTTCTGTCTCCCTGTCAAATTCTCAGCTGGTGTGAGTGAGAGAGTGAGTTAGGTTTGCAGCTAGGAGGAGGAGGTAGGAGGTGGTAGGAGGTAGGAGGTGGTAGGAGGTAGGAGGTAGTGAGAGGCCAGAGATTGGAGGAGGGGTGTTGAGACGGGGTTGAGTTGGTGGGGGAGGAGAGGAAAGGGGCGGTTTGTAGGAGAAGGGCTGCTTCCACCATCTGAATATTCATAAGGACACCAGCCACCACACAGCTGCAGAAGGGTGGCTTTAGAAATTCCACCTAACAGAAATAGGTGTGCGTGTGTCTGAGAGAGAGGAAGTAACTTAGTTTCAGAATTTGTTTCAGAAATTCCATCTAACAGAATAAGTGTGTTTGTGTGTCTGTATGAGAGAGAGAGAGAGAGAGAGAGAGTCTCTCTCTCCCCGCGTTTGAGATCCATGTGCGGATGATAACTGGTCCAGACACTTACCAAATTATGTGTTATTTCCAACAGAATTTGTATTTTATTGTGTGTGTGTGTGTGTGTGTGTGTGTGTGTGTGTGTGTGTGTGTAATTCCAGGCTGCGTGACTGATCACCCATTTGTTTTTGTGTCCTGCCGTTTGTACCTATAATTTTTGAGTGTGTGCACATGTGGTCTTCTGTTAAATATGTTATGTAATAAGTGCTTTGTTGTAAGATATATATATATATATATATATATATATATATATATATATATATATATAAATTTTTCCCATAATTGTCGTCGAAAACTGAATTGTAGGCACATGTGTGTGCTCTCTCTCTCTCTCTCTCTCTCTCTCTCTCTCTCTCTCTCTCTCTCTCTCTCTCTCTCTCTCTCTCTCTCTCTCTCATACGGTCGCAAAATAATATACGTATTATAAAAAAATCAACACGTGTGTGTCATATATATATCATATATATATATATATAATATATATATATATATATATATATATATATATATATATATATATATATATTCCTTTCTTTCTGACTAATACATACCTAATCAGGGATTGCGGAAATTATATATGTGTATATATATATATATATATATATATATATATATATATATATATATATATATAAATATAATTTGCTTCTATTGTAAATTTCTCCCACAAAATCTGCAGCACTTGTGCAGGAAATTTTCATTCATTTACGATGCCAAGTGAATGACCTCACAGTAAGGGAGAGAGAGAGAGGAGAGAGAGAGAGAGAGAGAGAGAGAGAGAGAGAGAGAGAGAGAGAGAGAGAGAGAGAGAGAGGGGACGAGCGAGTGAACAAATGAATAAATGAATAACATCGTAAATGAATGCTTTCTTTGACCCCAATATTCATTGAACAAACTGCTCTGCCGCTGGTTGTTCACCCTTACAGACAGAATTCCGTTTGCCGGCTTTTTTTTTAAATTATATTTTAATTTATGTGTGTTTTTGTACATTCGTATGCCATAGTGAGGTCATTTATTTGCACGCATTACAGACACACACACATATACACAGACATATATATATATATATATATATATTATATATATATATATATATATATATATATATATATATATATATATATATATATATATATATATATATATATATATATATGTTTATATATTTCAAAGCCGCTTTACCCAACTCTGTGAAATTCCGCCCCTCACCTCTTTCTCGTGTGCTTTATCTTACACAAATCTCCACGCATCTCTAGCCCCCTTCTCATAGTTCTCATCCAAACAGGTGTGGATCTCCCAACTCTTTTGGTGCCAAAGAACCCCAGCTGACGTTGTCACCTGCTATTCTCCCAGTCTGAAGGACATGTCCGAGCCATCTCCATGTTCCACGTCTCATTATCTCATGTACACATTCAGCTTTCGTAATGTCTCTTATGGTATAATTTCCGACTGTTCTGTCATCTGATTCCTCTTATCCTTCATAAACCACTCTTCTCAAAACTGCAGAATCGTTTAATTTTTCATTGACATGTGGTAATATAGATCATACAAGAATCATATGCAATCGTACTTTAGTGAGTAATTTTAATCTGTTTAATTTCCAGATCTTATTCAGCCTGTCCATTGTATGGTTGCCGTTTCAAAGAGAAAGGAAAAGAGGAATCAGATTTATCCGGATGAAAATACCTTTTGACGTTGTCATGGTAGAGGACTTTTTAAGGGAGGAAGGAGGATGTCTTAGAAGTCATTGTAAGGAGGAAAGAAAGATGTATTAGAAGACATTTTAAGGGGGAAAGAAAGATGTATTATAGGGACATTTTATGGAGGACAGAAAGGTATTTGAGAGAACCTTTTAAGTAGGAAAGAAAAATAGAAGACTTTTTAAGTAGGAAAAAAAAAAATAGAGGACTTTTAAGTAGGAAAGAAAAATAGAGGACTTTTTAATGACGAAAGAAAGATTTTAAGGAGGAAAGAAAGATGTATTATAGGACATTTTATGGAGGACAGAGAGGTATTTGAGAGGACCTTTTAAGTAGGAAAGAAAAATAGAGGACTTTTTGAGGAGGAAAGAAAGACTTCAAGGAGGAAAGGAAGATGTAGTATAGGACATTTTATGTAGGACAGAAAGGTATTTGAGAGGACCTTTTAAGTAGGAAAGAAAAATAGAGGACTTTTTAAGTAGGAAAGAAAAACAGAGGACTTTTTACGGAGGAAAGAAAGACTTTAAGGAGGAAAGGAAGATGTATTAGAGGACTCTTAAGGAGGAAAGAAAGATGTATTAGAGGACTCTTAAGGAGGAAAGAAAGATGTAGTAGAGGACTCTTAAGGAGGAAAGAAAGATATATCAGAGGACTTAAGGAGGAAAGAAAGGTGTATTAGAGGACTTAAGGAGGAAAGAAAGATGTATTAGAGGACTCTTAAGGAGGAAAGAAAGATGTATTAGAGGACTCTTAAGGAGGAAAGAAAGATGTATTAGAAGACTCTTAAGGAGGAAAGAAAGATGTATTAGAGGACTCTTAAGGAGGAAAGAAAGATATATACTAGCAGACTTTTTAAGGAGGAAAAAAGATAAATTAGTGAACTTTTTAAGGAAGAATTAGTGGATATTTGATGGAGGAAAGGGAAGATGTATTCGAGGACTTTATAAGGAGGAAAAAAAGATGTATTAGAGGACTTGATAAGTTGGAAGGAAAGACAGGTAAGAGGACATTTTAAGGAGGAAAGGAAGATGTATTTGAGGACTTTTTAAGGAGGAATGAAAGATGTAATAGAGGACTTTATAAGGGGGAAAGTTAGATGTATTAGAGGACTTGATAAGGTGGAAGGAAAGACAGGTAAGAGGACATTTTAAGGAGGAAAGAAAGACTAAATAGTGGACATTTTAAGGAGGAAAGAAAGATGTATTAGAGGACTTTTTAACGGAGGAAAGGCAGGTAAGAGGACACTTTAAGGAGGAGAGATACCCTTGGCCACAACAGGAGAGGAAATAGTACATGTAATCGCGTTTAGATAAGACTTAAAAAAGTATGAAAGTAAGACTTTTGCTGGCACTTAGGAATAAAGTTTATCAAAGCAAGAAGCTGTGTGTGTATATATATATATATATATATATATATATATATATATATATATATATATATTGAGACAGATAAGTTCATAAAAGTTGAGATAACTGTAGGGAACACTTAGATATGGATAAAATATTGTTGTATTTGAAGTGAAGGAAGTAATTAAGGCAAATAATGAAGGAGATTTGGAGAGTGAAAGCAACTGTAGAAGAAAAAGTGTTTCTGCTTGCAAGCATTGCCTCGTGATTGCCTCATCCCACGTAGGTTTTTTTTTATTTTTTATTTTTTTTTTTTGTAAAAGAAAACTATTGTGCCGGCTTTGTCTGTCCGTCCTCAGTTTTTTTCTGTCCGCACTTTTTCCGTCCGCCCTCAGATCTTAAAAATCACTGAGGCTAGAGGGCTGCAAATTGGTATGCCGATCATCCACCCTCCAGTCATCGAACATACCAAATTGCAGCCCTCTAGCCTCAGCAGTTTTTATTTTCTTTAAGGTTAAAGTTAGCTATAATCGTGCGTTTGGCAACCAACTGGCCGTGGTTAAAGTTTGGTGGCCCGCGGCTCATACAGCTTTATACCGAGACCACCAAAAGATAGACCTATTTTCGGTGTCCTTGATTATGCACTGTAGCGGCTGTACAGAAAACTCGGTTGCGCCGAAGAAACCTCGGCGCATTTTGTACTTGTTAATTTTCCTTTAGCTTTGTATTTGATGCTTGTTTGGAAAGAATAGCTTTTGAGGTAGAAACAGGGAAAAAAAAAAATCCGTAATTGCAAATTGCTTTCGTGAGGCCTGTCACATAAATTATGTGAGTCATAGCAAAGAAATACACAAAAATGTGGCGGGAGCCCATAAAACAGGACTGATATTGGAACAGAAAAACACAATCGACTGCAATTTGCAATCATTTATCATTTCGTCTCGACGGGTGTTAAGCCAAAAACTGTGTTTAGCGACAACTGTGTTTTAAAACTGTGCTGTGCGTGAGGAAGGCAGTTGTGTAGATTTAAAGTATCTTTCTGTATTTCCCATCACTTTCTGTTGCTTCTTTCAAATGAACGCCATCAAATTCTTTGGAAGCTTGAGTTTCAAGCCAGTGGCCCTGTGGTGGGCTTGTTCCATGTGGAAACGGTTCGTCTTCTGAATAATAATAATAATAATAATAATAATAATAATAATAATAATAATAATAATAATAACTAATGAGAATGAAAACGGTCCATCTTCTGAATAATAATAATAATAATAATAATAATAATAATAAATAAATAAAACAATAATATAATAATAATAATCTTGAGAATGAAAACGGTTCATCTTCTGAATTCTAATAATAATAATAACCTTGAGAATCATTGTCACGGTGATATACCTGTTAAAACCTCAGTTATAACCTATTTATATCCGGGAAGTACTGAACTCTATGAAATACTCTGAATTGATAATTATGCCCCTGGACAAATTTAGAATTCGTCCAAATACCAATTGAATTTATCGGATTATTATTGGCCCGGGGTTGGGGTTGGGGTAAGGGGCCGGAGGTGGGGGATAGAAGATAGTTTATTGTCAGCATGAAAGGTTTGGAAAATGGTTATCCAATGAGGTTCGAGGGCTTGGGAATTTGGAAGCACTCTGTGCCAGCGCCAGATTTTGTGTCTGAGCGCCAGGATGCTGGTTTAGGATTCGTTCTTTTGTTTGTATTATTTCTTGTATTTTTTTATTTTTTATTTTTTTGTCGAGGAAATAACTCTTGATTACTCATTCCGAGTTTTATATGTCATGGCGTAAGAAAATGACATTCTTAATACTTAGCAGGCAGCTGTATTTGTTTTGTGATTGTATTTTATCTATTTAGCGTTTAGTCTTTTTTTACAAATTGGAAGTGGAACTGTAGTTTTCCTTTGAAACTGACAGTATGTATATATATATATATATATATATATATATATATATATATATATATATATATATATATATATATATATATATATATATATATATATATATATATATATATATATATATATATATATATATATATATATATATATATAATTATGTAAATATACAGTATATATATATATATATATATATATATATATATATATATTTGCCTGAGGATATAAACAGTTTGGTCAATATACAAATATATATATTATTTATATATACATTTTGGCGTTTCTATATATATATATATATATATATATATATATGCAGTATATATGCATGTATGTATATATGTATATATATATATATATATATATATATATTTATTTGGTCTCTGAAATATATATTTTCCATATATATATATATATATATAATATGTATGCATATATATATATATATATATATATATATATATATATATATATATATATATATATATATAAATTAAAGATAATTGTAGTTGCCGGATTGAAAATTTTGCTGGGATATTTTTATATTACCTTTTCTGCCGGTAGATTACATCGACCATTCAGAATGATATACGTAGAGGCTTCTGTGATAAGGCCTGGTGATAAATAACGCCGAGATGTCTGATTCTCGAGCTAACAACCTGTAAAAAAGTATTTTGTATTGTGCAGAATTGGTTACATCACGGTACAGCATGGTTATTTCGCTGTATTTTGATGACGTCGGATTTATACGATTCCTTGCGATGATGAAATGCTGTAAAAGATAAAGATAAAACACACACACACACATATTCCCCGGCAAAGTAAATATATTCCACTCCATCTTGGAAATAGTGGTAAGGGAGAGTACTCACTCAGACCTGTCAAATTGATTAGCCGTCAGTTGTCCGTAGAGTACTATGGCCTGAGTGGGTCTAATACACTTGCTTTTGTTTGAAACCTACCGAAAAAGCTGTAGAGTAGGGGACATTATTATTATTATTATTATTATTATTATTATTATTATTATTATTGCTGTAGTTACTCAGTCTGCATTAGTTTCTTTAGTTGTGTATATCTTTCAAACATCCTCAATAAATTCGAGAGTGAAAAGTGAAAGGAAAAAAAATTGTTTGAATGTGACTCAACTTCCGCTCCTGTCTCAGAATCATGGCCTCATTTTAGTTTATTAACTGCAGTCAGTTCTCTCTCTCTCTCTCTCTCTCTCTCTCTCTCTCTCTCTCTCTCTCTCTCTCTCTATTTGTCTGTACACGTGTTTACTTTACTTTATAGCCTTATTTACAAACGAGGTCATGTCGTGATTGAAATTCCATCCATCCATCCTCAAATGAGGGGGAAGAGGGATTTGTTGGGGGAAGAACAGAAGGGAGGGGGAGAAACAATAGGAGGAGGAGAGAGAGAGAGAGGAGGAGGGGAGGAGAGAGAGAGGGCAGAGCCAGTCAGATCTCATTTGTCTCATGAACTTCCGAGGATAAGAGACTTTCCCCTCGCTAGGCCGAGGTGGGTTGGGTGCCGGGTGGAGGAGGAGGAGGAGGAGGAGGGGAGGAGGAGGAGGGGAGGAGGAGGAGGAGGTAAGGGTGGGGGTTGAATTTAAATCAATTTCAAAAAGTGATTTACGGTCGCACCTTATGTTTGAGGTAAAATTTTCTTTTAAAAAGTACTGGCGAGGGGGAACTCTCGTATTTCTTAGTTTCATGATTTATTCCCCATCATTGATTTTGTCTAAGTTAATATATCACCTCTCCGGTCTGCAGTGGTCCCACCCCCCCCCCCAACCCCGTGTCTCGATATCCGGCGAAGAAAATGTGCGCCCTACCTGTTTGAGAGAAGTAGATTTCCGATTGCTTCGTCAGCAATAATATCTCCCAGACGCCATATAACTTATGTATAGAAAACGGTATGCTAGTGGCGTCACACACCAGGTAGATACGGATATGTCAAATCAGAAATTTCTTTTTGAAATTTTTTTTTTGTGCTTTTTTGTTTATTGAGAACCAATATATTCGCACTTCTGTATGTATTTGATAGTTCATCTTTCTGCTCAAATATTTCGTTCTGTTATTTGTGATAAGTTCGTCTTAACGTAATGCAATTATAATGTGGTTCGTATCTTTAGTTTCATTTTCGTAATGTGAATTACGATTTTTAAAGGGAAAGTGGGAAATACCATAATGTATTAATTATGGTTGTTTCTAATAAAAAACAGGACAATATTAATGATGATTCGACTTATAAATATTTATAAATCTTTATTGACTAATCAGTTTTTGTTTAGAGATAAAGATTCGGTACAACTGACATCACTGTGCAGGTCTGATGCGGTCAGTTCCGGGTTTTTTAGAAAACATAAACATTGGGATTTTGGTGTTATCGCAGTGTGATGTTATCTGACTTTTACGTTTAGTGTGTTATCGCTGCCTCCGCAGCTATTCTAGGTATTCCTTGATTTAAAGCAAAATTGTTTTTATTCCGATGAATTTTCTTCCTATATTTTCGAAACCTGTAATTGTTTATCAGACTTCAGTTTTAGTTTTCTGTAAAAGAAAACTATTGTGCCGGCTTTGTCTGTCTGTCCGCACTTTATTCTGTCCGCACTTTTTTTTCTGTCCGCAATTTTTTCTGTCCGCCGTCAGTTCTTAAAAACTACTGAGGCTAGTGGGCTGCAAATTGGTATGTGGGTCATCCACCCTCCAATCATCAAATATACCAAATTACAGCTAGAATGATAGAAGGGTCTTCACGCTGGTGAGTAATGCAAAATGAATGTGAATGGAAAGCGAATGATGGAGAGGTCTTTACTCTTGCGTGTTATGCAAAATGAATGTGAATGGGAACTGAATGATGAAGAGGTCTTTACTCTTACGTGTTATGTAAAATGAATGTGAATGGGAACCGAATGATGGAGAGTTCTTTACTCTTGCGTGTTATGCAAAATGAATGTGAATGGAAACTGAATGATGAAGAGGTCTTTATTCTTGCTTGTTATGTAAAATGAATGTGAATGGAAACTGAATGATGAAGAGGTCTTTACACTGGCGAGTTATGCAAAATGAATGTGAATGGAAACTGAATAATGAAGAGGTTTTTATTCTTGCGTGTTATGCAAAATGAAAGTGAATGGAAACTGAATAATGAGGAGGTCTTTACTCTTGCGTGTTATGTAAAATGAAAATGAATGGAAACCGAATGATGAAGAGGTCTTTACTCTTGCTTGTTATGTAAAATGAATGTGAATGGAAGCTTAATATAAAATGAAAGTGAATGGAAACCGAATGATGGAGAGGTCTTTACTCTTACGTGTTATGCAAAATGAATGTGAATGGGAACTGAATAATGAAGAGGTCTTTACTCTTGCTTGTTATGTAAAATGAATGTGAATGGAAACTGAGTATAAAATGAAAGTGAATGGAAACTGAGTGATGAAGAGGTCTTTACACTGGCGTGTGATGAAAAATGAATGTGAATGGAAACTGAATGACGAAGAGGTCTTCACACTGGGCGAGTTATGTAAAATGAATGCGATTGGAAACTGAATATAAAAACCATTGACGCTTACCAGAAATTGCCATTTAGAAAGTCAGTCGTATTAATCAGAAAATATCACTCGTTTGGAAAGGACGTTGACACTGTTATGCAATGTGTAAGAATTTGTAATTAAGTCTGGGTTTGGTAAAAGGATAATTACACCTTTGCGGAAGATTTGTAGCAGGTTTGTACTTAACATCAATTTAACTTAGCATCTGCTAGTGATATTTCATTCGCATGCAGTTTCGAAATTGACATTCGGCGATTTTGTAACATTTACAGTGTATTATTGTGTAATCTTTAAACTCTCTGTTTTTAAAGTTTGCTTTTCTTTATTTTTTAAAACCTGAAAAAGAAAGGGAAGAAAAAGAAGGAACTATGAACACTTATTCTTTGCTTGAGTGAAAGCATGCTATTATTTTGAATTCATATCTTGTGAAAGTACTTGTTTTGGAATTCATTGCTGTATTGATAGAGGTGTTTTCTCTTCTCTCTCTCTCTCTCTCTCTTCTTCTTCTTCTTCTTCTTCTTCTCAGCTTAATCCCTAGTCGGGGTCGCTGCTTTTTAATATGCCTCCTCCAGGTATTTTGTCTTGAACTGCTCATTTCGTAATTGGTGTTGGCAGATTTTTTTTTTTTTTTTACTAACCTCCCCCTCTCTCTCTCTCTCTCTCTCTCTCTCTAGTGACTAGGTTAAATTCCATGTTAAAATCCGTATTACAGTATATATTAACAAGTGTCTTGGTTATTGGACATAGAAATTGTAATCATGTTTCAGGAGATGACTGAATCTTCTTTGCTTATATATATTATTATATATATATATATATATATATATATATATATATATATATATATATGTATATATATATATATATATATATGCATATGCATATACATATAATAATCAGATTCATTACTACAGCCTATACATGAAGTCTACAGAGATTAGAATTACTCTTTTTCTACAGCGTCTAAAGAATCTCAAAACTCATGCCGACTTAGGTTTCCAATCCCGCCATGTGGGGAGAGAGAGAGAGAGAGAGAGAGAGAGAGGAAGTTCAAGTTCACGTCACTTTGAAAAGTGGTTTGGAATCCGCTTTTAGAGAGAGAGAGAGAGAGAGAGAGAGAGAGAGAGAGAGAGAGAGAGAGAGAGAGAGAGAGAGAGAGAGACGAAGTTCAAAGTTCACATCACTGAAAAGATAGTTTTCTAATCCGCCATGAGAGAGAGAGAGAGACGAAAGTCAAAGTTCCAGTCACTCTTAAAAGACAGTTTCTAATCCGCCATGAGAGAGAGAGAGAGAGAGAGAGAGAGAGAGAGAGAGAGAGAGGCGAAAGCCAAAGTTCCAGTCACTCTGACAAGATAGTTTCCTATCCGCCATGAGAGAGAGAGAGAGAGAGAGAGAGAGAGAGAGAGAGAGAGAGAGCAACCCAACATAAATCAGGGAAGGTTTTGGCATAGCTGCTATTGCCATAAATTAGATACCCCGACCACAATATTAATTTGCATATAAATGAACGGCTGTGATACCGGAGGAAAAATTAATATAATTAATATTCAGGTTTCACCGTTGGGCAATTGGATTACACCGAACAAATTGTGATTAACAATTTAACTTTTTTTAACTTTTTCTCTCTCTCTCTCTCTTTCTTTTTGAGGGGGTGGAGTGGGGTTATGGTTTTCGTTTGATGTCGGCTTCTCTCTGTGTATATATATATTTTTTTATCCCATTTCTCTCGTCCCTCGCCATTGGTAGATTTCCAACTGGGGAGCGAATGATGTGGCTGAGTCTACGGAATTTTGTACTGACATCCGTGGGATGGAATTTGGTAGCAGTGGAATACATATATATATATATATATATATATATATATATATATATATATATATATATATATATATATATATATATATATATATATATATATATATATGGGGGTTGTGTGATTGCATTTATGGTAAACTTGACTTTCTCTCTCTCTCTCTCTCTCTCTCTCTCTCTCTCTCTCTCTCTTCAGTTGGATGTATGCTTGGATAAATTATACACACACATATGTATGTATGTATATATGTATGTTTATATATATGCATATATACACAAATATATATTTAGGATGAACCTCATGTATGAGAGAGAGAGAGAGAGAGAGAGAGAGAGAGAGAGAGAGAGAGAGAGAGAGAGAGAGAGAGAGAGCGCTCCACATTCGCATTAATCAACCAGGATCTTGTTGTTATTACAATTATTATTATTATTATTATTATTATTATTTTTGTTGTTGCTGTTGAGTATGTTATCTCCCCTGTATGTTGCAATGCAAGCGACGCGTATATAGTTCTCTGTCTTCATACTGCTTCGTTGCAATGTCTTCCTCTCACCGTTGGCCTGCGGAACAGTCTCCCTACTGAGGATATTGTGCAATTGGAACCTTATAAGTTTAAGGGAGTATGCATTGCATTTCTACCCTGAAGCAATTCTCCTTGGACTCTGATAATTTATTTACATTTTTATCTCTTTATTTATTAAAGTCTAATTCATTTTTCAGTAATAACTGATCTCTTCATTCTGTGTCTTCTGTTACGTTCTGTTATTTCTTTCAAACGAACGCCATGTTGTTTGGAGGCTTGAATTTCCAGTCAGTGTCCCCTGTGGGCTTGTTACGCATGAATTGGGTTTAATCTTCTGAATAGTAATAATAATAATAATAATAATAATAATAATAATAATAATAATAATAATAATAATACTCTCTGAAAGCTTGAATTTCAAGTCGGTGGCCCATTTGGTATGCTTGTTCCATGTGAATAGGTTTCATCTAGTGAGATAATAATAATAATAATAGTAATAATAATAATAATACTCTTTGGAAGCTTGAATTTCAAGTCAATGGCCCCTTTGGTGTGCTTGTCCCATGTGAATAGGTTTCATCTACCGAAACAATAATAAGTTCAAGATCTCTCCTGAAGAGCATTAGCGTCGCTTGATAAGCAAAAGGGGTTTTGGAAAATGATAAGAGGTTACTTCGTAAAGCTTAATTTCATTAGGCCTCGAGTGGACGTATGCAAATTAGTCGGAGCCGGCGTCTCCTCAATTAATCAAAACCCGGTTGGAACGCATTGTCAGATGGCGCGGGAACGTTCCTTCAGCTTGGGAGACTCGTAATTACAAGGTGTTTGTTATTAATAATCTGCTGAAAGTAGCTTTTGCCTCCCAGGTACACTTCCTTAGGGATTAAAGAACAGATGTCGAAGGTTTTGTCAGGTGGCGACGCAGGGTATGAAATCAGAAATGCTACGTTGCGATGACGCTTTTTTCAAATGGTAAAGTTTACACACAAGAGAATGGTTACAAAAAACAACGAATGGTATTAGTGCTATATCACAATATTATGATAAATGGTATTATTATTGTAGCATCCCCGTCGGGGGTTAGGAGGTACACTGTAGGCCTTACTTAAGGTTCTTTGCGGCGTTCCTTCGGCCCCTAGCTGCAAACACTTTCAATCCTTTTACTTTACCTCCTTTCATATTCTCTTTCTTCCATCTTACTTTCCTCAACCCTCTCTTAACAATTGATTCATAGTGCGACTGCTTTGAGGTTTTCCTCCTGTTACACCTTCCAAACCTTTTACTGTAAATTTCCGTTTCAGCGCTGAATGACCTCATAGGTCCCAGCGCTTGTCCTTTGGCCTAAATTCTATCTACCGTTTCATATTGTTCCTTTGTTTGGTCTCATGTTTGTTTATAATTTTAATAGCGTTCTCGGAGGTGATGTTTATTGTTTGTCCTAAGCATTTTCCATATAGTTTCTCAGTTCACTCATACATTTGTTTATATTTTAATTGTTTCCTGACGTGATTGTCAGCAGACTCGATGATAAAACAACCTGACACTTTTTTTTTATTTATCTATTTATTTCTTTGTTAATTTTTCTGTTTTTCTAATTACTGATCTCTTAATGTATTTCCTATTACCTTCCGTTACTTTTTTCGAATGAACACTAATATTCGTTGGAAGCTTGAATTTCAAGTCAGTGGCCCCTTTGGTGGGCTTGTTCCATATGAATAAAATTCATATTCTGAATAATAATAATAATATAATAATAATAATAATAATAATAATAATAATAATAATAATAATAATAATAATAATATCCAATCAGAAATCGTTCGTCTGGGTTCAGGTTCTATTCTAGGTACCGTCGACATGTTGCGACCAGCTCGTTGGTCATCCTCTGGACGTGGTTGCAGAAGGTCTGAAGAAACGAGGTGCTCGGGGGTATTTATAGGGGGGTCTTGATCGGTGCTGAATTATGATTGGCTGCCCGGGGTATGTACCCTCGGGCGGAGCCTACTCATCCAAGTCGATGTTCGGTTTTCGTCTTGCGTGCGAGCGGCGTCATATTGCTGGGGATGAAGAGAAGAATTTCGAACATGTCGACGGTACCTAGGATAGAACCTGAACCCAGACGAACGATTTCTGATTGGATAGTTTAATAAAAGACTTCCCTTATTCTGCAAACTATCCTTTTCCAACATGAATAATAATAATAATAATAATAATTTCATGTATTTATTTTAGAATTGGAAAGAGATTTGCGACATGAATTCGTTCATGTTGTGAAGCCTAGTAGTCACGAGGGCAGACGTGTGTCCATTGCACATTTCACGTAAATATGCATATGTATAACTCTTAGTTTTTTTGTCGCAGAGTTAAGAATTATAGATTTTTCCGCTGGGTGGGGACGGGATTGTTAGACAATGTATCTTTCTGTATTGTAGTAAAGGTCCTTTGAGAATTTTATCTAATTAACAGAAGGCTGTAATAATAATAATAATAATAATAATAATAATAATAATAATAATAATATTTTACCTAATTTCCAAAAGGCTGTAATAATAATAATAATAATAATAATAATAATAATAATAATAATAATAATAATAATAATAATAATAATAAATAATAATAATAGTATACCTTTCCTATGCGTACGTTTTATTTCGGGTTCCTCTCTCTCTCTCTCTCTCAATATTGTGAATAATGTGAACGGATCTGCTAATCGTTTCAACTTTTTTTTTTTTACCATGGCAATGCTCTCTCTCTCTCTCTCTCTCTCTCTCTCTCTCTCTCTCTCTCTCTCTCTCTCTCTCTCAATACTTTGAGTAAAAGTTATTTTTATCGTGTTCAGGCTACACGGAAAGCTCTCTCTCTCTCTCTCTCTCTCTCTCTCTCTCTCTCTCTCTCTCTCTCTCTCTCTCTCTCTCTCTCTCTCTCTCACTATGGGCAACATACACTAATACCTCGTCTCAGTTTCACATGTAAGGAACGCCATAGGTTTCTTTGTAATGCATTACTACCATGATACAATTCTTGTATTTTGATAATTACATTTTTACCCATTTATATATTAATTTCTTCATTTATCTGGTGTTCTAATAACCGGTCTCCTCTTTGTATTTCCCATTACCCTCTTTTACTTCTCGAATGAACACCATATTCTCTGGAAGCTTGAATTTCAAGTCAAGGCCCCCCTGTGGTAGGCTTTTTCCATATGAATAGGGTTCATTTTCTGGATAATAATAATAATAATAATAATAATAATAATAATAATAATAATAATAATAATAATAATAATAATTGGCGTATAACATTCCGTATTCACTCAGTTGTTGCGTAATTCAACGGGAGATCTGAAATTACTGTTGGTGGTCAGATCTGAAAAGTTTTCAGGCTTCTCCTTTTCATTAAAAAAACCGCTTAGTGTTTTTTCATCGCGCTTAATATAAATTGACGTACCCTGACCGAGCTGTTTTTTCTGAATTACAAGGCAACAATACAATGTCACTACTGTGGAAGTAATTGTATTTGTATCGGCCCTGATTACCGCTTCCAGATAGTCAGGCAGTCAGGTACTGTCATTAGATGACTGGAGTGCCGGAGGGTGACGTTTTTGTGGCCTCTGTGTTTTATATGTTTCACATTTGTTTGGCTTTTTTAGCTACTGTTTTAATAATTTATTTGATTTTAATGATTTATTTATATTTCGAACTATTTATTTATGGAGTTTGTTAATTTACATTTATTTTTCTTTTCTAATAAGTGATCTCTTCTTTCTGGATTTCCCGTTACCTTAAGGTAATTCTTTCTAATGAACACCATATTCTTTGGAAGCTTGAATTTCAAGTCAATACCCCAAAGAATAGGCTTGTTCCATATGGATAGGGTTCTTCATCCTAATAATAATAATAATAATAATAATAATAATAATAATAATAATAATAATAATAATAATAATAATAATAATAATAATTAGGGAACTCAGTCAAACTTGTTATACTTGATGTTCTTAAGGGAAGATCATATGTTTTGTATGTTGGTCAGAGTGACAGTACGCTTCGAAATGAGAGAGAGAGAGAGAGAGAGAGAGAGAGAGAGAGAGAGAGAGAGAATGCGAACTCTCCAAGGCAAGTTAGAATCAACTTGGACTCAGTTTATTGAACTTCGTCATAGTACAGTCAACTAATCGATTATTTAGCTAAAAAAAAAAAGCATGTGTACAAAAATATGGTTTGCATTGTTGGCGTTTGCGTTACGTATACATTTTTACTATTACCATTCTGCTCCTCATATATTATTATTATTATTATTATTATTATTATTATTATTATTATTTATTTATTTTATGTTTTGGTCTATCACAGTCTTCCTATTCGACTGGGTGGTTTTTATAGTGTGGGGTTCCGGGTTGCATCCTGCCTCCTTAGGAGTCCATCACTTTTCTCACTATGTGCGCTGTTTCTAGTAGCACATTTTTCTGCTTGAGTCCTGGAGCTACTTCGGCATCTAGTTTTCCCAGAGTCCTTTTCAGGGATCTTTGGGATCCTGCCTAGTGTTCCTATGATTATGGCTACAATTTCCACTGGCATATTCCATATCCTATATTATTATTATTATTATTATTGTGTATTATTATTATTATTATTATTATTATTATTATTATTATCAGAAGATGAACCCTATTCCTATGGAATAAGCCCACAGAAGGGGCCATTGACTTGAAGTTCAATCTTCCAAAGAATATTAAGGCGTTCACTCGAAAGAAGTAACAGAAGATAATGGGAAATGCAGAAAGAGGAGATCAGTTATTAGAAAAACAGGTAAACTAAGTAAACAAATGAATAAGTAAATGATAAAAAAAATAAGTAAATGATAAAAATACAAGGAGAATTGTGTTAGGGTAGCAATGCATTGCATCTTCGCTGGAACCTTCGTGTGATGACAGCTGTTTTACGTTTTGGAGCAGTGTTCTTTAGCGCATTTCATTGACAGTTCATGCCAGTATCTCGTTGTCATGGATTTCATATGTAGGTATGGGTATATAGTTCTATCAAATATTAACCATGGCACTGAACATGGTCATCGTTGTCATTTATTTTGTCGTTTTCTGGAGTGCTTCCCAGCTTTATAAAGTCGTTTTGTAGATGATATTTTGACATTGATTGGACCAAAATATTATCTTCTGAAAGATATGGACCAAAATATTATCTTCTGAAAGATATGAAAATATTGTTAGTGATTTTGAATCTTCTGTTGTGCTGAAAGTATTGTCATTTTGTGGTCAGTAAATCTGTCTATCTATCTATCTATCTTATTGTTTGTAATTTTGAATCTTTTGTTATTATAAAAGTTGTAATTTCGTGGTCGATAAATCTCTCTCTCTCTCTCTCTCTCTCTCTCTCTCTCTCTCTCTCTCTCTCTCTCTCTCTCTCTCTCTCTCTACCTACCAGACGCAACATCAAGGAACAGGCAGGATAATTGGTAAGTACGTTCAGCTGTGGAACGGACCAACGGTGTTTGGTCATCTGTTCTGTCTGAACATTGTGTTTACAGTGGCCCGGTTCAGAAGGTACGTGATGCCAGCAACTTGAGATGCTGGAAAAGGTATGGAATGATTTGGGATAAATGCTAGTGTGTGTGCTTTATTGTTTTTATGTATCTCAAAGTGGATGTTTTTGAATATGTCCCTGTGTGTGTGTATGTATGTGTGTGCATATGTGTGATGTTAAGGAACAATGTGTTTACGTTGAATTCATACTGTAATACTCAATAACATGTTGAATTTTATTCAATGCTTAGCTGAAATACGTAAGGGATTTTTATAATAAGGTTAGGGCAGCTGGGCGAACGGTTAGGTACTTAAGAATGATTTGAAAGATTAAGGTAACGCCAATAATACGATTTCAAAGCTTAATCAATTTCAACCAGATCAAGGTTACAACTATAATATAATTTCAAAGCATACTCAATTTCAATCAGATTAAGATGATAACAATAATACTTATTCCTAGATTTATAAATTAAGTCCAGATAAAAAAAATAATTTATCCTTACAAGATTTCTTTAAATATATTAATGAAATGCCACATAGTCGTCAAGGTCAGTATAATAATTATATAATATCTCCTTTTCATATTTTTTCACTGAATATGTCTAACTTAATTCAGGTCTGTGGAGTTCATTGTGCTGTTCATGATTCTCTCCCATTTAATCGTTTGGGGATTATTATCCATCTTTGTATATAACATAGTATTCAGAGTTCTCTGCTGCTATACACAATTGCCTTTCGCCGACGTGCTGTTTATGTAATTGCTGTTCTGAAAGTTCATTGTGCCATTACTTTTGTACCTTAGCTTTTTGCAGGTTTACAGAACTTATGTAATATTGTCTTGAAGGTATTTTAAGAATAGCTTAATGTTTGTTTTTTAATTTTTATTCTCATTGTACCATGATTCATTGTACCGTTGCTTTTGTACCTCAGCCTTTTGCAAGTTTACAAAATTTCTGTATTGTTAGCTCGAGAGTATTTTAAGAATTGCTAAATAGTTCCTTTTATTATTTTTCTTATATTTTTGGAGGTTAGGAGAGACTTTCTTCATGGGCTTGGAGGCCTATGCAGAAATAGTTTCAATTCTGAAAGCTTTGGAAGAGATATTCTACGTAGGCCTGAAGGCCTATGTAGAAAGTGGTTTTACTTCTCAAAACTTTGGGAGAGATATTCTACGTAGGCCTGAAGGCCTATGTAGAAAATGGTTTTACTTCTCAAAGCTTTGGGAGAGACTTTCTTTATAGGCCTGGAGGCCTACGTAGAAAGTGGTTTCACTTCTGAAAGCCTTGGGAGAGATTTTCTGCATAGGCCTGGAGGCCTGTGTAGAAAGTGGTTTCACTTCTCAAAGCCTTGAGAGAGATTTTCTTCGAAGGCCTGGAGGCCTATGTAGAAAATGGTCTCATTTCAGGAAGGCTTCAAAACCTCGTTCATTCACGGGATATGAGGATCTGAATTCCTTTAGACCTGAATTGAACGAAAAGGAGAGGAGGATGACAGACGGGGAATATCCCTTCGGCCCCTAGCTGTAACCCCTTTCATTCCTTTTACTGTATCCCCGTTCGTATTCTCTCTCTCCTAACAATTGCGATGTTTTCCTCCCGTAACACCTTTAAGGACTTGTTACTCTCGGTTTCCCTGTCAGCGCTGAATGACCTCATAGGGCCCGGTGACTGGCCTTTGGCCTAAATTTGGTATTACAACTTGCCTCCTCAGTTTTCCAAAACAGCTTATTCGATTGCTACCCATGCAGTCCCTTAGTCGAGCGGGCGCCAGTTCACAAAATATCAACCGGTCCATCTCTCTCCAGTCTTAGTTCTAGCAGGAGAAGCTTTCGAACTGGGACAGCAACAAACCTAAAATAATCTTTATGCATCGTAAATCGTAAGTAACATTGACGTCGATGAACTCTGCGCAACGAGAACGCTTATACAAATTGATAATCAACTTTACTATTTTGCTCACCGTCATCGGTCGAGCCAAATTCCGCCTCGTGTGAAAGGATCAATGGCACAGTAGTTGCCTTGATAACTTTTTTTTTGTTACGTCTGTGTGTGTGAGAGAGAGAGAGAGAGAGAGAGAGAGAGAGAGAGAGAGAGAAAGAGAGAGAGAGAGAAAATGTTTTAGCCAAAAATATTGGTCTTACTGTTAGAGTAAAAAAATATATATGTATATATATATTTATATATATATATATATATATATATATATATATATATATATATATATATATATATATATATATATAAAAGAGAGAGAGAGAGAGAGAGAGAGAGAGAGAGAGAGAGAGAGAGAGAGAGAGAGAGAGAGAGAGCGAATACACTCGTTAAAGCATCTCTACTAAAATTAAAATGTTCTAGCTAAAATATTGGTCTTACTGTTTGAGGCATATATATATATATATATATATATATATATATATATATATATATATATATATATATATATATAGAAATAGAGAGAGAGAGAGAGAGAGAGAGAGAGAGAGAGAGAGCGCCCGGCAGAATGCTCTAAAAAAGGTGAATGAAATTGTAAATCATCGATTGGAAGTTATCATTAGGTCTAAACGCCATTCATTTCCCTGCACACGTAATCCTGGAGGGGAAGGGGGAGGGGAAGGGGTTAGTGGAAAAGTGGGTGAGGGGTGAAATGAAGTCACATTTTCACCAAAACGTGAACCACCACCCACCTCGGAGAGCGAGGGTTCATTCAGCAATTTAGGGAAATTGTAGTTTTGAAATTGTAGTTTTTCAGTGCTTACCATTAACAGGAAGCTTCCCAAATCACTACGTAGTGTTGAAGTAATTATATTGATCGACAGTCGTTATATTGTATTTTCATTAAAGTATTCTTTCAACAATGATGCAGATAGCTGGTTTTAGAAGTATTTTCATTAGAGGTAGTCGTTTAGCAATGATGCAGATAGCTGCTTTTAAAAGTTATTGTAATGTTTTTCGTTTATTTCTGTTCTCGCTCAGTTCTGGGGATCTGGAAGTTAATGAGTAGATGTTTCATTCTGTTTAAATCTGAAAAAAAGACTCTGGTAAGTTAGGTAAACGTCTAAAAGGAATTATTTGTTGTGTAACGAAGCAATGAGCTGATGTTGGGTCCTAGCCTTGAGTGTTAACAGCTAACGGTATATAGACGTGAATTATGCCCATATACCTTTAACATTTGATCAGAGATTAATATTTTAAGGCTGAATAATTATTCATTGCTAGGGTAGTATCTTTTAAAGAGCTGTTGAACAGCTAATCTTATTGTATAAGTAATGTCTTCAGGATATCCTTCTCTTCAGAGGCCTGAAATTAAAGATTATTTTTGAGACGTTAAGTCTCCCTACGTAAGAAATTGCCTTGTCTTCCTTTTCTCCCGTAGGGGGGGCTAGTGGCGTCAGTTCATTGTAGGCATTACTTAAGGTTCTTTGCAGAAGAGTCCCGTCGGCCCCTAGCTGCAACCCCTTTCGTTCCTTTTACTGTACCTCCGTTCATATTCTCTTTCTTATATATCTTCTTTTCCACCCTCTCCTATCAATTGTTTCATAGCACAACTGCGAGGTTGTTCTCACGTTACACCTGTCAAACCTTTCCACACTCAATTTCCCTTTCAGCGCTGAATGACCTCATAGGTCCCAGTGCTTGGCCTCTGGCCTAAATTCTATATCTTCCATTGCCTTCCTTTTCCGTGCGGTACGACCAAAGAAATATAGTGACGAATAAAAGCTTTATCATCAAAGTTTCCGTTATCGCACATAAAACAAAGGAAAAATGAGAATGAGAGGCGGTGTGTGTGTGTGTGTGTGTGTGTCAAGCACCTTTGCCGCACACCAGTTAGGCAATACTGATAACGAATGTCACACCTGTTCGTCAGAGTGATGTTCGGGTAATCAGGGGTACGCGCAGTTTCCCCTCTGCCGATAAGAAAGTGTTACCAGGCGTTTGGAAAGTACAGAACTGGTTTCTGAGATGGTATTGCTATTATCATGATTCAGAAGCAAACCGCTTTTAATATGAGACTGACCCACCAAAGGGGCCATTGGCTTGAAATTCAAGCTTCCAGAGATTATTATTATTATTATTATTATTATTATTATTATTATTATTATTATTCTGAAGCAAACCCCGATTCCTATGGAACAAGCCCACCAAAGGGGCCATTGACTTGAAATTCAAGCTTCCAGAGATGATGATGATGATGAATATTATTATTATATTATTATTATTATTATTATTATTATTATTATTATTATTATTATTATTATTATTATTCATCAGTAAATTGCTATTCCATGGAACAAGCCCACCAAAGGGCCATTGACTTGAAATCAAGCTTCCATGAGAATATTATTATTATTATTATTATTATTATTATTATTATTATTATTATTCAGCAGTAGTCCCCTATTCCTATGAAAGAAATCCACCTAAGGAGCCATTAACTTGAAATCAAGCTTCCGAAGAAAATTATTATTATTATTATTATTATTATTATTATTATTATTATTATTATTATTATTATTTTTAGAATACTCGATTCCTATGGAACAAGCCCACCAAAGGCGCAATTGACTCGAAATGTTCATTTGAAAGAAGTAAGAAAAGGCAACAGGAAATAGAGAAAGAAGAGATCAGTTAATAGAAAAAGAAAATGGTGAGACAACATCTCAGTGAGACAACATCTTCAGCATGGCTTAAGTGACGAGTTCGGACTTCTTGAGTGACTGCAACCCCTTTCGTTCCTTTTACTGTACCTCCTTTCATATCCCCTTTCTTCCATCTTACTTTCCTCAACCTTAATGATTCATAGTGCAAATTCGAGGTTTTCCTCCTGTTACACCTTTCAGACCTTTTACTCTCAATTTCCATTTTAGCGCTGAATGACCTCAGAGGTCCAAGTGCTTGGGTAAATTCTATATTCAAAAGATTAATGAACTCCACATTAATAGGAATACAAAACGTTCATATTATAGTTTTTTCCATTTCAGTTATAGCTAGAAAACGCAGTTACGTAACAATTATGAATTATCTTAATATGAGATCACAAATAAACATTCGTTTTAATTACCAACACCAGTTTGAATCTCCGTGAGCTGACTGCCTCACCTGAAGCCATTGGCGCTTAGATACCTAACCACAGCTTACAGCCGCTGTTACAAAACAACTGGCGTTACAATCTGACCCATTATTTTTATTGATTTGAAAGGATTTAGGAGTAATAATGAGCGCTTCGAACGCTGTGTGGTGCTGGTGGCAATGGTGGTGATGTGGGTTTAATATATAGCTGTCATCGTCTGCTGGTGGTTTCTCTAAGTGTTGGGGATGAGTTCGTCTGGTTTATCTCTCTCTCTCTCTCTCTCTCTCTCTCTCTCTCTCTCTCTCTCTCTCTCACACAGGTGTTTCGTAGACTGCCACTTTCCGTCGACCACAAAAGTAGGGAATCAACTAGCTCGGTTTCAGTTTTTTATTTATTTATTTTTTTTGTGCGTTGTCCGAATGAGCTAGCTTGTGGTTGGGTCTCTTTCCTTATGACGGTAAAGCACCTATTGGAATGATACTGTACATCATTGGTTCTCAACTGGTTCCCCGAACCACAATTGTTGTTTGTTGTTTTGTCATTATTTATTTATTTTTTTTTATACTTTTATTATTTTTGTGATTTTCCAAAACTTCTCGCGGACTTCCTACCCTATAACCCACAGTTGAGAGCCATTGTTGTACATATTTGTATTTTCTTACTTGTTCGTTATTTATTAATTGATTTTTAAAATTTTTTAAATTGATTTTTTAAATTTTTTGTCCCCTGAATGAGTTAGTAATGTGGATCTCTTTCCTTATGAGTGTGGAGCGCATACTAAATGATACTGCACGCATTTGAAAGACAATTGTGTAATTAAAAAGAGGAAGAATGATAATGGGAGGTGAACTAGTTTTCGATAGCTGTTTGTACAACTTTTAATGTGTTTCATGTAGAACCACTGTAATTTTTTTCAAGCTGCGTAATACTAAGTTATACTTTGTCGGATGTGTTTTTACCTCAACAACTCCAAGGCCATTTATGTATTCCGCCATTTCTCATTTTTGATATTAACTTCAAATTGTGTCCGTCATGTTCGTTTTTTATTATTAGTATTTTTTTTATATGAAAACCGGGTTTAAGTTTTTTTTTAATCTATACTGTTAATATTGCCTGTAACCCTGTATCTATACTTTTCTTCGGTAACTGCTAAGTTATTCCCATTTTCTCCATCCCTGTTAATTACCAGTCATAATAAATTTGCTTTATATTTCCTGTGTCACCCTCTGTCCTCCTCCTCCTCCTCCTCCTCCTCCTCCTCCTCCTCCTCCTCCTCCTCCTTCTTCTTCTTCTTCACCATCATTTGCTTCTTATTTATCATTTTCCTGATGATTTTTTATCATATTGTTATCGTCTCTCGCTTTATCTTTACAATTGGCTTCATGTTCTATTAATTTTTTTCACCATTTTTTGCAGTTTTTAGTTTTTTGTAAAGAAAACTATTGTGCCGGCTTTGTCTGCCCGTACGCACTTTTTCTCTCCGCCCTCAGATCTTAAAAACTACTGAGGCTAGAGGGCTGCAAATTGGTATGATAAGCATCTACCCTCCAGTCATCAAACATACCAAATTGCAGCCCTCTACCCTCAGTAGTTTTTATTTTATTTAAGGTTAAAGTTAGCCATAATCGTGCGTCTGGCAACGATATAGGACATTCCACCAGCGGGCCGTGGTTACAGTTTTATGGGCCCCGGCTTATACAGCATTATACCGAGACCACCGAAAGATAGATCTATTTTCGGTGGCCTTGATTATACATTGTAGAGGCTGTACAGAAAATTCAATTGCGTCGAAGAAATTCGGCGCATTTTTTACTTGTTTTCTATTAGTTTCCATTGCAAGTTCCGTCTATTATTCTGTTTTCCTTTTTACCGTCTTCATCAGATTTGTTAGCTGCGTATGTTGTGTTTCCACCTTTTATCATTATCACGACCTGTTAGCTTCTTCCAGATTTATCTTTTATAGTTATCTTCATTTTTGTCTTTTGTATTTCCAGCCTAACTAAATTCCTCCTCCTCCTCCTCCTCCTCCTCCTCCTCCTCCTCCTCCTCCTTTTCATCAATATTTCTGGATCACGCTTTCTCCAATTTGATTGCCCTTTCTCCTTTGTCACCGGCCTTCCCCAGTTCCTTCGTTCGTCCTCGTCCTTTCAGATTTGCTTGTTGTTCCTGCTGTTATTTATTTTTTCCCTTTTTCCTTCGTAACATCCGCCTGGTCCCTTCCAAGCTTCATCAGTTTTCCCCCAAAAGTTCGTGCAGTTTTTGAAAATTTTCTTTTTTTTTGTTATTTATTTATTTTTTTGCAAATATTTGTTGCAAATTTCGCTATTGCTGATCCATCATTATTGTACGCTTTTTTTGTACAATAATTTACTGTTGAATTTTCTTTTGTTTATTCACCAGATCTCTTTTTAGTTTTCTGTAAAAGAAAACTATTGTGCCGGCTTTGTCTGTCCATTCGCACTTTTTTCTGTCCGCCCTCAGATCTTAAAAACTACTGAGGCTAGAGGGCTGCAAATTGGCATGTTGATCATCCACCCTCCAATCATCAAACATACCAAATTGCAGACCTCTAGTCTCACTGGTTTGTATTTTATTTAAGGTTAAAGCTAGCCATAATCGTACTTCTAGCAACTATATAGGATAGGCCACCACCGGACCGTGGTTAAAGTTTTATGGGCCGCGGCTCATACAGCATTATACTGAGACCACCGAAAGATAGATCTATTTTCGGTGGCCTTGATTACACGCTGTAGCGGCTGTACAGAAAAGTCGATTGCGCCGAAGAAACTTGAGCGCATTTTTTGCTTGTTTAATTATTTTACCTATTTTTATTTAAGGCAAGATCAGCTTTCCCCAGGGTTCTTGCAGATTTTTAAAATGTTGTTTTATTTATTATTTATAACTTTTTTTTGTAAAATTCGTTATACCTGATCTATCAATATTATTCGCTTTTTGTAGTTTTCTTGAATTTACTCTTCTTAGTTCATGAAGCCTCATTTTGATTTTTTTTTAATCTACTGACAAGTTAGTGATGTGTATTCAACATGTTTGTGGTATGTATTTGACAGGTTGCCGACATTTGTTTATGACATGTCTTACTCAGGTGTGACAAAACCTGAGAGATTGTCCATATATATATATATATATATATATATATATATATATATATATATATATATATATATATATATATATATATATATATATATATATATATATATATATATATATACAGTATAAAGTCAGTCATGCAAGGCTGACTACACAAAGTATTCTCATGGGTTTTCCACCAGTAACTATCACAGAACCCATGTGCCTTTGGTAGCCGTCTTTAATATTACAGGTATAATAGCTATGAGTACAACAGCTACCGGTGCCATTACCGTGACAGCTGACAGGTGATCAATCATATTACCATACGATGGTTAATGAACTTGTAGTGTAATTACTCCACAATTAGTAATCCAGGTAGGTAACCGCAGCCGCCTTTTTGCATGCGTCACTGGGACCACTCGGTTTGGCCCTTCCCAATTCAGCCTCTGAGGAGTCTCTCTCTCTCTCTTCCCTCTCTCTCTCTCTCTCTCTCTCTCTCTCTCTCTCTCTCTCCATTCGTAGCCTATTCGCCTAAAAGAAATCGGTACAAAAATTAGCTTTTGAAAGCTCTCTCTCTCTCTCTCTCTCTCTCTCTCTCTCTCTCTCTCTCCTCTCTCTCTCTCTCTCTGTTTAGTGTTACCTTCTACTAGCTTTTCTATTTTTTCATCTATTTTCCATGCAAAAGGGGAAATATCTACTCATAAATTTCTGTGGAGAGAGAGAGAGAGAGAGAGAGAGAGAGAGAGAGAGAGAGAGAGAGAGAGAGAGAGAGAGAGAGAGAGAGAGTTTCAAAAGCTAATTTTTTGCACTGACTTCTTTTGGGCGAATAAGCTACGGATGTAGAGAGAGAGAGAGAGAGAGAGAGAGAGAGAGAGAGAGAGAGAGAGAGAGAGAGAGAGAGAGAGAGATAGGCTTGCTGATACTGACTGAAACAGCAAACATATTTTACAGCTGTTGAAACTGTAACTGACGAAAAACACCATATTCACTGTATTTATGTCCAATTGTACGTTTGTATAAAACATAGAGAGGATAGAGTTTGGGGGGGGAGGGGTGTTGTTTTGGTACACGAGTGAGTTGGTAAAGGCTGTATTTTTGATAATTACTTATTTGAAAAAAAAAAACTCATTTTCAAAAGTCAGCGTATTACATTAAAATTGAGATTCGTAAATGGTACTTATCAGGCAGCGGGGACATAACAACGTACCTGTAGAACACGTGTAGATTCGAAATCTAAAAAATAAAAAAAATATAAAATCAAGTGAAAAACGCGCCGAAGAAACGGGTTTTCTGTACAACCGCCACAGGATATAATCAAGGCCACCGAAAATAGATTAATCTTTCGGTGGTCTCGGTATGATGCTGTATGAGCCGCGGCCCATGAAACTTTAACCACTGCCAGAAGCATGATCATGGCCATCTTTATCCTTTAATAAAGATAAAAACTACCGAGGCTAGAGGGCTGCAATTTGGTGTGTTTGATGATTGGTGGGTGAATAATCAACTTTCCAATTTGCAGCCCTCTGGCCTCAGTTGTTTTTAAGATCTGAGGGCGGACATGGGTGATAAAATTTGGGGAAAAAAAAATCAGCATTAATTTCAATAATAGGAGAGAAAATTTATAAGTAGAGGATTAGGGAGAAGAAATTAAGAAGGAGTACGTTATATATTTTTTGAAAGAAAATTGCAGGACGTTGTTGAATATTGATGAGAAGAGAAGCAAGAGGATGATAAATATGTTGAAGGGGTAATAGAGGTGATAAATACATTTAAAGATCAATAGAGGTGATAAAATACGTTCAAAGGGCGACAGAGGTGATACATATGTTGAAAGTGCAATAAATGGGATAAATATGTTTGCAGGGCCATAGAGGTGATTAATTTTTTAAAGGGCAATAAAGACGATAGTTATATATATTAAAGGCAATAGAGGTGATAAATATATTTAGAGGGCAATAGAGGTGATAAATATATTTAAAGGGCAATAGAAGTGATAAATATATTTAAAGGGCAATAGAGGTGATAAATATATTTAAAGGACAATAGAGGTGATTGATTTTTAAAGGGCAGTAGAGGTGATTAATTTTTAAAGGGTAGTAGAGGTGATTAATTTTTTAAGGTTAATAGAGGTGATTAATTTTTAAAGGTCAATAGAGGTGATTAATTTTTAAAGGGCAATAGAATTGATTAATTTTTAAAGGGCAACAGAAGTGATTAATTTTCTAAAGGGCAATAGAGGTACAGCATGTGAAGATGAATTGAAATGATTTTGAAAAGAGGAAAAAACTTAGACATTTCAGATGTAGAAGTAGTTGGTGTCTGTAGAACCACAGCTGTGTTAAGAGGTTTAGTCAAGTTTTACGCTGGTAACTGATAAAATACAATAAATCATGCGGTGCACTGTAGGCATTACTTAAAGTTCTTTGCAGCGTGCCTTATTTTGGAGAGAGAGAGAGAGAGAGAGAGAGAGAGAGAGAGAGAGAGAGAGAGAGAGAGAGAGTGAGTCATGATAAATGTAATGCAAGGTTTTAGGAACGAGATATGAAGCGAATATCATCGAGGTAAACCGTCGTGTCATTAAAAATATTTGTAATTGTTACGATTATTTTTTTTCTTCTTATTTTTATTAAGTGGCTACATGCCGGACTTACCATTTAACAATTGCTATGACATCATAATAATTCTAAAGAATATATAAATTGCATGTACATTATTTGTCCCGAAGCATTTTCGTCAAATCACAAACCCTGGGATAGCTGTTATTATTATTAATATTATTATTATTATTATTATTATTATTATTATTATTATTATTATCATCACAGTGATCATTATTATTATTGAGTCTTGCTTTCTCCAATTTTCGTATTTAGCCCTCTGAATCCGACTTCTGTAACCACCTGAGATCCCTAACTGGAAATTAATTGTATGCAATCTAATTTTTTCATTGTTATCATTTGCAATGTTTTTTACTATTATTCCCCATATTAATACTGTCATTACCATTATTATGGGTATACTATTTTTTCTGCTTCTTCAGGAAATGTGTGGATATTGCCGATTATCATTTTTATCGTGTTATTTTATGTGTCTAGAGTGTGTGTAATGTATTTGTATATTCCATGTATATGGCCCTGAGCTGAAGTAATGGATATTATTATTATTATTATTATTATTATTATTATTATTATTATTATTATTATTATTATTATTATTTATTGAAACTAGAGTACAGTTTAAAGAATGATGTCATTCGTCGTTGCTTTAACGATTCTTGTTAAGTGTTCCAAGAATTCAGAATAATTTAACTGTGTATCTCTTGCTCTGGGAATTTAACCGTGAATGTTTTGCTCTGGGAATTTGACTGTGTATCTCTTGGTCTGGGAATTTAACTGTGTATCTCTTGCTCTGGGAATTTAACTGTGTATCTCTTGCTCTGGGAATTTAACTGTATATCTGTTGCTCTGGGAATTTAACTGTGTATCTGTTGCTCTGGGAATTTAACTTTATATCTGCTACTCTAGGAAAGCAATGTATCTTCAGCAACAGGTTTCATGTGAAGTCCAGCATAACTGTATTTTTGTGCGTCTATATTTTCTCTACTCGTGGAGAAATAGTTTGGATTTCGTAGCAGGCCATTTTATTTACAGATACTCTCTGATAATACCAGGTCTTCCTTGTTACTGCTTCAAGCACTTGTGTGCAGTTTCATGCACTTGTTACTGTATTGCTGATAGAAGCTAGTGGCCAGTATATATGTGTATACTGCCCGCGCAGGAATTTATCCTTGTGGTGCACATGTGTGCTTTTGTTTTCAAACCAGCTTGTGTCTTACCTACAACCTTTTGCCAGTATGAAAAGCAACCCTTAGTAGGGGTGGTGCCGTCAGTGCACCTCATTCGGTGCACTGTAGGCATTACCCGAGGTTCTCTGCGGCGTGCCCTCGGCCCCTAGCTGCAGCCCTTTTCGTTCCTTTTACTCTACCTCCTTTCATATTGTCTTTCTTCCATCTTACTTTCCACCCTCTCCTAACAACTGATTCATAGTACAACTGTGAGGTTTTCCTCCTGTTAAACCTTTCAAACTTTTCACTGTCAGTTTCCGTTTCAGCCCTGAATGACCTCATAGGTCCCATTGCTTGGCTTTTGGCCTCAATTCTATATTCAATTCAGTTCAGTTCAAGTACAGATAGTAACTGTTGACAAATACAGCTGCACCTCACCTTAACACCTTAACAGGGGCTTTGGGAGTCTGGTCTTTCCGATAAGTAAGGAAGTCCTTTTAGCAACAAAGACCCTATTTTATAGCCGTCGCTTTGAAAAGTTTCCAGAAATCTTAACAGCTAACAGCAATTCCACAAAGTTCCTAACCTAACCTAACCTGTAATTTACACTTGGCATTAAAGTTAAGAGACTTCTAAAATGACATCAGATCTAAAATGGTAGCATAGGAATAGTAATAAATAAATGGTAGCCAGTATGTAAGCATGAAGTATGCAGTGTGTCATTGTCAATAAGGATTTATTATCAAACACGACGAATACAAGGACATTTATTTAGTTCACCCTTCGGTCATCAATATTACAATAATATTACTATTCAAAATATGTACACGCAAGAAAGGGAGTGGGGGGGAAAGGAGATGCGAAGAATTGGGTTGGGGTGGGGGGTCTGGGGGTGGGGTCTGGGTCATTTTCCATAGCAGAATCACCATGAACACATCATTACCAAAGAATGTGATATCCATTTGCAGCATACAGTCTCTCTCTACCTGGAAGGTCTGATATTAAAGAAGAGTTTTTTTTTAAGTAATTCTTGGAATTTTTTTAATGCCTTCGTTACAGATACCGAGAGAAATTGTTTTTGTTTTTTATTTTGATATGTCAGTTTTGGTTTAACTAGTTTTGAACACGAGATATGTTGACTGGTTTCTGTTTTTCTCAGATTATAAATGGGACATAGCCTTCACAAAACAAATATATGTATCTATCTATCAAATATATATATATAGTATCTATATATCTATATATATATATATATATATATATATATATATTATATATATATATATATATATAAATATATAAAGGGAGTGGTTTTTCCTTGTGTAATTTTAAGGTTCCTCGAAGATAATTTCCGTTGAGTGCCTGATTATTTAAAGGTTTGTACGAAAGTACCAATACGATAAGGAATACACACACACATACACACACACACTCCTTTATGTATATGTATACATATATACATATATATGTATATGCATGTGTATATAATTTATATATATCACATATGTATATATATATATATATATATATATATATATATATATATATATATATATATATATATATATATCTATAAATATAAACTTACACATTCATTACACATACACATACACATACATACACTCCAGCTCTCATCCAACGAAATTCGAGTCCTCCCTCTTCCTCTGCTTCGGAGAAACCCTAGAAATTCAATAAGGACAGAAAGTGGGGAAAGGGGAAAAATCAGTCCACAAGAAACGACAATAGTGCAAACTCTCTCTCCCCCCCTTACCCCCTTCCCCTTTCCCTTTCCCCTTCCCCTTCCCCTAAACCTGAATTTAAGAAGAAGATTTTTGCCTCTCGCCCCAACTTTGAAATGAAGGTGAAAAAAGATCGGACTTCCAAAAGATTTTCTGGTTGGAGACAGTGAGGTGAGAAGCTTTCTTCTTCTTCTTCTCTTCTCTCTCTCTCGCGGCGTCTGTTATTTTCGGAGTTGAGGTTTTGAAAAGCAGATGGTTTTGGTAGATGCGAGGAAAAAAATTTTATGTAATTTCAACTTTCAGCGATTTAGAGTAGAGAGAGAGAGAGAGAGAGAGAGAGAGAGAGAGAGATGAGATTATTTTTTAATTTGGAATCTCACAGAAGGAGTTTTGTGTTTGTTTGTGGAGCTTTAAATTACCACAGTTATTGCAGGCTGTTTCACTTCGTACTTGGTACATGCATACACGGACACACATGAAAACACACGTGTACACACGCACACATGTATATATGTGTATGTATAAATATATGTATATATATGTATATAAATATATATATATATATTTATATATATTAATATATATATTATATATATATATATATATATATATATATATATACATATACATACATACATACATACAACATACATACATACATGCATACATACATACATACATGCATGCATACATACACACACAAGAGAACTGTTCATCCAGCAGTTTTATAAACACAGGCGACTCCAAACAATTTGGAAATGATGACGATGAGGTCATGAAGGCCAGATGCACATGTAACTTATTACGACACGTTAAAAAATAAAAAAAATCGTATATACTCGTAGGCGCGCAAGCACGCACGCACGCACGCACGCACTCCCATAAGTTGGAACATATGTCTGCCACATTAATCCAGATACTTTCGTGTCTGGTCACACCTGATCACGAATTTCAGATAAAAGTACAAAATGTAACTTTCCATTGTAACATAGAAAGAGCGCCACTTTGTTCTTTTTTTGCCCTCAGTTCCTACCACCCTAGGGCGGAGGTGTTATCATCACTAGTGGCTGATTCAGTTGGGAGATCGACTGAGGCTATAATCTCGACCTCAGTCATTTTTATTTTTTTTTATAGATTTTGGAAGCGAATATATACCAGGGTAAATATCCCCGGGTAAATGAAAGCTTTTAATACAGTGGATTGTACTGTAGTAGGTGTGCTTACCGACTTCAGGAGTGACTCATAATTATATGTCTTCTCTCTCTCTCTCTCTCTCTCTCTCTCTCTCTCTCTCTCTATAATGTGATACAAAAAACTGCTCTGCTTATTTCAGAAATAGCCTATAACATGTTCTCTTCTCTTCTCTTTCTTCACACACACACACACACACACACACACATTTCATAAAGTGGTTAAGCCCTGCTTTCAACCTCTACCATAGGGAATATTCATGTACAAGATTATTTACATGTACTTAATATCTTTGTTAAACTGAACGGTCTTGTTATAGATAAATCTGTTGTATTTTCCGTACGATATTTTCACTGATATTTCCTATAAGACATAAGAAGGCATTAATTTTATGCATGCGACAATAGTGACACTCATTCCATTGTTTTTCCTCACTCTCGTGGCTGTATGCTACAAAGGATATGCTTTTTTTTTCTCCCATGGACAGTCCAGGCGCAAGCACCTGACTTCTTCACTCAGGCTCACAGACCTCGCAGGATTCCTCAGCTGGTGACGTCCTATCACGGACGCCATCGAGGGAAGAGGAGGAGTAGGAGTTGGGGCAGGAGTAACACTCCCTTCTGCTTGTTGCTGCTTGTTCCGAAACGCAAAACGAAAAGAGTATCTGAATTATTGCTTGCAAAACTTCCACAAACAGAACGCGAGACGACCCCCTTATCACGAGTGTGGCCTCTTTTAACTCGAGGACACTTTCGGGAGACCGAAGCTTAACCCTACGGGGTGAAGGGAATAAGGGTGACTATGACATCTACCTCGGCATCTTTCAAAAAAGGAACCTCTCTTAGGGGCGTAGGGTGGGGGTGGGAGGGAGGGGGGGGAAGAGAAGGAGGGAGGAGGGAACATCTACAAGGGTCAAAGTTTTGGGGAACTTGGTCTAGTGGGAGGAGGAGGTCTTCATGGGGTGGTGTGGAATGACTGGCAACACAGCGCTACATCACTCATTTTTGGGAGAGGGGTTGGGGCTTGCCCCCCTTATATGTGGGAGTCAGGGGGGGATCTGCATAGTCACCTAGTGCCATGCAGATCTTCAAAATGTCCTTTAGGTCCATGATAAAGGGGAAAGAAAGACCATGTTTCATAATAGATCCTCTGAACCTGGATATAGTAAGTAGACTTGGGGCCTTGATATCGCTTGCATTGTTATCCATGTATTATATCCAAGTTTCATTACCTATTTATAGCCATGATAAGGCTAGATTACTTTTCGTTTATGCACACACAACTTTGATTTTCCTATAGTACAGCTGTCACTAAAAATATCTGTGGTCCCGACTGGAATCTTTCAGCTATTCCACACATAATTCTCATGATAAGATGCCCCTGCATGGCTATTGCCATCCTAAGTATTTAAAGCATTGAACTTGTATGTTATTTTCTTCAAATTGAAAATTGGGGAAAGAGGGAATCCACTATTTTTTCCTATTTCTCGACATTTCATCATTCTACACTTCTGTCCGTTTAGCATATCCCGTCCAATGGCGTGGTTTTCAATCTCCTCTTTGTTGATTTCTGGTAAGGTTCCCTTGCCACTCAGCTCAGTTTTGGCTCAGCTTAGCTGATAGTACTCTGGGGCAAAGTCATTGGCCAGATTGGAAAGGAAGTTGAAGTCTGACGAGTTGCTGTTCTCGCTTGGGGCCGTGCTTCCATTGGCACCTGCGCCGTGACCTGCGTTTCCTGCGTTTCCGCCACCAGGTCCACCACCTCCACCTCCACCGCCACCACCACCGCTGCCCGCACTTCCACCACCATTTCCACCACCGCCTCCTTGCTCAAAGAAGTTGAAGGTGAAGTTGAGGTCGTGGTCATGTTGTTGTTGGTGGTTTGGATACTGCTGCTCCTGGTACGGTACGCCCTCGCCCCCTCCACTTCCATTGGTTCCACTCCCGCCGTAGTATCCTCCCCCTCCTCCCCCAGTTTGACTCATGTTGGCCATGTTGGCCATGTTAGCCATTGCTGAGCCCTTCTCTGAGTGGTCGTAACCTGTGGCACCGCTCATGCCATAAGAATCGTAGTAGTGGTGGCCTGTTGCCTCACCTTGTCCACCGCATCCGTACATGCCACCACCTCCGTACATGTAACCGTAGCCTCCGTATCCTTCACTGCTGCACATCATGTTGTTGTTGTAGTAGTTCCGGTTGTAGCCATATGAATCCATCCCATAACCACTGCTGTACATATTGTGGCCCCTCTGTTGCTGTTGTTGTTGTTGCTGCTGTTGTTGGTGATGTTGTTGGGCACAAGTGTAATCATAACCGTGGGTGTTAGAGACGCGCTGATTGGCCGCATTACCCATGAATTGAGGAGGAGTTGCCCGGCCCATGACTCTGTACTGGTCCATTGCCCAGGCGCCCCTGTAGACTCCTGGGTAGTTGGAAGCTGTGGCACCACGCCCTTTGCCTTCTCCACCACTGCAGTAAGAGGGGAAAGTCGACCCCCTCCCCGATCCTCGGCCTCCGGAGTTGGCACCGAATCCGTGTAACGAAACAGAGTTTGTTGTTGAAGAGATGGCCGTGCCTGCAGTAGTGGTCGTGGATGTCGGGGGCGCCCCTCTAGCTGAGGTGATGGGTGGGGTTGTGAGAGCTGGGGAGCCTGGCACTCCCCGCGTCCCTGTGAGATGGGCGGGAGAGGCCGTAGGAGTAGCGGGTGTTAGCGGAGGCGTGGCACGAGGGATGGGCGGTGTGTTGAGGGGCGCAGTGTCTGGCTGCCCGCCATCCTTCATGCTGATGCCCTCGCCGGCGAAAGTCACCGAAGCTGGGTACCGCAGGCCTCCGCCTTCTTCGCACTTTACCTTGGATGTGTCCATGGATATGAGAGGAGGAGGCTGAGTTTGGGGGCAGGCATTGGTGCCCACCTCGGTGCCCACGGTGGTCGGCGGCATGCCGGTGGCTGTGGAGACTCCTGGCAGGGGCAGGCTGTCGTTACTCTCTTCCTTCTTGACGTCCGAGGAGCACATGCTGTCGGGGGAGGAAGGCGCCGAGGACTTGGTGTTGTTGTTGGTGGCGTCGTCCAGCCCGTGGCGTCGGTCTTTCTTCTCCGGCTCGTCTGCCTTGGCCAACGCCTGGCGCTTGTGCTTCATGCGCCTGTTCTGGAACCAGACCTTGACCTGCAGAAGGGGAAAACATTAGCCTGATGTATTGGAAAGATTCAAGAAGCAAATTGATAATCCTTAACATAGGTTTTCAGTTGGTCCTGTTCTTGATGCGTTGGAAAAACTTCAGTAAACAATTATTTTACCTTTTTTTTACACAAATTTAACAAAACATGAGCAACCTAGTTAATATTGTTTCATTTGCAGTGTGGAAATCAATCTCCATGAAACATTAAAACTTCGTATGCAATACTTTCATAGGTTATTTTGGAAATAAAGGACCATAATAATGGCGAATTATTTGTAATTAATTACGTCAGCACTAGTACATAAGGAGGTGGAGAATAAACTTCGAAGAAATCATTGTGAAGGGAGAAACGGGAGAGAGAGAGAGAGAGAGAGAGAGAGAGAGAGAGAGAGAAAACTGATAAATACACAAAAGTTATTGAATATCTCACAAGCATTCAACAGAATCTATAACAGTTTGTTCGAATATGAAATTCTGCATCAAAAGTCATTTACTATTATTATCTTAAAAATTTAATAAAGAGTGAAACATGCTTCATTTTACTTTACCTAGCGTCCTGCTGGGATATAACCAATCTTAGGTGCAAATAGAATATATTCTTGGACGTTAGCTATATTTTTGGTAATTCCAGTCCGGTTATAGTTTGGTAATTCCAGTCCGGTTCTTCTTGGTTGTATAATGTTTTAGAGAATTAAATAGTCTGGTAATTATAATGTTTTTTTTTGGTTGTAAAATATTTTAGAGACTTAAATAGTCTGGTAATTCCAGTCCGGTTTTTCTTGATTATATAATATTTTAGAGAATTAAATAGTCTAGAGAATTAAATAGTCTGGTAATTCCAGTCCGGTCTTTCTTGGTTGCATAATATTTTTGAGGATTAAGTAGTCTGGGAATTCCAGTGCAGTTTTTCTTGGTTGTAAAATATTTTAGAGAATTAAATAGTCTGCTAATTCTAGTCCGGTTTTTCTTGGTTGTATAATATGTTAGAGAATTAAATAGTTTGGCAATTCTAGTCCGGTTTTTCTTGGTTGTATAATATTGTATAGAATTAAATAGTTACACTATTCTTTATTGGCTGAAATTCAGTATATAGGATATGGAACATCCTCTGCAGTCCACTTACAGTCAGTCAGTGATGTCAAGTTCTATGGGTATTAATTTAAACAAGCTTGATGGCTCGCGATACGCTGCGCTGGAACCCGGCACTGCTCGTCCTACCCTCCCAATCCCCTACCTACCCCGCCCCACCTAGGGAGGACAAACAGGTTTGTAGGAGGAGGGTGGATTTGTCATGTCTCCCCTACCTTCCCAATACCCTACCTATCCCGCCCCCACCAGGGGCGGACAAACAGGTTTGCAGGAGGAGGGTGGATATGTCATGTCTCTCCCATCCTCCCGATCCCCTACCTACCCCTCCCCCATCCGGGGTGGACAAACAGGTTTGCAGGAGGTGGGTGGATATGTCATGCCTCCCCTACCTTCCCAATACCCTACCTACCCCGCCCCCATCCAGGACGGACAAACAAGAAAGATAAACTCGGATTCTATTATTATATATTTTCTGTGCCAGTGGAAAGGTATTCTTCCAAGTGCGACAACTCGAAGGGCATCATGACCCAACTGACCTGTCGCTCCGTCAGGTCGAGGGAGGCGGCAATTTCTATCCTTCGAGGTCGACACAAGTACTTGTTGAAGTGGAATTCCTTTTCCAGTTCCAGAAGTTGCGTGTTGGTGTAAGCCGTCCTCAGTCGGCGGGGCAGGCCGTTCTCCGTCGACCCTGAAATGGGCAGTGGGTATTAGAGGTGGGGTCATCAGGATTATTGATACATATATATATATATATATATATATATATATATATATATATATATATATATATATATATATATATATATATATATGAATGAATTTTATCACATCACCGTGATTCATATACAAGCATTAAGCTACAAATATCCTTTAATATCCAATTCGCTCTATCTCGGCAATAATATATTTTCATATGTTACCCGAAGGGAAGTATTTTTAGTTGATAATAAGTTCGTCACCTCTTGGGCTCGAGCCACGGAAGACAAGAAACCGTGTGGTTTTAATGTGCGTCACTGTAGTCCTGAGTTCTTGTATTCCGTGGTGCGAGCCCACGAGACGACGAACTTATTATCAACTAAAAAAAAAAAAAAACTTCGGGCAACATATATGAAAATATATTATTTCCGAGGTAGAGCGAATTGGATATTAAAGGACATACATACATACATACATACATACATACATACATACATACATACATACATACATACATACATACAAACAAACCACCCACCAGTTTTGTAGCATAAAAAAATTAGGAATTCCAGAGTGATACTCTCATTTTTTTTTCCACTCGTTTCTGGACCTCCGATTGTAGGCCTTGATTTGTTAATTGAAAGAGAAAGATTATACACACACACGTATTTAGTTTATGTCAGAATAGAAAAAAATATGTACGCAGTTGCGCGTGAAGCCAGCACATCATATATTATCTAGAGAGATGACATTCAAAATAAATCTAAGAAAAACAGGATTTAGGACATAGTATGCGTCAGTGGTTAAAATGACATTCGATGGAGAAAGGATTAATGTGAAACTCTAAAATATTTAGGAACAGTGATATATAGTACAGGTTCGATTCGGCTTAAATTTAAAGACTAACCAAAGAGGCATACCAGAAATTGGTATGGTAAATAGAATGAATATTTTATTATTATTATTATTATTATTATTATTATTATTATTATTATTATTATTATTATTATTATTACGAAAGAGGGATAATACTATGCGTCTTGTACGATCTGAATAATGTAGATGATACCTTTAGTGCGCGAAATGAATTTGGAATACGATAAAATACCAATTATATTTATTCTCCTTTTAGCTCGGGTGGCGCTCATATCAATTGGACTACATTGCAACTGAGTGTAGGGAGAGTTGCCAGGTTGGCTTATTATGTTCGAATTGTTTATTTGTCTACGCAGGTTATTTTAGAGTCTTTGTTTGAATTATCGAAATCCCTCTGAACTTTAAAAATAATATTTATTGTTTTTATGTGATTGCAGGTTTTTCACTGAAGTGTGTTTATAGAATATTTTTTTCACTAAAAGCTCCTCTCTCTCTCTCTCTCTCTCTCTCTCTCTCTCTCTCTCTCTCTCTCTCTCTCTCAGTTGCCTTTCTCACTTTCCTCTTTACATACTGGTCGGTTGGAGGTTCTGCAGATGTTTCCTTCATGAAAGTTATACTTAAAAAAAATAAAAAAACCTACACTTAAATAATAAAAAAAAATTAATAAAACACCGTAAAAAATAATGAAAAAATAATAAAAACCTACAAATAAAATTAAAGGCTAGAAAGGACGGTCCAGTAATGATTTCAGTTTGAAACATTTTAACAGGCAGGGCTGTTTATTTACGCAATATAGACATTTTCAGCAAAGTGAATATTTTCCGGACCTGTCAGACTATCTTGAGTCAACATCAGCACATCTGTAGGGATGTAGTTAACTAGTTAGTTTAGAATTAACCGGTTAGTTGTAGTTTGATTAACCAGTTAGTTGAATTAACCGGCTAGTTGTAGTTTGATTAACCAGTTAGTGTAATTAATCAGTTAGTTTTAGTTGAATTAACCAGTTAGTGTAATTAATCAGTTAGTTGTAGTTGAATTAACCAGATAGTGTAATTAATCAGTTAGTTGTAGTTTGATTAACTAGTGAATCAGACTAGTTGAATTAACCAGTTAGTGTAATTAATCAGTTAGTTGTAGTTTGATTAACTAGTTAATGTATTTAACCAGTTAGTGTATATAACCAGTTAGTTGAATTAACTGGCTAGTTGTAGTTTGATTAACCAGTTAATGTATTTAACCGGTTATCTGAATTAGTTTGATTAACCAGTTAATGTATATAACCAGTTAGTTGAATTAAACAGTTAGTGTAGTTATCCAGTTAGTTGTACAGTAGTTTGATTAACTAGTTAGTATATTTAACCAGTTAGTTTAATTAAACAGTTAGTGTAGTTACCCAGTTAATTGTAGTTTGATTAACCAGTTACTGTATATAACAAGTTAGTTGAATTAACCAGTTAGTGTAATTAATTAGCTAGTTATAGTTTGATTAACCAGTTAGTGTATTCAACCAGTTACTTGAATTAACTAGTAAGCGTAATTAACCAGTTAGTTGTAGTTTGATAAGCCAGTTAGCTGAATTAACCAGTAAGTGTAATTAACCAGTTAGTTGTAGTTTGATTAGCCGGGTTAGCTCAATTAACCAGTTAGTGTAATTAACAGTTAGTTGAATTAACCAGTTAGTTGTAGTTTGATTAACAAGTTAGTTGAATTAACCAGTAAGTGTAATTAACCAGTTAGTTGCAGTTTGATTAACCAGTTAGCTGAGTTAACCAGTAAGTATAATTAACCAGTTAGTTGCAGTTTGATTAGCCAGTTAGCTGAATTAACCAGTCAGTGTAATTAACCAGTTAGTTGTAGTTTGATTAGCCAGTTAGCTGAATTAGCCAGTAAGTGTAATTAACCAGTTAGTTGCAGTTTGATTAGCCAGTTAGCTGAATTAACCAGTAAATGTAATTAACCAGTTAGCTGTAGTTTGATTAACCAGCTAGTGTATTTAACCAGTTAGTTGAATTTACCAGTAAGTGTTATTAACCATTGAGTTTAATTATATTTTTATTTAGGGTAAACAGAATGTGAAAGAATTAGTTATATCCATTACTCGAATGTTCTGATAACAGAAATATACTTTTTTTTTATTTATTTTTTATTTTTTTAATGATTTCATGGCAAAAACAAGTACACAGAAAAAACGTAGAATTTTGTTTTTTGTTTTTTGGGAAAATGAAAAACATTGTAGTAGTTACTAAAACAGATGTTTTATAGGTTAATTCTGTTATCATCGAAATTATGTAGGTGGCCTTGTTTTTTCCGTGTTGTTAAATTTTTAGCCATTTTTGTTTATGCTTGGTAACTCAAGGATTTTGGGAATTGTAACTTGTAATACAACAGGGTTCCTTCACCCCCTCTCTCTCTCTCTCTCTCTCTCTCTCTCTCTCTCTCTCTCTCTCTACTGTTAAGCATTTTACTGTTTTTGTCGTGCTTATTAACATAAGGGTTTTGGGACTTATAACTTGTAATACAACAGGGTTCCTCTCTCTCTCTCTCTCTCTCTCTCTCTCTCTCTCTCTCTCTCTCTCTCTCTCTCTCTCTCTCTCTCTCTCTCTCTCTACTGTTAAGCATTTTACTGTTTTTGTCGTGCTTATTAACATAAGGGTTTTGGGACTTATAACTTGTAATACAACAGGGTTCCTCTCTCTCTCTCTCTCTCTCTCTCTCTCTCTCTCTCTCTCTCTCTCTCTCTCTCTCTCTCTCTCTCTCTCTCTCTCTGACCTTATATTGCTTCACTAAATTGACCTTATCATTTTAATGTTTCGCTAAATTGACCTTATCGTGAAAGCGTTTCACTCAACTGACCTTATCATTATATTGTTTCACTCAACTGACCTTATCATTATAGTGTTTCACTACAATGTTTTTCATTATAGTGTTTCACTGAACTGACCTTATCATTGTAGTGCTTCGCTAAACTGACCTTATCATTATAGTGCTTCACTAAATTGGCCTTATCATTACAGTCTTTTGCTAAACTGACCTTATCATTATAGTGCTTCACTAAACTGACCTATTCATTATAGTGCTTTACTAAATTGACCTTATCTTTATAGTGCTTCACTAAACTGACCTTATCATTATAACGTTTCACTAAACTGACCCATTCATTACAGTGTTTCACTCAACCGACCTTATCATTACAGTGTTTGACCTTATCTTTTAGTGTTTCACTAAATTGACCTTTTCAGTATAGTCTTTCACTAAGCTAACCTTATCATTGTAGTGAATAAATTCTCAGTACTTGACTGCTGTATTTTGGTATATGGACGTTCGTTTTTAATCTTGTGGTGGTAATTATCATATTCATTTCCTCATGTCCCTATGAAATACAGAATCGGTAAAGTTCGTGTATTTGTGTGTGTGCAGGTGTGTAAATGAGTACATACTCACAATGATTCATCTCCCGTCATTATGGAAATTCGTCACGAGGAATGAATCGAAACGATTGTCGTATCTTATCGCCTGAACTGAGGTTTAGTGTGATTGAAAAGAGAATTTTCCCTTTTCATACCAATATATTTCTTTTTAAGCTCAGATTTTTGTACCCAAAGTAAGCAGTGAGAAAATGTCGCTACTTGTTCAAAATTAGTTGCCACTGGCGTGGTTTTTGATAATAATCCAAAAATAATTAAGCATTTTTTTTCTTCAGAAGTTGGCAGTAGATTCGTATTTTGATAATGGATAGGTGTATAGAACGATTGATACAGTTTTTATTTATTAAAGGTATTCTTTCAAGATCGTAATGAAACAGAAAAAAAAGTAAACATGCGCCAAAGAAACTTCGGCGCAATCGAGTCTTCTTTACAGCGGTACAGCGTATAATCAAGGCCACCGGAAATAGATCTATCTTTCGGTGATCTCGGTATAATGCTGTATGAGCCACGGCCCATGAAGCCTTAATCACGGCCCGGTGGTGGCCTGTCTTATATCATTGCCAGACGCACGATCATGGCTAACTTTAACCTTAAATAAAATCAAAACTACTGAGGCTAGAGGGCTACAATCTGGTATGTTTGATGATTGAAGGGTGGATGATCAACATACCAATTTGCAACCCTCCAGCCTCAGAGGTATTTAAGATCTGAGTGCGGACAGAAAAGTGCAGACGGACAGACAAAGCCGGCACGATAGTTTTCTTTTACAGAAAACTAAAAACCGTGTAGACAATGATTTAAATATCTTTAGTTTTTGTCTATAGAAATGCAAGGACCTTCATGTTTCTGTAAAACTAAATTATCATAGTTTGTAAAAATAAAATATACCGAAACTTATAAAGATTCAGATTCGTGATTAGGAACATCATAAACGCCACCAAAAATCCGGTGATAGATAAAGTGTTGATTAATGAAATTATTAAAATCACCGAAAAAAAATTAAATGTGGCGATCAAAAAGTAAGTGCTTTGATATACGAGGGGCATTTGGTACATAGGTACAGCAATTCAGAATTTCCTTATGATTCATAGAATATGCAATGGACATTTGGTTCCTAGGTACAGCAATTCAGAATGTCCTTACGATACATAGAATACGCAAGGAACATTTGGTTCATCGGTACAGTAATTCAGAATGTCCTTACGATTCATAGAATATGCAAGGGACATTTGGTACATAGGTACAGCAATTCAGAATGCCCTTACAGTACATAGAATATGCAAGGGACATTTGGTTCATCGGCACTGCAATTCTGAATGTTCTTACGTTACATAGAATATGCAAGGGCCATTTGGTTCATAGGTACTTTAATGCAATCTGTTATTATAGAACACAAAAAAACGAAAGCTTGAAAGGAGTTGGTAATACTGAAAGTAACCGAATGACAGATGAGAGTCGAATACTTGAATCATTTTGTAAATGGCAACTTTGTATATGTTGACAGCTTCTTAAGGTTTGGCGGAGCATCACAGTGACTTTATCTCTTAGTAAAGGACTACGTCCTAAACGGGAAGTAAGTGTGAAGACTTCCAACACACGGAACACATTTTAAATATTTTCCTTCACGTCAGGTGCAAGAGGCTGCTTTGTATGTGGTTTGGACGTCCGGTTGCACCTGTACCAGTCAAAGCAAGTGTTAGGGCCGAAAGGAAAGCACTGTACTCCAGGTAAATCTTCGTGAAACATTCAGTCACACGGGAAAGCATTTTCTCTGCCGTCGTATTATACGTTGTAACAGTCACATTTTACAACGTGCTAGTTTTGCCGCCGGTTGCTCACGTAAGGGTGCGTCGCCAACTTATCGCATACATATCACAAACATGTTGGAAACAAGTCAACGACTGTCTTTACTACAGTGAAACGTCATAAAAACTCCGGCAACTCATCACATGCATATCACAGACATGTTGACAACAAATCGACGACCGTCTTTACTACAGTGAAACATGGCATAAACACCTTGGTAACTCATCACATATGTATCACAGACATGTTGATAACAAGTCGACGACCGTCTATATAACAGTGAAACATGTCATAAACACTTCAACAACTCATCACATACATATAAAAAGCATGTTGACAAGTTGACGACTGTCTCTACTACAGTGAAACTTGTCATAAACACTTCGGCAACTCATCACATACGTATCACAAACATGGTGACAACAAGTCAACGATCATCCATACTACAATAAAAATGTCATAAACACATGTCGGCAACTTATCGCAAGCATATCACAAACATGTTGAAAATAAGGCATGGCCGTCCATACAGAAAAAATGTCGTAAATGCTTCAGCAACTTATCGCATACATATCACAAATATGTTGAAAACAAGTCAGCGACCTTTAGTGGAGAATGAACCGTTGGAAAATGCTGGATAACCACATGAAGCACTAGTTAGAACTACCAATAAGTCGTTGACTTGTACTCAACTTGTTTGTGATGTGTGTGTGATAAGTTGCAGACATGTCTAAGGCATGTTTTCCAGCAATGTGGATGCACCATAAGACAAGGACCAGAGTCTGGAGCTGTGGCTTTGTATGACAACGGACTGTTTTTTACCAAGCCAAGACAGGTCATCGTTATTTTATAGAATGAAACATTCAACAGATTCCATTGTGGACCCAACAAATAATAATAAAAAAAAATCAATAGAAAGAGTTTCTTAGCCATTACGAGAACAGCTCGTGTATACCTCCGTAATTGCTATTGATAAGAACGAAGAGCAAGTTTTTGTCTATATTGTTCATGAATCGACTTCTGAACTTTGTGTAAGAATTAAATATACCACCAATCCTTGAAGGTAACTATTGGAAATAAGGCGGTACGTGAATTACAAGTAATTCTCTCTCTCTCTCTCTCTCTCTCTCTCTCTCTCTCTTCTCTCTCTCTCTCTCTCGTGTACAGTTAATACTTCGAGACCCAATATAGAAGAATCAGGAGTTTATCAACTTTCTCGAAATACTATTCTGTAAAATTCCTTACTCGTGCGAATTTTGATCAGTAATTATATATATTTTGTGCATTCCCGGAGGCCGTATCTAAGGATTTTTCATTTCTTTAGAATGCACATTTATCTTATTAATATATAATATATATATACTATATATATATATATACTATATATATATATATATATATATATGTGTGTGTGTGTGTGTGTGTGTGTGTGTGTGTGTGTATAATAATACCAATAATAATAATATGTAATAATAAGAAGATGTCTCAAGTATAAAGACAAAACCGGTCAGGATTTACACCCCTGCGGTACATCTGCACATATGCATCACGCGCTATTATGATTTTAAACACACACACACACACATATTCATATTCATGTCCATCTTAATAGTGAAGCAAACTGCATAAAATCAGCCTCTTCATAGAAGAACTACTTAGAACATGAATACTACACCAATGTGTCATCCTCCGTTCTCTCCACCTGACTAAACCATCTCAAAACCAGTAAGACCCGTCCTCCCTCCTATGCTAACCTTTTTAACACTGCGTCAGAATATCTCCGCTTTTCTCATCCTTTAAAGTCCTATTATGCACCTACACCGGGCAAACTGTTTATTTAAACAGTCCCAAATTGAATTACCAGTCAGCAATCCCACCTTGCCCCCTGTAGAAGCCTGAGGTCTTTCCTCAGTCCTCCTACCTCTCTTCCTCACTTCACCTATTCTGTGACCCCAGTCTTTTCTCAGGCTACATCATCCATTTCATTTACCTCCAAATACCTTTACAATCATCTTCCTGGTTTCCAAGCACGCTCATAACTTTACTCTTGTTGAAATTTAGACTCGACGTTCTCTGCTTGCAAACTTTTCCCAAATCTTTCACTGGCCTCTGCGAAATCTCTGTACTGTTCCAGGTCAGTATTGCGTTATTTGCAAGCATCAACCATTCCACACTTCATTCGTGACCAGGTCTCTTCTCCCATAACTTTGCACGCATGACCAATGCCTTTCCTATGACTTATTACAAAATTCCATTATTAAGAATGTTAAACATCTAGGGATAATAATAGACTTAATTGCAGACCCACTTCTACAACAGATCACTTACTCTGTGATCTACATATTCTCACAAATGCTTTGCTTCCATAAAAACACTTTTAGTTACTTTCAACAACTTACTCTTCACACACATGTATTGCTTTCAATATTTGCTATCACAAGTTTTTCTAGGTCCATATAAGCCACTTGCAACTTTTCCATTTGCATTCAAACATTTTACTAAACTGCTTCTTAACAGATACGTGATCCACGCACCCTCTTCCTTAGTAAACCCACGCTGTTCTTCCCCTGTCGACTCGTCTGTTACCTGTCTTAATTCCCTTCTTAAAATCTTACCTTGCACCTTCCAGAGTGACTTAAAATTATACTTTGCATCTTCCATAGTGACTTAAAATCATACCTTGCACCTTCCATAGTGACTTAAAATCATATCTTGCACCTTCCATAGTGACTTAAAATCATACCTTGCACCTTCCAGAGTGACTTAAAATCATATCTTGCACCTTCCATAGTGACTTAAAATCATACCTTGCACCTTCCAGAGTGACTTAAAATCATACCTTGCACCTTCCATAGTGACTTAAAATCATACCTTGCACCTTCCATAGTGACTTAAAATCATATCTTGCACCTTCCACAATGACTTAAAATCATACCTTGCACCTCCCACAGTGACATGAATATCGTTATGACCCACTCAGTGCTCTGTTTTTTCAGTGACTATTCCCCTTATATGTATGTATATGCATATGCATATCTGTGTAATTGTGCATGTTGATTCTGGTACCCTTGGGAAAACAGCCCTATTCTGCGGTATCTCCATGTTAGAATTACTGCAAGATTTTTCCTTGTTTCGATGAAGCATAGATTTATGTCTGTAACAGCTGTTGGCAGTCATCTCAAAACCCGCCAACACGAAATCATCGTAATTACAAACATCAATGAGAGAGAGAGAGAGAGAGAGTTCGGCATATTTTAACTTAATTACGTTCTGGTTCATTACCACGAGTTTTACTACAGAAATCTAATTAAGTAAGCAACCGTGAAATATGTTTAATTTTGTTCCTTCTGGTCACGTTTCTCCTCGCAAAATAATTGTATTTCTGTATCTGTACTTTCGTTAACTTTAAAGCTAACCTTCTGAGGACAGATTGATGTGGAAACTCTCTTCGACTTCCCTGTCGCGTCTTCTCTCTGCTGCTCTTTGCAGCGACGTCTTCCTGTTCTCCAAGTTGATGATGAACATCGTCTCGTTCTCTGTCTGCTTCTTCGCCACGCCCACTTTATCATGTGCACACATCTCTTCCATCTTCATCTTCGTAATCATGTTCATGTCAGCGTTTACCCTTTTCACACGATATCTGTGATTTTTTTTGGGCACGGCTGACTTGTCGACACTATTTTTCATCTTGGAATCTCGGAGAGTGGTATTTCCAAACCATTTTCTTACATGAACGGGAGGTTCACTGATAAGCACCACCCCTATACGGCTCAGTTTCTCTACAAGTCACCACCACCCGCGGTCAGAGACAAAGCACAAATGTACTCACTGAAACTAACTCGTTCCTTCTCCCAAGCTCACTCCCTGCATCACGTCTTACCCCCACACAACTCTAACCCCACACACAACACACACACACACACACACACACACACACACACACACACACACATATTCCCTCACCGTATCTCCACTTCCCACTGCCATCACAGGTGTGATAGTGACTGTGTTTGTATGTGTGTGTTTGTGTATGTGTGTGTGTATATGTGTGTATTCGTTCCATTCGCCAACTGGCCAAAGTGATATACTGTCGCAGCAGGAACATAAAGAGAATGCATTTGCATTTCTCTCTCTCTCTCTCTCTCTCTCTCTCTCTCTCTCTCTCTCTCTCTCTCTCTCTCTCTCTCTCTCTCTCTTATTTGCACCAAATTTGGACTAGGTAAAGACATGATTTTTCAAGCCTTACACACACACATACATACATACATACATATATATATATATATATATATATATATATATATATATATACTACTATGTAAGTCTCAGGAAATCGTTCACGGGAATACAGTACATTTTTGGGAACAAATTTGCATAAGATAGAGAATATTTGCGTCCACTGTTTCTTCCAGGACATGTTTTTCCAACTTTTGCTTTCAATATCTGTCCATCTATTGTTTAGAATGATATAAATCTCTCTCTCTCTCTCTCTCTCTCTCTCTCTCTCTCTCTCTCTCTCTCTCTCTCTCTGGTGAGTATCTACAGTAATGCTTAATTATATAGTCAACACGGATACCTACGATAAGACATTTTTAAACTCACTGGTTATGAGGAGTGTCATTTGTTGAAACATCATTAAAATCCTATTGTCTATTGTAATTTTTATGAGTAATTCGGTAGTAGATGCGTAGTTATATATATATATATATATATGTATATATTATATGTGTAGAATTTTTTGTGGTTAAAACAGAATTCCATCAATTATAGGGGAGCCCATAGAAACGCCTGAGGAGAGAGACAGTTTTGGCTCTGAATATATAGCCTTTATTTTCCACATTTTGACTTTTCTGGGCTCCATTATATATATATATATATATATATATAATGTATATAATATATATTTATATATTTATAATATTTATATTATATATATATATATATATATATAGAGAGAGAGAGAGAGAGAGAGAGAAGGGGAGAGTGTGTGTGTGTGTGTGTGTGTGTGACAGGTTGTCAGATACTGTACTATTTTGTTAATGCGATTTCTTGCTACTTCGGTAAAAGAAAATGTTTAAAAATTGATGTAAATTGAGGTTATTCCTCATCAATTTGTCAGAGATCAGATAAGAGGTCCGGGTCAGTGAACCATGTGTCTAGACTGACTCTCTCTCTCTCTCTCTCTCTGAGGAACATAACAGGAGTGAGCGTAGTGTGTTTAAGAATAAGCTCGACAAATATCTAAGATGCATCCCAGACCATCAAGACTGGAAGATGCAAAATATGTCGGAAGATGCGTTAGCAACTCTCTGGTAGACATCAAAGGCGCCTCACACTGAGGGACCTGGGGCAACCCGAACGAATTGTAAGGTCTGTAAGGTAAGGATCATAGAAAAGGGACTTGGGACAACACCAGAATCGTCGCTCAAGTTTCTCGATTCGTAGGGCAAGTTACTTTGACTTCAGATCTTCAGATATTGAGCTCTCTCTCTCTCTCTCTCTCTCTCTCTCTCTCTCTCTCTCTCTCTCTCTCTCTCTCTCTCTCGTTCATAGATTAGAAATCATTGGAATCGTGGCTCACGTTTCCTGATTCTTATGACAAGTTATTTAGACTTCAGGATTCTTTATTCTACACTTTGAGGTTTTCGATTAACCATACTAGATTCTAGTAAGCTAGATCTTGGTAGCTATTTGGTGACAATTGTGAATATACATTGCGCCCTGTGCGTGTCGGTTGTTTTGGCATGGGAGAATGGTTCCTAAATGCAGATTAATTTGGCACGTTGGTTGGTTAGATAAATGAAAGGTAACAGCCCCAAGGAAGTTTTAGAAGCATGTTTCTGCTGTTGGCTAATCTGACGCGTATATTTTAGTTTTCTGTAAAAGAAAACTATTGTACCGGCTTTGTCTGTCCGTCCACACTTTTTTCTGTCCGCACTTTTTCCGTCCGCACACATCTTAAAAACTGCTGAGGCTAGGGGCCTGCAAATTGGTATGTTGATCATCCATCCTCCAGTCATTAAACATACCAAATTGCAGCCTCTAGCCTCAGTAATTTTGTATTTTATTTGCTGGTTTAAGCTATCATAATCGTGCTTTCTGGCAACGATATAAGATAGAGCCACCACCAGGCCGTACTTAAAGTTTCGTGGGTCGCGGCTCATACAGCATTATACCGAGACCACCGGAAGATAAATCTATTTTCGGTGGCCTTGTTTATACGCTGTAGCGCCGTGCAGAAAACTCGATTGCGCCGAAGAAACTTAAGCGCATTTTTTACTTGTTTTTAAGTTATAACCAAGGTTATAGGCCAAAGTATCTTGAAATTGTCGCGGTGGGATCAGGCTTAAAATTGACAGCCAGGCAATTTGGGGTTTTAAATAATGTAAAGGATTTATATTTATTAGGAGAGAGTATGTGATTGCAGTTGTTAGTGATATATATATATATATATATATATATATATATATATATATATATATATACACATATATATACATACATACTGTATATATTATAAAGTACTTAAGAGGCCAGATCACGAAAACGACGAAAATTGAGTCATTTTCCTATATAATACCCACGTTGCCTCATCTCCGGTAGTCTTCATATCAGATGTGAATTAGATAATGGAATTGCACAAACAGTCTAACACAAAATAATTCAGAAATCATGGCAAACTTTATTTGAGTTTGGAGTCACCGGACGCAGTGAACTACCTTGTATGACTTGTATGAGTGTGTGCTATGCATGTGAAGTGTGACATAGCATGAATTATTTAGCAGAAGCAGGTCCCCATTGTGTTTTCAGATTGAATCCAATATGGCCGCCCCACGTTACCTGACCTACGTCATCAATATGTTCAGAGCATCAACTTCAGGTATACGGGTATTGCAGAGTGAGATTTCGTGGAATTGCATGCTGCCGATTTTGCGTAGTCCGAACGACTACAAAAAGCCCTCTTGAGAAATTGATTACTAGGCCAAATGTACTTCTTGGGTATCAGAAAATTGACAGAAATCTTTCACGTTGAAAATTGATCCCTGTTACCCCCTTTTCCTGATGCCGAGAGCAGCCAGATTTGTTGAACAGCTGAAGCACCAGTATGCTGTAAATGTGCTTCGCTGTCGAACTTCTCCAAAGTTCCAGAGGTCCTTTATCCAGTCACACCGTTGGAGTGTGGAACAGCCTCCCAGACAGTGTCGTGCAATTGGAACTTCAGAAGATCAAGCGAAGATGCATTGCATTTTCAAAATTTTTCTTATTTCTATCTATTTATTTAATAGTTTGTTAATTTAGTTTTTCTTTTTTAATAAGTGATCTCGTCTTTCTGTATTTTCCATTACCTTCTGTTCCTTTTCTTATATGAATACCATAATGTTCTTTGGAAGCTTGAATTTCAAGTCAGTGGCCCCTGTGGTGGGCTTCTTGTATACGAATGGAGTTCATCTTCTGAATAATAATAATAATAATAATAATAATAATAATAATAATAATAATAATAATAATAATAATAATAATAATATTCTTTGGAAGCTTGGATTTCAAGTCAGTGGCCCCTGTGGTGGGCTTGTTGTATATGAATAGAGTTCTACTTCTGAATAATAATAATAATAATAATAATAATAATAATAATAATAATAATAATAATAATAATAATATCTCATAGTGAACTTTTCGTAGCTTTGTAAGGAGAAGTGTGAAGTTAAAAAGCCGCTTGTGTTATTATTTGTTTTGCTGAATCATCACTGCATAACAGATGTACTTCCGGTACGTGTGTTGTGTCTGAAAGGTAGAAAGCATCTCGTGCAATGCATTTCCACGCTATTCCACTAGAACAGTGATTCTCAAACTGGGTGTCGTCTCACCCTGGGACAGTGCCTAGGGGTGCCGCAAGATTGTCATGAATTTTGTCTAGCTAGATCGTCTCAAAGAACATTTGTAAAAAAAGAAGAAGTTTGCAGAAGTCTTCATATAATTGTTATCAGTGTGTCTACTCTAATTATGTTTATCGAATTCTTCTGATATGCTCTTCGTTTGTACAGGATATTTCTGCATGTATGGTTATGCTGATTTTGGTTTGAGTGTGGATAATAATTTTATTTTTTGAATAAGAAGTTTATTAAATAAGAAGGGTTGCCGCGGTAATGATTGCATTAGTTAGGGTGCCATCACTAAAAAAAAAGATTGAGAACCACTGCACTAGACCTATATTGTATAGGTAATATGCTTTTATCTTCGAATGTAAACTTAATGGAACGCATGATTTTTATTTACGAATGAAGATATTTTTTTATGCTCTTCAAGGTTTTCAATGTATATGTATATTTTAATTCCACGTCTATATTTTGCGGTCGATTTTCAAGATAAATCTGAATTGTGGAATAATAATATACCTGCACAATGCTCTGAGAGTAACTTGGATAAATTGTAAAAAAAGTCTACGGTGGCTTCTCTCCTAATTTCATTAATTAATATTTTATTCAAATGTTAAACACTGACTACATAAATACCTGTAAAGTCTGATGTATGGAAATGACAGTAGAGTAATTAATAGGTTTGCCTGATGATTTCATTTTAGTAACTCGACAAGATGTCTTGTCAGTCGTATGAGATAAGGGTGGGCATTTTCCTCAGTACTGAGTACATTTTATATGCAATTAGTATATATATATATATATATATATATTATATATATATATATATATTATACATATACATACATACATACATTACATACATACATACATACATACATACATACATATATATATATATATATATATATATATATATATATATATATATATATATATATATATATACACACACATACACACGTGTGTGTGTGTGTGTACTGAGTGGAGGAAAATACCATGTAAGTACTGGAATAAAACAGTAAATATTGCGGTAAATTACCCAGGGGTTAGTTCATGGAATTACATAGTCATTGCAAATAACACGCTGATGATTTAGGACCGAGTCCTTTTAAGCTGTGAGTAAAATCAACACCTGTTGTGTACCTTTGGTAAATGTGCAGAATCTAAGTACTTTCTGTCATGTGTACTTTCACTTTTTCATAAGTACTCATCAGGGTGTCGAATAGGTGTGTCGAGTGAGTTTACGCAACCCTTCTGTTTATGATATCGAATGAATATTCATTAAAGTGTCGAGTAGGTTTTTGTAACCCTTCAGTTTGTGAAGTCGAATAAATATTTATTAAAGTGTCGAGTAGGTCTTCGTAACCCTTCAGTTTATGAAGTCGAATAAATATTCATTAAAGTGTCGAGTATGTTTTCGTAACCCTTCAGTTTATGAAGTCTCGATAAATATTCATTAAAAGTGTCGAGTAGGTCTTCGTAACCCTTCAGTTTATGGAGTCGAGTATTCATTAAAGTGTCGAGTAAGTTTACGCAGCCCTTCAGTTTATGAATTCTAATAAATATTAATGGAAGTGTCGCATAGGTTTTTGTAACCCTTCAGTTTATGAAGTCGAATAAATATTCACCGAAGCGTCGAGTAAGTTCACGCATCCCTTCAATTTATGAAATCTAATAAATATTCCTTGAAGTGTCGAGCAGGCTTACGCAACCCTCCAGATTGCAGCGTCGAATTGTTTCCACTCTCTGAGAACCAAAGCATTGAGTCGACTCTTAAGTCGACGGTTCATCAGAGCAGCTTCCAGTAGCGATGCCATTGAGTGTGATAACCAAATCAAATAATCGGAATTCGGAGGTTTCGTTTTTATTTATTCATTTATTTTTACTTTTTTAATAAGTGGAATCTCTTGTTCCACATGAATAGATTTCATCTACTGAGTAATAATAATAATAATAATAATAATAATAATAATAATAATAGTAATAATAATAATAATATTTCTTTAGAAGTGAATTTCAAGTCAGTGGCTCCTTTGGTGGGCTTGTTCCATATGAATAGATTTTATCTACTGAATAATAATAATAATAATAATAATGCTAATAGATTCACAATTTCGTGAAAAACAATCTGAGTGGATTTTTATTACTCAATAATAATAATAATAATAATAATAATAATAATAATAATAATAATAATAATAATAATTCTTTAGAGTGAATTTCAAGTCAGTGGCCCTTTGGTGAAGCTTGTCCACATGAATAGGTTTCATCTACTGAATAATAATAATAATAATAATAATAATAATAATAATAATAATAATAATAATAATAATAATAATAATAATTATTATTATTATTATTATATTATTATTATTACATATTATTATTATTATTATTTTAGCGGTCAGTTGGTTCTGGAGGCAATTTTTAGCATAAATAGGTGAAGTGATCTTTGCAATTAAGTGTGGTTTATATAATTTTTGATAAATTCATTAATAATTCTATACAATAATATCATTATTCCATCCTAAAGGAGCTGATTCCATACAGTATCATCATCTTCATCATTCCATCATTGTCATCGTTATTGATATAACACTTGAAATATTTCGTGATATAATGATCCTCTCTCCCCAACACACACACTGGCCATCCTCACAGTAAGTCTATAAAGGTTTAGCTGATTTTATCACGTTTACATCTGTTGATATCAGTCTAATCATAAATGAAAATAGGAGGTGAGAGCTAATGAAGCTATGATCATGTGTTTCTGTCTGTCTGTCTGTCTCTCTTTCTCTCACTTGAATTCTGGACCCAGCTGATGAAATGTATGCCTCTTGATATGAAGGACTCTCTCTCTCTCTCTCTCTCTCTCTCTCTCTCTCTCTCTCTCTCTCTGTTCGTCTCACATGAATCCGGGGGACCCATCTGATAAAATGTATGCTTCTTGATATGAAGGATTTTCTCTCTCTCTCTCTCTCTCTCTCTCTCTCTCTCTCTCTCTCTCTCTCTCTCTCCAGCTGATAAAATGTATGCCTCTCTCTGTGAAGTATCGCCTCGCATTATGAATGTATAATACATTGTCTTTACCAGACTTCTCAATGTTGAAAATGTTAATGCTAGTGACAAATTAACATTATTTTATGTACTGAATGTTAATGTTAGGACAGCAGTTACCTCAGTATGTAGATTACAAAAAGACCAGTATTGCGAAATGCAGGAAGGATTATTTATGTAGTCTCCTCTGTAGTTATGTATTCAAAGCACATAGGAAAATTCATCGCACAGATTTCATATGCTTTATTTTTATTTCAACCTAAAACTTAACCATTTCAATAACATAACACCTACTTGTAATAACTGTAATAACTAAGCGAAGAATTCTTTTTTGTACTTACTGCTGGAGTATTGCCGCTGGTTTGGGACACCTGGTGAAACATCTGTTGGTGGAAAACAGATGTTAGTGAATATGTAAAGTTAGATGTCCAATATTTTCTTCAAAAATGTTGTTTACACTTAAAAAAGAAGAGCCCGTGCATATATCAGTTGTAGCTGTCACGCAACCACACGGACAGGTTTTGCTGGTCCGCGTCACAGCTAAATTTAATCATTAAATTTAAAAATCTTGCCCTTGAAACATCGGTTAAAGTGATCTCTTTTAAGATACAGAAAAATAAAATAATTTTCATTATTCACAGTTATATCACAGTAACTTAAATCAGGTGTGTAGATTAATGATATGCATTTAGGGAGAGAAGTCATGCTTTCATAAAACTAATATTTCAAAGAGGTTTTTAAGTAGTTACAGAATTTTAGTGGCTTGTGAGGGTATCTTGGCAAGTTGAGAAGGCAAAGAACTTCTATAGGACCTGGGTACAGGGCGTGAAAAACGTATGGGCACCAGAGAAAGGAAAAGCAAAATTGTAGGGGTTATTGTAATGGCAGGATGTCTCTAATGACTATCAGAATCCAACTCGCAGGCTGAAGGTGGAAGCATAAGCACTACGAGTATAGCAATAATGATAGAGAGCTGAAACTGCTAAATAACTGATATATTCATTTAATGAAGGAAAGACCGATGATAACAATAGCTGATAATGATATGATGGTTATGATAATGAAGCTTTATGAGTAACTGACTGATTGCCTCCTCCATCGAGGGTTAGTGGCCATGGTGTGCGGGGAGTTTGGTTGCCTGGAAGTAATCGAATGTTTGTATTTGTCTGTCTTGCAAACAAATGACCATCACATTGAGGTCTGTGACGCTTCTTCATAGGCAAGATCCCAGGAGATCTGGAGTTGCTACGGGATATCCACACCCACTGACTGAATATATATTTTTTTTTAATAATGACGGTAAATCTCTGTTAACGTAAATACGATGAATATGTAAATGAAATTCACTAAATAACACCTTTTTCTATTAGCTAATTACTGGTATTTGGCTCTTTTTGTGATTTATGTTAGAGCAAGTCAGTTACTACATATTCTGGCTATTGGCTGCGAAGGAAGAACTGTACTTTAGAGTGAATTACATGATATATGTCAACGATACTTTAATTAATTTTTTTATGTTTTATTTTCACCTCAAAATGGAAAACGCCATTTTATACTCTTCAAGCATAGTTGCCTAAATTTTCAACTGAACAAAAATGCGTAATGCAGCTTACTCGCAACATACATCTATGTATGTATGTATGTACTCTACCTACATATCTATATATCTTGCATATAAAAATTTGAATTTGTAAGGAAAACTAGTTTTTAATATTTTTGTTTATGCATTTTTTGGGGAAGTAATTTTACCAAACGTACCCAAAATTTCCCGTGATGTCTCTTAGCGAATTTCGTCTTATCGAATAGTTCTATTTTTATATTTTTTCCCCCAGAACTGTCGGAGGGCCCGAAAAGTCACGAGTAGTTTCCGGAGACATAAATCTGGAAGAAACAATCACGGGGCCTTAATATTCTCCCACGTTCATAAAAAGCAACTTCCTTTTGTGTGTGCGTGTGTGTGTGTGTATGTATGTGTGTGTGTTTGTGTCGTACTTTTTGAAATAAAACTTTTTTAAAGCGGGTAGTGTTTCGGATGAGGAGGAGGAGGAGGAGGAGGAGGAGAAGAAGAGAGAGAGAGAGAGAGAGAGAGAGGGACCTCAGAAACGTGGCAGAGCCTAAAGGGGCCTCCTATCTACTCCTTGCCCCCTCCCCCTTATCCCTTCCCCTCCCCTATACCCCCTTTCCCTTCCCCTCTCCCTCCCTTCCCCCTCCTATCCCTTCCTATATTCCCCTGTCCCTTCCCCTCCTATCCCTTCCATTTTCCCCCTTCCCACCTCCCCCTCTTATAAAATTGACACCTTCCCAGTCCCCTCCTCCCCTTCCTATTCTCTCCTCCCACTCCCTCCCTCCTATAAAATTGACACCCCTCCCTCCTCCTCCCCTCCTCCCTCTCCTCCCTCCTCCCACTCCTCCTCTCCCTCCTATAAAATTGGCCTCTCCCATCCCCCTCCCCCCTTCCTATTCTTTCCTCCACTTCCTCCCCTCCTGTCACCTCCCCTCCTATAAAATTGACACCCCTCCCATCACCCTCCCCCTTCCTCTTTCCCCTCCCACTCCCTCCCCTCCTCTCGCCTCCCCTCCTATAAAATTGACACCTCTTCCTCCACCTCCTCCCCTTCCTATTCTCTCCCTCCCACCCTCCCTCCCCTCCTATAAGATTTACACCCCCCCACCTCCTCCTCCCTTCCTATTCTCCACATCCCACCCCTCCCCTCCCCTTTCAACGCTCCCCCCTTCCATCCCCTCTCCCTCCTATAAAATTGACACCCCTCCCATTCCCCTGCCCCTTCCTATTTTCCCCATCATCCTCCCCTCCCTCCCCTCCTATACAATTGACACCCCCTCCCTCCACCTCCTCCCCTTCCCTGCCTCTCCCTCCCCTCCTATAAAATTTACACTCCTCCTCCACCTCCCACACCTTTTTATTCTCCTCTCCCCACCCCTCCCCTCCTCCTCCCCTCCCCCTCCCCTCCCTCCTCCCCCTCCTATAAAATTGTGACACCCACTAAGTGCTAGAAGAGAGGGGGAAGATTCTCTTCTCTCCAGCAAACCATAAAAATTTTACTCGGCCGTGTCGCCTAAACTTGCGACATATCACTCATAAAATCACGGTTTATTATTGTTTCAGTAAACTTCGGTCCGCTTTACGAGGTGGGCCAGACAAAAAATGCATACGTTATGAAGTGGAAACTCTTTAATTGATTCATTTGAAAGTATTGCGTTCTCTCTCTCTCTCTCTCTCTCTCTCTTTCTCTCTCTCTCTCTCTCTCTCTCTCTCTCTCTCCTTTTAGGTGGAGTGCTGTTGCTGATGTTGATGCTTATGTTTTCTCTCTCTCTCTCTCTCATTAGCTATCTCTCTCTCTCTCTCTCTCTCTCTCCTTTTAGGTGGAGTGCTGTTGCTGATGTTGATGTATGTTTTTTTCTCCTCTCTCTCTCTCTCGTAATCCTATCTATCTGTCATTTAAGTATTTATGTTATATGTATATATATATATATATATATATATATATATATATATATATATTCTTTCTATATAGAGAGAGAGAGAGAGAGAGAGAGAGAGAGAGAGAGAGAGAGAGATCTATATGTATACATATATCTACTATATATATATATATATATATATATATTATATATATATATAAAACTTATAACAAGAATAATCAGTACAGTATAAACCATATCTCACCCCGGGCCATGAATTTTAAATTGCCGTATACCCAATTCTTTGTGTGTTTGTGTTTTAGAAAAATAATATCTCAAGATTGAGCGAAGTGAATTCGATCGAAATTAAGAGAAACATCAAGTGGGTATCCATCTTGGAACGATTAAAAATCATCAATTGTTAAGCCCGTTGCTTCTCAAACGGTTATCATTACTATCGGGTAGGTCTTTAAATGAACGCGCCAAATTGATGTCCATCCAACTGTAATCACCTCTGATTGAAATATTGCGTAAACACACGAACAGACACAGACAAAAAAACGAGCACTTTCACAGACAGCCACGAGTAAATAATATAATGTCCTTCCAACGGCATTTATAAAGGTAATGACAAAATAAACGCTTTAGATACCACCAGCGTTTTGACTGACAAATTTGTTAAAATATTCGATTGGTAATTGCTAGCTAGTTTCTGGTCTATTATCTTTTATCAAGTTATTTGCTAATTGTAAATTGCTGTCAATCTTACAATCATTTTTTTTGTTAAGTGATTTTCATCATCAAATTATTATAGGGTCTTTCGATTATTATTTTTGTTGTATTTCCTAAGGTTTTAGTGATGTTATTTTGGTTACAGTAACATATTTCATTCACATTTAAATTCGCGACTGCATTTTGGGATTTCAAGTTTGTGTTGGGAAAGGAGATGTATATTTAATTAATTTTTTCTTTTCGTGTTTAGTTCCAAGGGGAGTAAAATATTTTATTTGGTATCATCTTTTCTTATTAATTCTAACTTATCACCTTTTTTACTATTTATTAACTCACTTTCTCTTTTTTTACACTTTATCTTTGTAACCCTCTGGAAACTTCTCCTCCTTTTTTCTCTCTTTCTTTCTTGATATTTCATCTCTCTCTCTCTCTCTCTCTCTCTCTCTCTCTCTCTCTCAAATTAAAAAAAAAGTTAAGTCTTCCCTTGCGAGTTAACAGTATTTTGTTTTCGCGATTAAAATATTCATGTATGTAACTCCCCCCCCAGCCAAGGGGGCGGAGGAGGAGGGGGGGGGAGAGGTGGGGCGGGGAGTGTGGCGGCTGGAAAGCCAAGGACCCTAACCTAAAACTGGACTCCAGCACTTGGGCGGTTTACGATCTGGAACGCTGGATGAGCTGCCGACTGGAAGTTCCAGGGAGAATGGAGAACAGCTCGCGACGAGAGACGGATGGCTAGAGAGGGGAAAAAGTGAGAGAGAGAGAGAGAGAGAGAGAGAGGTGAGGGTGGAGGGTGGAAGGGGAAAAGGAGATTGGAAGTGAATTAAAACGAAGGGAAGGGAAAATTAAGGCTGTTAGTAAGGAATGAATTTATAGATTGAAAGGGTAATGATTGAGTGGTGTATATATATATATAATTATATATATACACATACATACTGTAAATATACAATATATTATATATATAATATATATATATATATATATATATATATATATTATATATATATTATATATATATATGTATATATCCATACATGTATGTATGCATATATATATATATATATATATATATATATGGTATGTATATATATATCATATGTATATATCATATATATACATGTATGTATATATATACACACACACACAAACATACATACTTACAGAAACAGAGAGTGAAAAACTTGTTCTAATTGAAGCTATACAGAGTAAAAGCAACACTTCTCCTTGAGGCCTGTCCAGTAATACCAGCTCAGGACAACAACCAAACCAAGTAAAAAAAAAAACACACAAAAAAATCACAAAAAACTACCGAAGAGGGTACAAGGGAAAGAGACGAATAACGGATGGGGGGAAACGCCAATGTGGCAACAAATTCCGGCTCGATTCCTGACCGGTTATTTGATTCACTTCGTTTGAGTTCTAACCGCACTCTCTCTCTCTCTCTCTCATCCTCCATCCTCTGGGTGGGTTGGTTGGGCGGGAGACGGGCCGGTAGCCGGGCGGGCGACGGGCGGTTGTGACAAGATTACACATCTCACGGAATAATAATAATAATAATAATAATAATAATAATAATATCCTTTATTTCCTCTCAGGGCCATATTCATTGAATAAACAAATTCAATAAACACAGTCTAGATTCATAAGATAAGATGATAAAAATGATAATCTGCAATATCCACACATTTGCTGAAGAAGTAGAAAAAGTAGAATTCATTATAATGGTAATGACAGTAATTATATGGAGAATAATCGTAAAAAAAATAATAAAAATTATAACAATTAAAAATACAGATTGCAGACGATTAATTTCCAGCTAGGAACCTTAGGTGGTTCCAGAAGTCAGGCCCGGCGCAGTTTACTCGCCGATTTTATTTTTGTGATTGTGTTACGTTACGGTGGAGGAAGAGAAGTGAAGAGAAGGACTTATTAAACATTAACTTCGTTGATACTATTGGTCATTGGGTGTCTTTTTTTATCATTGGCAGCTTCCCAAGATACTCTGCGATTGCCGTGTGTACTGAGAAGGGATGAGAACGGAACAGATTACTATACTTTATCATGTAATTTTCTCTTATTATCAGTTTCATTCAGTTCGTTTAGTGATTTTGACAGTTTTTGACACTATTTTTTTTTTTGTTTCGTTCTTGTTCCTGATTAATAAGGTTTTTTATTTGTCTTGATTTCTGACAATTTTTTTTTTTCTGAATTTCTCATCTCTAAATTTCTCTCTCTCTCTCTCTCTCTCTCTCTCTATATATATATATATATATATATATATATATATATATATATATATATATATATATATATGTATATATATATATATATATATATGTATATATACATAGTATATATATTTGTGTATGCATGTGTATGTGTCTATGTATGTATGTATTATTTATGATATATGTATGCATGTATGTATGTATGTATGTATGAATGTATGTATGTATGTATGTATGTATGTATGTATGTATGTATGTATGTATGTATTTATGCACAGGCAAACCGAATTTCTTTATTATTTCCAAAATAGCTTGAGGTTCTTTTCAAATCTGTCCCATTGCTTTGCTTTTAAAAATCCTGAAAGTATTTCCTGACACGAAAATTTAGAAACGCATTTCACACTTCCAATGTTCTTGCTAATATTTTTTGTTATATATAGCTTTTTCTAGCACCTCCTCCGTTGATGATCGTTCTTTCTCTCTAATGACTGGATGAAATTCTGAGCATGCTAACTGGACACAGCTTAGATGTCTATACAGAGAAGGTTGGCAGTGGTGCATTGTAATTTTCCGTCTTTTTTAAAATTTACACTATAACTTGTAGAGTAAATAATTATCAAATT
>NC_089757.1:36760764-36778264 GCF_040412425.1 Macrobrachium rosenbergii | reverse complement strand
GTGTGTGTGTGTGTGTATATACATTTAGATATACTGTATATACACAAACACATATATATTTATACACACACACACACACACATATATATATATATATATATATATACATATATACAGTATATATATATATATTATATAACGCTTTGTTGCCATGAAGCAGTCACGAAATTCTAAGCCTCAAATCCAATTTGTAACCAGTTCTCCACCTGATCTAAATAGGTCACCCGGACTTGCACTTTTACCATTTAACTTCTGTAGATTAAAAGAAAAATGATTTTTTCTCCATAAGCGATATTTTTTTACGGATAGAAAACGCGACTGATAATTAACTATCTTTTATATTTTAATTAGCTGTCTTTTTGATATTCACTCTTTTGTATATTTATACTGGCTGTACACTCACGGACACAAACAGACACACATGCTAGCGCGTGCGCGCGCACATACACACAAACACACATACGCACAATTGAAGAGTCGCCCATTATCAGGTTCTAATTAAGACCTTGTGGGGGCAGAGACCCGGTTATCGCCGGCAATTTGTGAGTTCCAATCCTTCTCATAGGAAATTGAATACACGGCTTCCTCGTTTCTCAAACCTCCCCCTCCCCCCTCCCCCCTCTCTCCCCCTCCCCTCCCCATCCACCACACTTTCACCCCTTCCATTCTTCCCTCCCCCTACCCCCCCTAAACACAGATTTCGACCCTCCTTCCATGTTGGTAGGGTGGGGGGTTAGGTAGGAAAGGAAGATGGCTGTGTCATCGGGGTAGGAGGCTGTTTTGGGGAGGGGAGAGGTGAGGGGTAGGGGGAGTGGCTTGGGGAGGGGGATGGGACAGGAGAGGTGGAGGTAGGGGACCCCGAGGGATCTGCGAAATTCTTTTCAGATGATTAGACTCGAAAACTTTTCCCCCCTCCCCGCCCCCTCCCAGTCCCCGTCCACCCTTCCCCTGTCCCCTTCTTTCCCCGCCCCCGTCCCCTTCCCCGTCCAACGGCCAATGTACTATTGCTAACATATGCTGCCTTTTAGTTAACGAAACTTTTGCGAAAAATGGGCGTCCCTCTCATTTTATCTCTCTCGCTTGAATCTTTAGCTCTCTCTCTCTCTCTCTCTCTCTCTCTCTCTCTCTCTCTCTCTCTCTCTCTCTCTCTCTCTCCTTCTTCTTCTTCTATTTGTCTGTTATCCCATGTACATCCCTTTATTATTTTTGGTATATACTCCCACTTATACAGCTTGAACCAACATCCTATGATTATGCTATTTAAATTATCAATATGACGAAAAATTTTAATATATAATTGGTTCATCTTCATCCTGAGACGACTTACGACCAAATATATTCCTTTTGATTAATCGATACTTCTAGTAAATGAATAACTTATATAGAAAGACAAACGAAGTGACGACTGAAAGTAGTAGTAGATAAGCACAACAATAGATCGTTGGAAGGAGAGACAAATAAAGAAATGAAGTTGATGGGTGAAAGAAAAATCAGACGAAGCGAAGGAAAGAGCAATATAGAATTTGAGTGAAGAAAGAAAGAAGGAGGTAGACACTGGAAGAGGAAAAGCAATGATGAGGGCGGATGAATTTAAAGCTAATTTGCATGCCTAAGAAAAATGGAAAGATTCGAGGAGGGAAAATAGAGAAGAAACGCCATCAGGAATGTAGTTATGACAGCTGGGTAAGCCTTCTGTATCACAGGAAGAAACAGATACTTAAGAAAATGGTGGAGAAGGGACACAAAAAGAGATAGAATAAAGAAGAAGAGTAGAGAAAAAGAGGACCTGTTTTAGTAAATGATGTAGGAACGAATAAGCAAGAATAGGGATAGAAAAAGGAGTAAGAGAAGGGTAAAGGTGAATAGGGGGTATAAAAAAAAAGTTGCTTATAAATAACCAGAAATAAGAAAAGAGATTTTGTAAAGAGAAAGGACTCGGAAAGAGATAGAATGGAAAAGAATAGAGAGGACCCGCTTTAGGAGATGGCGTAGAAAGGAATAGGGAAGGAAACGAATGGAAAAAGGAGCAAGGGAAGAGTGGTAGAGACGAATAGAAAGGCTGGTATAACAAAAAGTAGTGTAGAAATACGCAAAAACAAGAAACGATTTAGTACAAAGAAGAAAGGACTCAAAAAGAGAGAGATAGACTAGTGAAGAATAGAGAAGGTCTGATTTAGGAAAAGATGTAGAAATGAGTAGGCAACGAGTAGAATAAAAAAAAGAGCAAGGGAAAGGGTAAATATGAGAAAGAAAGGACGGCAGAAATGCAGAAAAACAAAATAAAAAAATACTTAATAAGATTAAAAGGGTAGTCATCGCTGAAGGCCTGAAGTACAGTATATGCATCTTTCTCACACAGCATAGGTTGTCTAGGCGTAGACGACACGACCAGATAAAGGGATCCCCTAACTCGTGTGGGTATTTGTGAGGTGGGATCATGAACTGAACCCATACAAAGGGATCCGATCGTATGTAAATCTCGGCGGGAATTGCCCTGACGCGCCTAGCAGGCCATTTCTATACAAATGTCGTCTATAGAAAATATATACACCGGTATTCGAGAGGCGTGTGTATATTATGTGTGTATATATATATATATATATATATATATATATATATATTTTATATAAATATATATATATATATATATATATATATATATATTTTATATATTTATATATATATATATATATATATATATATATATATATATATATATACATACATATATCTTTATATATTTATATGTATATATATAAATTATATATATATATATATATATATATATATATATATATATATATATATATATATATATATATATATATATATATGTATTTTTTTTTGAGAGAGAGGTGCCTTTCATTTAAAGGAACGTGAAGATTTTTTAGTATGGTGGTACTTTGTATAGATGTCTCATTAAAATGGGTGATTTGAAATAGATGCATTGTTTAATATAGTATAGTTATGCATCTCATAGCTGCAGACTTATAGGTAGAATTTTAATATAGAATAAAAAAGAACCTCTGTATGTATTAACAGGAACAAGTTCACTTCAAATTTATGCATAATATATCTGTAATTTTTAAGTACGCACTAATGTATTGTGTAAAGATCCTCTGTTCACACAGCTAAAAAATATTGATTTGAGAATAACCTCTTTTTGCTGCCTAGATTTATGAAGGAATGTGGTGCTGATTTCTACTTTCCGCTTACAAATTTTCAATTCTTCATCTGTCAATCAGAAGTTCAATTTTTTAGTTTTCTGTAAAAGAAAACTATTGTGCCGGCTTTGTCTGTCCGTCCGCACTTTATTCTGTCCTCATTTTTTCTGTCCGCCTTCACATCTTAAGAACTAATGAGGCTAGAGGGCTGAAAATTGATATGTTCATCATACACCCTCCAGTCATCAAACATACCAAATTGCAGCCCTCTAGCCTCCGTAATTTTGATTTTATTTAAGATTAAGGTTAGCCATGATCTTGCTTCAGGCAACGATATAGGACAGGCCACCACCGGGCAGTTGTTAAAGTTTCATCGGCCGCGGCTCACACAACATTATACCGAGACCACCGAAAGATGGATCTATTTTCTTTGGCCTTGATTATGCGATGTAACGGTTGTACAGAAAACTCGATCGCGCCGAAGAAACTTCGGCGCATTTTTTACGTTAACATTATTTTGAAAAGAGGAGACTGTTCGAGGTAGTTTGACACGCTCTTGCGTGAATTTAGGGTCTTTGTAAATTAAAGGTTCGTGCAAAAGTTTGGGTGGGGTCCAAAGACTCTCCCCTAAGGCGTTAAGATTCCACGGGAATTCATTAGATGAATTAATACTAAACAATCCTCCTTAGTAGTAGTGCCGTCAGTGCACCTCATGCGGTGCACTGTAGGCATTACTTAAGGTTCTCTGCAGCGTGCCTTCGGTCCCTAGTTGCAACCCCTTTCGTTCCTTTTACTGAACCTCCTTTCATATTCTCTTTCTTCCATCTTACTTTCCACCTATTCTAACAGTTGATTCATGGTGCAACTGCTTTGAGGTTTTCCTCCTGTTACACCTTTCAAGCCTTTTTACTCTTAATTTCCGTTTCAGCGCTGAATAACCTCATAGGTCTCAGTGCTTGGCCTTTGGCCTAAATTCTATATTCAGTTCAGTTCTATACTGAACAATCAGATAAATCTAGCGATTGTTAGTGAATATATATTGCATAGGTAAACATTGACAGTATTCTGAGATTTACGGTTGTGAATGAAAAGTGAAAATCTCTCTCTCTCTCTCTCTCTCTCTCTCTCTCTCTCTCTCTCTCTCTCTCTCTCTCTCTCTCTCTCTCTCTCTCTCAGTCTGAAGATTTTATCGAAAGTTGTCAATGACATTTTGAAAATTTAGCGAAAAATAGAAACATTTCAAATCCATTCTCTCTCTCTCTCTCTCTCTCTCTCTCTCTCTCTCTCTCTCTCTCTCTCTCTCTCTCTCTCTCTCTCTCTCAGCTACCTAAGTCCCCAGTTCTATTGGGGTAGTATTTCATGAATATGTTGATGAATTTTCTATGTAAGGCTTTTGTTTCAGGTTTTCCACACATGTCCCTGAAAACTCCGAAAAAAAAAATCCGAAAAAAAAAATCCGAAAGAACTCCGGAAAAAAAATACAAAAAAACCCGAAAAAAATGTAAAAATCCGAAAAAGCTAAAAAAAAAATCAGAAAAAAATCCGGAAAAAATTAAGAACTGGAAAAAAATGCGAAAACTGAAAAAAAAACTTCGGAAAAAATCCAAAAAACTTTGAAAAAATCCGAAAAAACTAAAAAAATCCGAAAACTCCAAAAAAAACCGAAAAAAAACTCTGCAAACTCCGAAAACAACGGGAAAAACTCTCTATTCTTACCACGCGTACCTATGCGCTCATACTCTTCGTTCAAAGAGTTTGTTTTTTCCTCATCTCTGCATGCTGCGGCAAGATTTGGACAAGACCGTAATGGGTGTGTTTTTTTTTTTTTGTAATGGATAATGTACTGCTCTCTAAGAAGGTTTTAAGTTTGAGTAGGAGCGGTGACTTGTTGTCTGCATTGCATCAATGGGGGTTGTCATGCAACATCTCGATTGAGCTCTCCTCCTCCTCCTCCACGTACTCCTCCTCCTCCTCCTCCTCCTCCTCCTCCTCCTCCTCCTCCTCCTCCTCCTCCTCCTCCTCACGACATTCAAACCATTTTAAGATTGAATCGTTTTGTTTCCTGAATAAGATTCTCTCCTCTGAACTTTTTCATTCATTCATTTGATCTATTTTACACGTCGGCATCTATTTATATCTATTTGTTTATGTATATGTATATTTATTTAGTAATTTCGTAATGTATTTTTTTAAGCTTATCATCAAATTTTTTTAATTTGCATTTTTAATATCTTTCCTATTGATGGATTTCGCAAGAACTTCTGTGTTAAATTTGGTTAAAATTATGTTAAATTCTGTGACTGAATCTATTCTCTCGGGCAATAGCAAATAGATATAGCAATATTGCTTCTGATTCTTATTGAATTAAAATCTCTCTCTCTCTCTCTCTTCTCACGGGCAATAGCAAGTAAAAATAGCAATTTTACTTCTGAATCTTATTGAATTGTAATCTCTCTCTCTCTCTCTCTCTCTCTCTCTCTCTCTCTCTCTCTCTCTCTCTCTCTCTCTCTTTGTGATTGCCGCCTGACGCAATCATTTAATGTTTCACTGATAAGTATCAGGTAATTGTTTTCCCTCATACAGTGAAAAGAGAATCACATCTAATTTGCTTTAATACAAAATCATTTGAAATCATATGAAAGCATTGTTTTTTTATTGTAGAAAGTGGAAACACGAAGTGAAATCAGTTGTATTTGTGTTCATTAGAAGAAATTCCCCGTAGGGGGGGGGGTTAGTGCCGTCAGTGCACCTCATGCGGTGCACTGTAGGCCTAACAGTTGATTCATAGTGCAACTGCTTTGAGGTTTTCCTCCTGTTACACCTTTCAGACTTTTTACTGTCAATTTCCATTTCAGCGCTGAATGACCTCATAGGTCCCAGTGCTTGGCCTCTGGCCTAAATTCTGTGTTCAGTTCAGTTCAATTAGAAGAAATTCCATATGCTTCAGGTCTTCAACGATGACTGCCCTTTTCGTCTTGTTATTAATTATTTTTTCCTGGTTTTCCGTATTTCTTCTCATATTTACCTTTCCCTTACTCTCTTTTTCTATTCTTATCCTTGGCTATTCATTTCTACGCCTTTTCGTAATTGATTTAAATAAGCGTTTAACTTAGAATGTTGGTGGAATTATAAGGGGATGTAAGTAAGGAATATACTCCGATTGTTATGTAATTATAATTTGTAATTATGTAATTATAATTTGTAATTATGTAATTATAATTTGTAATTATCATAATTTGCATTAGCTGCTCATTGGATAGGATCAATGCTTATTGAATTCACGCTCGAGATAAAGTAAATTGAATTCATGCTCAATACTTGTTGAATTTACGTACTAAACGCTAATTGAATTTAGGTACGCTGAGATAAAAATAAATTGAATTCAAATGTAATTTGGACTGACGAATGTAAATTGTTGTAAAGTGGTTCCTCAGTTCAGATCGATATTATCTGATAAGAAATGACAGGTAGCTTCATCATTGTAAAATTAACAGGTGCTTGTAATGTGCTTTTATGTGTTGCCAAGCAAATTCTGACTTCGTGTTGCTGCCAGCATAATTGTAATAAGCGTGTAGCATAACGCTTAACACTAAATGATTTGTTCGTTCTGATACCCCGGCCGCGGGTTTGTATCTTTCCTCATTTTGACAAGCGTTTCCAAATTGTGAGGAAATTGAGAAGATCAAGGGGGCTTTGTGGTTGTTAACATTACATAAGTATGTGGTAAAAAATTGGCCTGTAGATTGTAATTGTATGGATTGTAGTTTCGTAGCCAAGTTGTAAATTAAGCAAAACCGCACATTTCAGAGGCTAAATATGAAGCATGAACAACATTCTGTGTGTGCGTTATGCTTGTATTTGTGTGTGTGTGGTGTGCGTGTGCGTGTGTGAGAGAGAGAGAGAGAGAGAGAGAGAGAGAGAGAGAGAGAGAGAGAGGCAGAGGCAGAGGCAGAGGCTAAATATGAAGCATGAACAGCATTCTGTGTGTGTGTTATGCTTGTATGTGTGTGTATGAGAGTGTGTGTGTTATGCTTGTATGTGTGTGTATGAGAGAGAGAGAGAGAGAGAGAGAGAGAGAGAGAGAGAGAGAGAGAGAGAGAGGCAGATGCTAAATATGAAGCATGAATAGCATTCTGTGTGTGTTGTGCTTGTATGTGTGTTTGTGTGTGTGTGAGAGAGAGAGAGAGAGAGAGAGAGAGAGAGAGAGAGAGAGAGAGAGAGAGAGAGAGAGAATTTCCTGTTGGTTTGCTTGTCCAAATTGAGAGTGTAAACAATCCCCGGGTACTATTCAGTAGTACATTTTTAAGTTTTCCTTTGGTGTCCTTGTCCAAATTGAAAAGGAAGTTAGCCTCCAGGTACTTTTCAATGGTACCTTAGAACCAATTTTAAAATCTTGGGCCTGTATTTTACAGTCTCTAACCTCCGTTTGATTCAGACTTGCTTATTTTACTTAAAAATTTGCAGTCTAAAAGGCTAGAGAATCCTCAGACCTGAAAGCTATTAGTGATAGGGAATTTTCTTTCGCTGTGTAGAACCCGTAAAGGGGAGGGGGGGCGGGTTAGTGCCCAACAGTTGATTCATAGTGCAACTGCTTTGAGGTTTTCCTCCTGTTACACTTTTCAGACCTTTCACTGTCAATTTCCGTTTCAGCGCTGAATGACCACAAAGGTCCCAGTGCTTGCTAAATTCTATATTCAATTCAATTCACTGTGTAGAGAGGCGTCACTGAATGACCACAGAGGTCCCAGTGCTTGGCCTGTGGCCTAAATTCTCTATATTCCAATTCAGTCCAATCCGATTAATGTGTGGAAAATAAACGAAGGAGTTTATTTCTCCATTATAGTTTATTTTTGAAGTTTATTTTTGGCCATGTTATCTTTTTCAATTCATCGTTGCTACGCGGGGGGTAAAAAAATATCGACAAAATGACTGTTCCTGTCTTCTGTTTCTCTCCTTGCACTTGTAAACGTCGTAAATATTTGCAGGTGCACTGGAGAGCTTTGAGATAATATATATATATATATTTGTTCAGTTGTTTAATAGTGTAGATTACCCCAAACCTCGCTTTTGTGTGTAATTTTACGTTGTTTCAGATCCGAAGCTTTTATTATTTTTGTTCGTGGAGTAATTGTTCCTTCGAATCAATAGCAGTTAAAAAGGACATAGAATATAATAACTGACGAGTAAAAAGTGCGCCGAAGTTTCTTCGGCGCAAGCGAGTTTTCTGTACAGCCGCTACAGCGTATAATCAAGGCCACCGAAAATAGATCTGTTTTTCGGTGGTCTCGCTATAATGCTGTATGAGCCGCGACCCGCGAAACTTTAACCATGTTCCGGTGGTGGCCTATCCTATATCGTTGCAAGAAGCACGATTATGGCTAATTTTAACCTTAAATAAAATAAAAAAAACTAATGAGGCTAGAGGGCTGTAATTTGGTATGTTTGATGATTGGAGTGTGGATGATCAACATACCAATTTGCAGCCCTCTGAGGGCGGACAGGAAAAGTGCGGACAGAAAAAAGTGCGGACGGACAAACAAAGCCGGCACAATAGTTTTCTTTTACAGAAAATTGAAAATTAAAAATTCATTTAAATAGTGAAAGAATGAAGGCAAAGATAAAAGGATAAAGTGAAAGCGCTGAAATCGGTAAACTGGAACCGGAATATAAAATTTAGCCCAAAGGCCAAGCGCTGGAACCTGTGAGATCATTCAGCGCCGAACCGGAAATTGACAGTAAAAGCTTAACAGGAGGAAAACCTCAAAGCAGTTGCACTACGAATCAAATGTTAGGAAACAGTGGAAAGTAAGATGGAAGAAAGAGAATATGAACGGAGGTACAGTAAAAAGGAACGAAAGGGGTTGCAGCTAGGGGCCGAAGGGACGCCGCAAAGAACCTTAACTAAAATGCTTACAGTGCCTCGCACCAGGAGCTAGACTATAAAAATAAGTCACAAGTGTTTTCTGTAATATAATCACATAGTAAGAATCTGAGGAAGACATTAAATCATAGGGATAAATTTATTGTAAACTATCGTCTGTGGGTGAAATTTATGCAGATGTGATCTGGTATTCAGTGTGCATAGGTGTATTTGTGTATTGAGGAGTATCGTAGGTGTCGATTAATATAGGGGATGAATGTATATAAATATGTATAATATATATATATATATATATATATATATATATATATATATATATATATATATATATATATATATATATATATATATCTTTCATTGTCAATTGCGTTTTGAAAATTAAAACGAACTGGTCATTTCGATGATAAGAGTTTACAGATACTCGTGGCACTGTTGGCAGTTTAATGACAAAAATATGTATATTAATGCTTAAAAGAAATCCTCTCAGTAAAGTATGTGGACGATAGACAAATACGAAGAAGCCTCTCACAAGTTTTTTTTTGTTTTTTTGTTTTGGTTTTTTGGCTTAACATCAGTAAAAGTCACACAATTATGATTCCATTCGAAATGTTTTGTTCCCAGGGTCTGCGACGCATGCGTGGTGTTGTCCTGATATAGATTCTGATTACGCGGTTTTTTTTTTAACAATGTTTCCGTCTGATTGTCTCCGTCGTAAGTGTTTCACCACACGAAAGGGCTGACGTCGGGGAGATAAAGAAAAAATAACTTTAAAATCAGAGATTCTCGTTACCATCCTCATATTGGTCAGCCTTTGTTTTGCCTTATTGGAAAGGGTATAAGATGAAATGACTTCTGAGAAGGTGTATTCTCCCCTTAATATGGTCTTGTGGGTGCTTTAAGATAAAACGTGTATTTGTGTGAGTGTGTGTGTGTGTGTGTGTGTAATGTACTTGGGGTTACTGAGTCCACCTCCCGATAATTGATTTGAACTGATACGAAAGCTTTCGTGAGGATTCAATATTCATGGAATAGAGCTTTATATTCTTTTGTTTTTTTTAATATTACGTTTTTTGTCTAGATTGTATCATTGAGTTTTGTTATTATATTCCTAAAAGAAAAAATAAATCAAATATCAAAGAAACTCTTTATGACATTGTAAAATTTATATTTCCTAAAAAGAAAAACTTACGTACTAAATACAATTCTAACCTTTGTCTATAAATAAATGCTGCTGATTGGTTTTTGTGTCAAGTATTTGCACCTTGACGACTGGTTTTGTTCTTTTTTTTTTAACCAGAGGGCGCCTTGGCAAAATTTGCTTGCACCGGAATAAATGTACATCCATGTTGCATTTAAGTGTTATACACATATAGTTCTAAATATGCCTAAAAATCATTTTTAATTATAGAAAAAAAAATGTTGCTAAAGTTAAGAAGTGATGCAGATATACTTCTAAAAGAAATTTTTATTTTTTTATTTTTGTAATGGAGGTGTTAAGCTTGTGTTGACTTATGTAAACAAGAGGGTGGTTGAGTTGATGTAAAAATCGGGGATGCCGCAAGGGTATGTTTTGTCTCCTTGACCGTTTATATAGATATACATATATATAAAATACATATATATATATATATAATATATAAATACTTATATATATGTATATATATAATATAAATATTTATATGTATACTTATATATATATATATATATATTATATATATATATATATATATATATATATATATATATATATATATATATATATATATATATATATATATATATATATATGCATGTATGTTCACATACAGAATTCAAATTTGTCATACCTTACCTTATAAGTTAATCAAGCTGTGGAAGGGTTTTAGATTATTTTTTACTGTTTTAACCTTACCTAGGTACATTATGTATTCAGATATATATTTACGATATCTAAATAGGAGGGAAAAAAACCATTGTGAAGAGGTAAGATGGACAGTTAGAAAACTGGCAACGACAAATATGTAAGAGAGAGAGAGAGAGAGAGAGAGAGAGAGAGACAGTCTAATACTACTCCTTCCTCCCCTCCTCCTCCCCTCCTCCTCCTCCTCCTCCTCACAGAGCTGGTTGTTTACAAAATATGACGCCAACTCCATTATAATATTGAAATCTGGGGGCGTCCGAAACCTCCCAATGTTGATATCTAGGGATGGTTGAGTTGTTCGAAGGTTTCGTAAACACACTTCTGTATCATAATATTAGCATATCTCTTCACTCTCTCTCTCTTTTTATCTATCTATCTCTGTCCTTTTTTTTTTTGTTTGTATTTTGTCATACGTTACATTTGTTCCCTTTATGGAACGATCTTCAGGTTTGATTTTTTTGATTGAGTAAATTAGATCTTGTGTAGTGAACGAGATACAGTAAATTCGTAGATGATGTTTATTTCAAATGTATTTATTTTAAATATACAGCTTTTATATATATATATATATATATATATATATATATATATATATATATATATATATAATATGTATAATATGTATATATATGTCTATATATATATCCATACACATATATATATGTACATATATATTTATATACATATACATAGATAGAGTTATAGTAGGAATTGAAGGGTGTAGGAGATGAATAATTTTAATTTTGTATCTCTGCATCTCCCTTCTACGGCCATTACCTATGGTATATAATTTTTTTCGGTACTTTTCGGAGTAGAATGAATAAAATTGTATTTTAAAGACTTTCTATAAAAGCGTTTTTAGTTTTCTGTAAAAGAAAACTATTGAGCCGGCTTTGTTTGTCCGTCTGCACTTTATTCTGTCCGCAATTTTCTGTTCGCCCTCAGATCTTAAAAACTACCGAGGCTAGAGGGCTGCAAATTGGTATGTTGATCATCCACCCTCCAATCATCAAACATACCAAATCGCAGCCCTCTAGCCTCAGTAGTTTTCATTCTATGTAAGGTTAAAATTATCTATAATCGTGCTTCTGGCAGCTATATAGGGCAGGTCACTACCGGGCTGTGGTTAAAGTTTCATGGACCGCGGCTCATATAGCATTATACCGAGACCACCGAAAGATAGATCTATTTTCGGTGGCCTTGATTATACGCTGTAGCGGCTGTACAGAAAACTCAATTGCGCCGAAGAAACTTCGGCGCATTTTTACTTATGTCGCGTCAAGTGAAATGTATGACTAATAAAATTATATTTTCCCTGACCAGAAGCAGCTTCCATTTGAACATTCCTGTCGTGATGTTTTAGAGAAACCTGTTCAGTTGTCCTCTTTAAAAATAATTGTGCTCATTAGAAGAAAAATTCATTTTAGATGTTATATATGTAGAGATTAAGTAGATACACAGCTGAAAGCATAAAAGGTATTGTTGATTATTTATTGAATAATCGAGAATAGGAAGGAAACTTGAATCCTACAACAATAATGGGAATTATTCAGAAGACATGACAGATACATAGCAAATATCTTTTATATGTGTCCGTATATCCTAGAGCTTTTTATTTTTCAAATGATATAATTTTATATTTTTTCTTAACATGGTTTATTTTTGTTTCTTAATTTTTTTATGTATAAAATTGAGTGTAATTACTTCTTGAATTTTTTTGGTGTAATGTCAAATTTATCATGACTGGTCCAGGTGATTCTGATATAGTAAGCTTTTGCTAAATGATATATTATTACAATTGGCTAATATTCTGTGATAGAGTTCGCATTAGAATTTTGTTTAAAACTGGAAATATGAAAAGGTTAATTTTGGAAGCTAACAACCTGCAGATAAGTGAATATATAGAGTTGATTTTGAAATGTGAATGTCATTCATATGCATACAAAAATTATTTATTTTTTATTCCCTCTGCTTAATGTATAGGGGTTCACGTAGAGTATTCATAATTAAAATGATTTGTGTATTCGTAGTTTGATGCAAAGAGTACTGCAGAATGAAAGTTACCGCAAAATGTGGATAAATGAATAAAAAAAAAAAAAATGAATCATTCTGAACACTTGTAATTTGTCCAGCTCTGATTTGATTTTGTAAGCCAGATGCTCTGATAATGAGCACATGCACATAGGTTGAAATTTTGAACAAGTGTTTTCAACATTGGATGAAATTTTGAACAAGCGTTTTTAACATCGGTTTTTATTCTGCATCAGGTTTTACTCTCCATTTCCCTTGACTTGTGTGCATTTTTGTAGATTTGTAGGTGTAGGAATGAATATAATACGAGATATTCTTTGAGGCACAATTTAATTTTTTATTTATTTTCTTAAGTAACGTAGATTATATTTGCCTTACACTTTTATGCGATAAACTTTTTTTTTTGTTTATAGATTTTTTGAGAACATGGAAAATGTTTTAGTTTTTTTTATACTGCCCTAAAATGGAAAACTGCAGTATCTGCAAAATTTTCGAAATTGAGACAAATGTTTCTCTCGTTTATTTATACCTTTTTTGAGAACATGGAAAATATTTTAGTTTTTTTATACTGCCCTAAAATGGAAAACTGATGTATCTGCAAAATTTTCGAAATTGAGATATGCCACCTATTGGGCTCGTGAAACACTGATACACAGGTTACTGCAGTTTCAGAATGATTCTTCAATGCTTTATTTAGGGGGTTCCATTTGCAGTATCTGCAAAATCAGTAGGAAGGCAAGCGAAAACTGAAGTATCTGCAAAATGTTCGAAATTGAGATATGCCACCTACTGGGCTTGTGAAACACTAATACGCAAGTTACTGCAGTTTCAGAATGATTCTTCAATGCTTTATTTATGGGGTCCCATTTGCAGTATCTGCAAAATCAGTAGGAAGGCAAGGGAAAACTGCAGTATTTACCATTTTTCTCAGTTTTGTATGTTTGCAGATACTGAAGTCTTCCATTTTAGGGCAGTATAGTAAATGGCAACATAAGGTTTCTGGAAGTCAACTAAGACTGTGTGCAGAGGCCTTACGCCACGAAGTCTAAAACATGTGGGGAACAGGGTTGCATACATGCACTTAAACTTGCCGCAAACATGTCCGCTACTTGCCATACGAACTGGCACCTATGTTCCAAATGTATTCACAGTCGACAATATATTGCGTTAAAATATTGCCCACAACAATGTCACCGACATGTCAGGAACATACAGCATACCTTTATTTAAACTTGCCACAAACATGTCCGCTACTTGCCATACGAGCTGGCGCCTATGTTCCAAACATATTCACAGTCGAAACTACAATTGTTTTTACTGCAAAATTGCGTCAAAATATTACCCGCAACGATGTCACCGACATGTCAGGAACATACAGCATACATGCTTGTAAACGTGCTACAAGCACATTCGTAAATTGCTACACGAACTGGCTCGCTTGTGTTCCAAACTTATTCACAGTTGACAAAACAAGCAATCTTGATGTCAGTATCAGGATTCGAACCCGCGTCTTGGGTAACAGAACGAGGTTGCGTCTTTCAGTGGGTCTATGTGTGTTCTAGAAGGCACTTGGTTAGGAAAATCATAATCACTGCGAATTTTTGTGTTTCTTTTAAGGAAAGGTACTGATTACCGTTTAGCTGTGTAGAATACTGTTATTATTATTATTATTATTATTATTATTATTATTATTATTATTATTATTAGAAGATTATTATTATCATTATTTATATTCAGAAGATGAAACCCAAATGGGGCGACTGACTTGAACCCCAAAGAATGACTTGAAATTAAGCTTATTAAGAATGTTATTATTATTATTATTATTATTATTATTGTTATTATTATTATTATTATTATTATTATTATTATTATTCAGAAAATGAAACCCATTCATATGGAACAAGCCCACCAAAGGGGCCACTGACTTGAAATTCGAGCTTCCAAAGAATATTTTGTTCATTAGGACGAAGTAAGAGAAAGTAAAGGGAAATACAGAAAGAAAAGATACCACTTATTTAAGAAGAAAAAAATTAATAAGTAGATAAATAGATAAAAAAAAATGTATTAAAATGCAAGAAGAAAAGTATTAGGTTAGTAATGCATTGCATTTTCGCTTGAACTTCTGAAGTTCCAACTGCACCAATTATAAGAACACCGCCTTCCGCATAGGCTACTTTGAAGCCGATTATTCATATATATCCTTATCCGTATATCCTTCATAAGTTCAAATGGAGATGTAATGCATTACTACCTTAATACAATTCTACTTGTGTTTTAACAATGTTACAATATTCCTATTTTATACATTTTTCCTTTTTTAATAAGTGATCTCTTCTTTCTGTATTTCCTGTTACCTTCTGCTACTTCTTTCAAATGAACACCATAACATTCTTTGGAAGCCTGGATTTCAAGTAAATAGCCTCTGTGTACGTGTTCCATAATAATAATAATAATAATAATAATAATAATAATAATAATAATAATAATAATAATAATAATAATAACATTCTTTGGAAGCTTGAATTTCAAGTCAGTGGCCCCTTTGGTGGGCTTGTTCCATATGAATAAGGTTCGTTTTCTGAATAATAATAATAATAATAATAATAATAATAATAAATAATAATAATAATAATAATAATAATAATAGCTGACCAAGTTCAAGATAGTTGATGTCATATATACCAATGATTTAGTCGACGCATGTGTTTTCAAACAAAAATATATATTTTTCATGTAGCCCAGAAATTACAGAAAATCCTTTTTTGTTAGAGACACGATCAAATGAACCCTAAAAGAGACTGATGTTATTATAACTCCTCTTCTGTTTTTTGTTATAACTGTTGTTCTCTTAGTTCCTGGCCTGACTCACCGGCGGCACTTATCTTGAAAATATCAATATCGCTTTTATTTTCTCGTGCCTCTATTAAGAACAAAAAATGGAAAATAAAAAGAAATAGGAAAATATCCCGTTAATTTTTAGTGTTCTGTAAAAAGAAAACTATTGTGCCGGCTTGGTCTGTCCGTCCGCACTTTATTCTGTCCGCACTTTTTCTGTCCACCATCAAAGCTTAAAAACTACTGAGGCTAGAGGGCGGAAAATTGGTATGTAGATCATCCACCCCCCAATCATCAAACATACCAGATTGCAGCCCTCTAGCCTCTGTAGTTTTTATTTTATTTAAGGTTAAACTTAGCTATAATCGTGCTTCTGGCAACGATATAGGATAGGCCACCACCGGGCGGTGGTTAAAGTTTCACGGGCCGCGGCTCATACAGCATTATATCGAGATTCACCGAAAGATAGACTGACCGGTGGCCTTGATTATATCCTGTAGCGGCTGTGCAGAAAACTCCATTGCGCCGAGGAAACTTCGGTGCATTTTAAATTTTTATTTAATTATTTATTTTTTGCTCGGTTCGTTTCCCATCTCAGGTGTTTAGAAATGTTATAGATAATAATGAATTGGTTACTGAAGGTTACCTTGATGATCCGCTTACTGATATATATATATATATATATATATATATATATATATATATATATATATATATATATATAAATATAATATTTATATATATTATATATATATATTTATACATATATATATATATATATATATATATATATATATTATATATATATAAAATATATATATATATATATATATATATATATATATATAAAATATATATATATATATATATATATATATATATATATATATATATATATATATATATATATATATATATATATATATTTAGTACTGACTGAACTATATACTGTTTTTACTTGACAAGTAAGTTATACAAGAACAGATGTTCGGCCTTGGACTGAAACTCCAGACGTAAAATCGTTGTCAAAAGGCTTCGGGAAATTATATATATATATATATATATATATATATATATATATATATATATATATATATGTGTGTGTGTATGTGTGTGTGTGTGTTTATTTAACAAAGAGTTCATAGGTATCGTCCTTGTGACGTCAAATCTCAGTATTTTGTAATCACGCGGAAGCACAAGTTATCTCTCTCTCTCTCTCTCTCTCTCTCTCTCTCTCTCTCTCTCTCTCTCTCTCTCTCTCTCTCTCTTCTGAAAATATTAGTTTTTTACAATTTTGGAATAAATGATGTGTTAGATTTATCTCTCTCTCATATGTGTATGTATGCATACATGCACATTATAATATGTATGTATGTATATTTAAATTTATATATATATATGTATATAAAACCGCTCATCAACCTCATCACTGAATTTCAGTTCCACGAGAGAGAGAGAGAGAGAGAGAGAGAGAGAGAGAGAGAGAGAGAGAGAGAGAGAGAGAGAGAGAGAAATGGCGCACGGTGTCGAGATTACCCATGATTTATACGTAATCGCACCAACGAAAGGCGTGACATTGCCGTGCCGTCGTGCCATGCACGACACCTCGGAAGTCGTGCCAAGTCGTGCCGGAGCAGTTAGAACGTAATTGGTACTCGGGGGCGAAGGTTTACCTGAGGTAATGGT
>NC_089757.1:36733264-36755764 GCF_040412425.1 Macrobrachium rosenbergii | reverse complement strand
TACACATTTTTGTCATTTTTCATGATTAAATTAATTTCCTGTCCTTTATATATGCATATATACATACATAAACACAACAACACACACACACACACATATATATATATATATATATATATATATATATATATATTACATATGTATGTGTATAACTATATATATATATATATATATATATATATATATATATATATATATATATATATATATATATATGGCAAAGGTTCTATATACGTTGAAAGTACTTTTCCTATTCCTATACATACTGAGCAATCTCTTCTATACATAAATTAAATTAAATTTCCACACAGATTGTTTAAAAAAAATCCCATTTTATTCTCTTAATTAATAATCGTATTGAAAATATTAAGTGAAAAAAGGAGGGAGGGAGATGGTTGGCTGTCTTGCTCAATGACGTATATTAAAATTACCTTTTGAAGAGAGAGAGAGAGAGAGAGAGAGAGAGAGAGAGAGAGAGAGAGAGAGAGAGAGAGATCCTTCCAAGGATCCCAAAGTTGCACCAGCATCAGTGCTACCCCTGTCCATGGCCCAAGCAATGGGGGTTGCCAGAAGTTGCTTTACAGGAGCAAATATCAAGGGCTCTCTCTCTCTCTCTCTCTCTCTCTCTCTCTCTCTCTCTCTCTCTCTCTTGTGGGGCGGAGTATCAGGCCGACATAACCAGAATTGTTGCCACGCCCCCTGGGCAACGCTCCTCCTCCTCCTCCTCCCCTCCTCCCTCCTCCTCCTCCTCCTCCTCCCTCCTCCTCCTCCCCTCCTCCTCCTCCTCCTCCTCCTCCTCCTCCTCCTCCACTATCCCCAACACCATCCCCACCACAATCACCATCACCACCACAATTAAAACCAGTACGTTAGAACTCGCTCCTTATGATGGAAGGTTGCTAGAAATTAATCTTACGTTCATTGTCTAGGTTTTTTTATTTTTTTGTATTTTTTTCCCGGCTCGGTTCTCGGTCCGTTTCGATAATTCCTTTCATTCCTTCATTCTTTTCGTAAGTGGGTTTTGGATAAGCAAGAGGGGGATGTCTTCGTAGATCAGGGTTTCTTTAGATGCTTTGAAATGTTGTGTGTGTTTGTGTATATATATATATATGTGTATATGTATAAATATAATATATATACATATATATATATATATATATATATATATATATACTCATATATATATATATATATATATATATATATATATATATATATATATATATATATATATATATATATATATATTCAGGGACTGTATTACCATTAACCTTTACAGTCAATAGGTTCTTTTTGTATCCTATTAATTATACTAATTTTAATTATCCAGGCAATCCCATTCGTAATTCTTGTAATTTAGTCACTTTTATCTTACAGTCACTCTAACAAAGGTAAATTATCCTCTAACAAAGGTGGATTTTCCTCTAAAAATCGTGAATTACCCTCTAAGAAAGGTGAATTATTTTCTAACAAAGGTAAATTATCCTCTAACAAAACTATCATCTAACAAGGGTGAATTATCCTCTAACAAGGGTAAATTATCCTCTATCAAAAGTAAATTATCCTCTAACAAAAGTAAATTATCCTCTAACAAAGGTAAATTATCCTCTAACCTAGGTAAATTATCCTCTAAAAAACGTGAATTATCCTCTAACATAGGTTAATTATCCTCAAAAATACTTTAATTATCCTATAACAAAAGTAAATTATCCTCTAACAAAGGTAAATTATCCTCTAACAAAATTAAATTATCCTCTATCAAAGCTAAATTATCCTCTGACAAAGGTAAATCATCATTAATTACATCACTGACCAAAATAACAGTTTATCAGTACTGCCAATGAAAGATTAGAAGAGCTGTTTTAGATGTTGATAGATTTGTTCAGACGCCCTATTCAGCAAAGACAACCGAGTTGTACCAATGAATTAAATTGCACCAATAACTTCAACGGTCAGTATTTAACGAAGAGCACATCTGTCCCAACACGCGCATGCGCAGAAGTCACGAGCACAACGGTGTGCAGTTGTTGTGTATTACGAATAAGTACGACGAAAAGTATTATGTGATGGAAATGATTAGATGTCCATTCAGACTGGGAGCAGTGAGAAACAATTATTGGCCAGGTGTCCACACCTGTCCGGTGTAATCAGCGGCGATCAGGAACAATAATTATGACTGGGTGTCCAGGTGGGACAGTATTATTATTATTATTATTGTTATTATTATTATTATTATTATTATTATTATTAGGTACACGCTGATGAAATGAAGATTGTAATATGAACAGAGAAGACTATAATATTGAATGCCATAGAAACCGCTATTTATTATTATTATTATTATTATTATTATTATTATTATTAATAATAATAATAATAATAATAATTATTATTATTATTATTATTATTATTATTATTATTATTATTATTATTATTATTATTATTATTATTATTATTATTATTCAGAAGATGAACGGTATTCGTATGGAACAAGCCCACCAAAGGGGCCATTGATTTGAAATTCAAGCTTCCCAAGAATATGGCGTTTATTTGAAAGAAGTAACAGAAGGTAATAGGACATACAGAATGAGGGGACGGTTATTACCATAATAATAATAATAATAATAATAATAATAATAATAATAATAATAATAATAATAATAATAATAATAATAATAATAGCGATGGACATAATAATCCTAACGACGTCTCGTCGGAATAGTTTTTAAGATAGTTACAATATTTTGACGAATATTTTATGAACTGCTTTTGTAAACATAAAGCACAATTGAAGAACATTGTATCAGCTGCAGCTGTAAATAAAAAAAACATCAAGACAAACACTAGAAGGGAAAGGAAGCCTAAGTCTTAGAGTGAGAGAGGCCCTGATATTCCATAGCACACAAAGGTATTATTTAAGAAAATAAGGACTTGTGAGTTTTAGGAAAGCGTTGATCTTCTTCTGCCCTCGGTTTCTGGGAAAGATAATAGACTCTGTGCTTATTTAATCCCTCTTCTGTTTGCATTTTCATTAGATACTTTTGTTTAGACTTTTGTGTTTGTGTAAGCTTATTCGACGCGAAGGTGTACACTCGCGGTTTTTGGGTGTAAAGTGTACTGACGTGTGTTTCTGTTAGGTTACACTGCCTTTGCTTACAGATACTTTTTTTTTCGGAGTAGGTGTATAGGCGAGATCGGTACGTATGGTTTATCGTAGGCGCATGCGTCGTAGAAGACGGTTCATAAGATTTAATCTGAGAATTTACTTTTAAAAGACAAAACGACACTTGAAAGATTTCTTTTGCTGATGGAAAAAACTGTGATACTTATTAAATAAAAATATCCATAATCATTTGACATGTATGCGTTTTGTGTGTGTGTGTGTATGTGCGTATGAATGTGTATGTATACGCAATACCATCGAAATTAGTAAGCGTGGATCCAAGAATTTAAAAATGCACATAGTAGCACGAGCCTTAAATTGGAGAAACAAATTCATGTTAATGTAACTACAAATAAATTTGAAATTAAAAGTCTAAAGAGAGATTTCGAGAATCTGAACGATTCCCCTTTTTGAAAGTTTTTATTTTGAAGTATATTTGTACAATTACATAACTGTGGATTTCTTTCTCCGTCGAAGTTTATTATTATGGTTTGGTAATAGTGGAGACAACTTAGGTCGGATCAAGTTAGTAAAAGTCTAATATTAAAATATGTATCTGTTACGATAACTGAAATAGCAGTTGTGTTCTTTATGAGTGTATATGTGTGTGTGTAGAGAGAGAGAGAGAGAGAGAGAGAGAGAGAGAGAGAGAGAGAGAGAGAGAGTATAATACTATTGAGATTAATGTTATGGAAAATATCAATGTCAGAATGTGTATTTGCCACGATAACTTTAAGAAATTATATATTTTTTATAACGTTCATTCCATCGTAGGGTGTGGGTGCATCTCACTAACTCTTAGGAGCGATCAGGATACTCGCGATTTTATTTATTCTTTCGCGTCTTGTGCAACGAAAGAGGAGGAGGAGGAGGAGGAGGAGGAGGAGGAGGAGGAGGAGGAGGTTAGGTAAGAAGGTTTAGACGTCCTGCAGAGTACACTAATATAAGACTAGGGTCCTGAAGGATATTCCGTAGGTGAACCTGAGATTTTTTATTGCTCGAACTTCCTTGGTTAAACCCGGGTTATTTTTTCTTTTTCTCCAAGGGGAACCACGTGGGGGTCATACTCCCTCGTAGGAGATGGAAATTAGCCCTAGGAGAGCGCGGGTGGGACTGGTATTGATGAAATACAAAGGTGGGGTCAATTTGAATGAGAGATTTCATTGTTACTTTACAGGAATATCGTGAAGAGTTTAATTAAGGCTTATAGAGGAGGGATGGTGAAGAAATGTCTAATATAAATTTAATAATGGTTTATAAATATTAATATATCTCTTTTGGCTTCTTATGTTAACAGTTAAGAAGCTGCCTAAGGAAAATAAATATGACCTTGATACATCAACGCCGTTGGAATTTTAATTAATCAACTTATAAGAAAAACAAGATTTTTATGGGAAACATAAGATTTCTATAGGAAAAATAAGATTTTCATGGGGAAAAGTAAGAATTTTATAGGAAAAATAAGGTTTTTATGGGAAAAGGAAGATTTCTATAGGAAAATTAAGATATTTATAGGAAAAATAAGATTTTTATGGGAGAAGCAAGATTTTTGTAGGAAAAGTAAGATTTCTATAGGAAAAATAAGATTTTTATAGGAAAAATGAGATTTTTTATGATTTTCATAGGAAAAATAAGATTTTATAGGAAAAAAAGATTTTCATAGGAAAAAATAAAATTTATATAGGAAAATAAGATTTTTATAGGAAAAGCAAGATTTTTACAGGGAAAAATAAGATTTCTATAGGAAAAATACGATTTCTATAGGAAAATTAAGATTTTTATAGGAAAGATAAGGTTTTTATAGGAAAAATAAAATTTTTTTGGGTTGGCAGCGTCGCCGACGCCGGGAAATTCGGTAATTTCTGTTCCGCAAATCTACAACTCTTACTTGTTGTCCTTTACACGTTTCTTGCTGTGGTCCTTAAACCCTCAGGTAGGCAACCGAGACGGGCAAGGGGATTGAGAGTGCATGCAAATAGGCCTACATACTCATAGAATTTTTTTTAAAATACTTGTTATTGATGAAACCAGTTTGCTGTAGTGAATCGAGAAGCCCATTATAGATGAAAAACATGACAAATTATAAACAGTTTTTTGACATGGAATGATAATTGATTTTGAAAAATACTTGAAATTCATGATACCAGTGTTTTGGTAAATCACTGAAAAATGATAAAATTGATTTTGAAAAATACTTGAAATTCATGATGCCAGTTTTTTGGTAAATCACTGAAAAATGATAAAATTGATTTTGAAAAATATTTGAAATTCATGATGCCAGCTTTTGGTAATCACTGAAAATATGATAAAATTGATTTTGGAAAATACTTGAAATAATTCATGATGCCAGTTTTTAGTAAGTCACTGAAAATATGCTAAAATAGATTTTGAAAAATACTTGAAATTCTTGATGCTAGTTGTTGGTAAATCACTGAAAATATGATAAAATTGATTTTGAAGAATACTTGAAATTCGTGATGCCATTTTTTTGGTAAATCACTGAAAATATGATAAAATTGATTTTGGAAAATACTTGAAATTCGTGATGCCAGTTTTTGGTACGTCACTGAAAATATGGTAAAACTGTTTTTGAAAAGTACTTGAAATTCTTGATGCCAGTCTTTGGTAAATCACTGAAAATATGATAAAATTGATTTTGAAAAATACTCGAAATTCGTAATGCCAGGTTTTGGTAAATCACTGAAAATATATGATAAACTTCAACGAGGCCAACATGGATGAAAACCAAGCCTCTTCAGGCTTATGTAATGCATAAATAAATTATAGAAATTTTTTTTTATTAAATATCAAATGAAAAGCAGTTAACAGCTGATAGTGAATAATATGTATCATCTCACTCTCTCGTATGAATATGTTAACAAATGGTAATGTGACTACATAACTAAATAAAAAAAATACAAAAATTAAGAATAATAAAGGGCCAAAACGATATCGAAGGTAGTCTGAGATAGTGGTAGTGGTAGCATACAGTCTAGAAATTCTATTTCTTCTATTCAGAAATAACCGAAATACTATACACACACACACACACACACACACACACACACACACACATATATATATATATATATATATATATATATATATATACACATACACACACATATATATATACATATGTGTATGTATAACGTATATAAATATATTCATATAGATAGATAGATAGACGACAATAGACAATATGCAATTATCGTCCATTTCTATCCTATCTCGTCTTCCATCACTCGGCACTGTCTCTGCTATCAATTTGCTTGTAAAACTGTAGGAACTGCACCGTATTAAATTAACCTCTCACCAAATCAAACAGTTGACTGTGGACGAGTTGGAAGTTTTCAAGGGTGGGAACAGTTTAACTGTCTTGAACTGCCAAGTTGCTTTTAAAAACTGTAGGAAGTACAACAGTTTAACCGCATATAATAAAAAATAAATTGACAGCGGGCGAGTTGAAAGTTACCAGGGGGTGAAGGGGACACAGTTAAACTGTCTGAAACTGTCTCGAACTGTCTTTCAGTTGCGGGTGAACTGCAACGCATTAAACTTCACCAAATCAAAACAATTGACAGCGGGCGAGTTGGAAGTTAGGCGCGGGGGGTCCCCACAGTTAAACTGTCTTCGACTGTCTTGAACTGTTGTGATGGCTTCCCCCATTTTTGGGGCGTCCGTTCAGATTGAGATGTTGTTAAAAGATCGTAATTATATGCCCCGTGATCCTCCTTCTCGTCCTCCAGGCGACAGTGATGAATATTTAAAAGCTGTTACCGAGACTGGGGATAAGGAGCTGGAGTACTCCAAGGTTAATATCTCTCTCTTTTTTTGTTTTGGTATCAGTAAATTTAGTATAATTATGCGCGTATAAACACATACATACATACATGCATACATACACATGTATATATATATATGTGTGTGTGTGTGTGTGTATAGACAGAGAGAGAGAGAGAGAGAGAGAGAGAGAGACAACAGGTATCAGTTGTTTTAAGATAGATGAGAGTTCATATGAATGCCAGTTTTGTATATGAGCTGAAATTATTATTATTATTATTATTATTATTATTATTATTATTATTATTATTATTATTATTATTATTATTATATTTTAGGTGGATACAATATATATGTATAAATAGATAGACAGATAGATAGGTAGATTTATAGGTAGATAGATATGTATGTAAATGCATGGTAAGTGTTTACACTTGAAATAAGAAGATGGCAGAACCATTTGGAACGAGGTCATCTTTGTATTGTATTAAATCATAGTGTGTGTTACAGAGACTGACACTTCAAGCTGAAATCCCCCCACCCACCCTTGTTTTAAGGACCCCTAATATTCCCAAATATCTGTTTTATGCTTATAAAATAATTTTTTTTCTTGAGAATTTTGATAATTGAAAGAATTTGATTTTGGGAGATGTAGGATTTGGGTCCTCATCTCGCCTTACTCTGTATACTTACTCCCTCACTAAAATCGACTCCTCCTCCTCCTTCGTTCCCTTACAAACGCTGTTGCCCCTAGTCGTCATACCCCTAGTTCCTCCTCCTCCTCCTCCTCCTCCTCCTTCTTCTTCTTCTTCTCCTCATCCTCCTCTTCTCCTTCTTCTCCTTCTTCTCCTTCCCCTTCCCACGGGCGCGCCGTCGTTCGGTGTTCCTAATCAAAGGACCCCCAACAGAAATTAATCTAAAAGGCGGAGGATCCAGAAGATGGACGAGGTTGCAATGCTCGCCAATTGTGGCGGGGCAGGACTCCCGCAGGGCCTCCGATTACAATGGTGTGGTGCCCTTCCGAGGATGATCGGCTCGCAGGGGTTATTCCCCCCCCCTTGCCCCCCTCCCTGCTTCGCTGGTGGAGGGCGGGGCGCCGCCGCTGCAATACCTTCCTCTCTACTACGTATATATATAGTATATATACCTTTCCTTCTTCCTTGTGCTTCTAACTCTTTTCACCTCCCACCCCTTCTCCTGTCTACCCTCTCTCCCCTCCCACCCAGGGTCTTTACCTTAAATTTTACCCTCCCCCCAACTCCCCTACCCCTACTGCCAGGGTCTGACCCTGGGCCTTAAATCTTACCTTAATCCCCTACCCCCCCTTTTTTTTATAATACTTTGATTATTTATCGCCTTGGTATTTTATGCCGTCTTTACCTTAACCTTACCTTAAACCTTACCTTAATCTTCCTTGTGCGTCCCCCCCCCACAAAACTACCCTACCTTAGACGTGAACCCCGTCCCCCCTTTTTTCTAGCATTCGTATTTATTTATTGCTTGTTTTTTTATGGTAGTTTATAAGATGCACAATGAGAACAATAGTTTTTGAGTTCTTGTAATTGCTTAGACACCATACATCATTTCGGGTGCCTCCTGGTCCTCGAGATTCTCTGAATTGCGTACATCTGTATAAGTGTGTGAAGAATTTATAAATATGCCTGTTGATATTTTTGCTTTAGAATCTTTTAATGATATCTAATGAAATTCAGAATTTGAAATTCTGTAATTTTAGGGAATCAGGCGTGTTAGTTTGAATATTATATATATATATATATTAGTTTGAATATATATATATATATATATATATATATATATATATATAGTATATATATATATATATATATATATATATATATAACTGATATTTGATGAAGGCAGTTCCAGGAGCATTGGAGGTACAAATAATAGTATAAAAGCTAAGGGTTAAAGAAATGTGATTTAATGATTTTTTCCTGATCTAATGGCCTTAGTTACAATGATTTGCAAGGAGTATAATTGCTATCAAGGGCCTGTATCTATACATACGTAGTGTTTTCTACTCCTTAGCCTTTATTGCAGAGATTTGATAGGCATTATAATTGTTAGAATGGGCTGAATGTTTGTGTATATACATATATATATATATATATATATATTATATATATATATATATATATATTATATATTATATATATATATGTTATATATATATATATATATATATATATATATATATATTATAAAATTTGTGTGTGTGTAGGCTTGTGTATATCTACGTAATTAAACAACCACTTTACCAAACAGGGGTTCTCTACAGAAAAATCCCATCCGCGTGAGTAAAAGATAAAATTATCTGGCCAAAATCTTTTTTTGCAACGTTCTGCCATGCGATCTCGCTCCTTCCCCGGATAGAAAAGTCCCTTTTAAGACTTTTGAGACTTTCTCACTTTTCCAGTGCAGTTCAGCGAACCTCCTTGGGACTTTCATCGTAATGCTAAAGAGGATAGCTATTCCGATATCAGCTGTCTTCTCTAGGGATGAGTTTTAAAAATTCTATTTTTTATTTATTATTATAAATGAAATCTCATTGTGAGCTCCTTGGCAGAGAAGGTATTAATAGTTACTCTGTTACATGATTAGATTACATAATTGTTAAGATTCTAGGACGTGCATTAATCTTTACGGGAACTGCGTTACAGAATTTTTTTTTGTAAGATAGTAATTTATGAACATTTTTCTTTGTAACATACAGACAGTTTCAGTATAAGTGTTATGTGGTTGGTGTTAAAACTGTCGATTATTGTAACACCAAGCATATTAAATTCGCCATATTGTATTTGCAAGTACATGTGTGTGTGTGTGTGTGAGAGAGAGAGAGAGAGAGAGAGAGAGAGAGAGAGAGAGAGAGAGAGAGAGAGAGAGAGAGAGAGAGAGAGAGAGTCTGCGTACACGCAGAATTCATGGAAAAGCTCTCACTTTTTTCCTTTTGTTAATGATAATTGTTATTTGCTGGGAATGACACTTTATCGTTATGAAGTTGTCAGAGTGATAATGGAAATGTTGATCAATTAGTGTTTACTTTCTTCTTTTTCCTTTCATAGAAATCATCGTGAAAATTAACTCTGATCGAAAATTAATTTATAAACCTATTTATTTTTAGATCAGGTTTCCTGACAGGTGCGGTTAAACGCAATCCGCCTATTAGCTGATTTGTTATGCTACGTTTCTGAAGCCATTTTTTCTATTATTTTTGACGTTATCTGCTTCTTATTAGTTTTCTGTAAAAGAAAACTTTCGTGACATCTTTGTCTGTCCGTCTGCACTTTATTCTGTCCGCATTTTTCTGTCCGCATTTTTTTCTGTCCGCACTTTTTCTGTCCGCCCTCAGATCTTAAAAACTGCTGACGCTAGAGAGCTGCAAATTGGTATGTTGATCATCCACCCTTCAATCATCAAACATACCAAATTGCAGCCATCTAGCCTCAGTAGTTTTTTATTTTATTCAAGGTTAAAGTTAGCCATAATCGTGCATCTGGCAACGATATTGGACAGGCCACCAAAGGCCGATGGTTAATGTTTCAAAGGCCGCAGCTCATACAGCATTTTCGGTGGCCTTGAATACGATGTAAAGGCTGTATGGAAAACTCGATTGCGCCGAAGAAACTTCGGCGCATTTTTTTCGTTACTTATTTGCGACGTTATCTGCTTTTCATTAGTAATATCGTGACCCGAGATTAAACCAACTTACGAAGCATTTGTAAACAGGGATTTTATTATTTGCATTAATTGCTAAAGGTTTTGTAGTAGAACTTTACCGTAATTGTATATTTTTTCCGTTGATGCTACTTTACGTTACGTGTATATTTTTCCATTTATGTTACTTTGCCATAATCGTATATTATTTCCACTGATGTTACTTTACCATAATTGTATATTTTTCCATTGATATTACTTTACCGTAATTGTATCTTGTCCATTGATGTTACTTTGCATAATTGTATATTTTCCAACGATGTTACTTTACCGTAATTGTATATTTTCCATTGATGATCTAGTGTATTTTTTTGTATATATTTGCGCTTTAATAGAAGATGAAACGAGTTTCGTTTTCCGTTTTTCTATTATTAATAGAACATGGAACGAGTTTCTTTTTTAATTTTTTTAATGGAACATAAAATGAGTTTCATTTTTTTTTGTTTCAATAGAACATGACAGTTAAGAAGGTACATCTTGTAAGAGAGATAACACGTTTATATTCTCTCTCTCTCTCTCTCTCTCTCTCTCTCTCTCTCTCTCTCTCTCTCTCTCTCTTGAGACGCTACCTTCGTCCCCAATCGATGGCGTGGACATCTGGCGACGGAAAAAAAAAAGACGGAAAAAAATGCTTAAGGTAATAAGAAAGAAAAATGAGAGAGAGAAAAAAAGTATTGGTAAAGGAAGAAAATACATATCAGAAAAAAAGTAATGTTAAGGTAATGAGAAAGAAAAATGAGGGAAAAAATAGTTAAATGAAGGAGATAAGTCCAAGAAAAAAGTAATGGTAAGGTAATAAGAAAGAAAAATGAGAGAGACAAAGTTGGTAAAGGAAGAAAATACGTAATACGTATAAGAAAAAAAGTAATATTAAGGTAATAAGAAGGAAAAATGGGAGAGAAAAAAATGTTAACGGAGGAAAATACGTATAATAAAAAAGTAATATTAAGGTAATAAGAAGGAAACACGAAAAAGAAAAAATTGGTATAGGAAGAAAATACGTAAAAGGAAAAAAGTACGTTACACTTTGTTACTGTCTTTTACTGTCCCTTACGCATACAGTGCGCCAGCTATTATTGATTGTTGGCGACGTTTCCCTAAAGATTATCGAAAGGGATTGAGAGTATAAGTCCAAAAGGGTAGAAGGAAATATAGAACGAAGTCTTTGCTTTTTTAGAGGTGGGGGGGTGGTAGAGGGTAGGGGTGATGCTAGGGGCATGGGGCATGGGCATGGACATTTCGAATTAGAGAGAGACACACAGACAGAGATAGAGAGTCTCTCCAACAGACCAGCCTATGGAGGAAGAAGGAAATATAGAACAGAAGTCTTTGCTTTTAAGGAGGGGAGAGGTAGGGGTGGTGTGCTAGGGGCATGTGGCATGGGCATGGACAATCCGAATGAGAGAGAGAGAGAGAGAGAGAGAGAGAGAGTGTGTCTCCCAACATACCAGCTTATGGAGGTAGAAGGAAATGTAGAACAGAAGTCTTTGCTTTTAAGGGTGGGGAGGGTAGAGGTGGTGCAAGGGGCATGGGCATGAGAGAGAGAGAGAGAGAGAGAGAGAGAGAGAGAGAGAGAAGCGAAAAGGTTGCAGGCGGGAGACCAAACAGCCGCGGACGGCCGCCATGTTTGCCCGGGCAAATAGTTGCACACTGAAACACTGAGTGAAGACAAACTCCGTTTTCGGGGAGTCCACCGACCTGCCATAATGCCCAGACCCCAACAGATTCCCCCCTTCACCTTCCCCTCCTCCCTTTATCCCCCTACCCCTTCCCCTTCCCCTTCCCCCAGCTTCCAACTTCTGCTCCTGTCTCTCCAAGTTTATCCCGATCGACGAAAAGGCTTTTTGCTGGTGGGCGCCTGTGATGCCAAGTCACGGGATTTTTGCTTTTTGGGGGATTTTTCCTTTTTAAGGTCATTGCAGTCGCGAAAGAGGGGTTCAGGGCGAGGGGGAGGGGTGCCAAGGAAATTTTTAAGATTACGGCCAACTTTTATATTGCTGGGTTTGGTTTTACTGGTCAAATTACTTATTAGAGCAAAGGTTTTATTTTTTCTTTTTTTCTCTCTCTCGCGTTGACGGTGGGGTTTTGCAAGAATGTGTGGAATGGCCGTCATCTTTAAGAATACGTTAAGTGGGGAACTTTTTTAGTATATTCTCGATTAAGTGAAGAATAGTGTTAGATATTGACGATAGACTGCGATTAATAGTGTACTGTAGGTAGGCAAGGCGACCTTGACGTTTCAAAGAAAAACTCAACAATTTCAGTTACAGTTGATATTCGTAATTGCATTGAGTATAACAGAGTATGGTAGGAAATTTATATTACGTATTTGCAACTTCAGATTCACTATCCTATTTAGCACCTCATGCGGTGCACTGCAGGCAAAACTTAAGGTTCTTTGCAGCGTCCCTCCGGCCCCTAGCTGCACCCCTTTCGTTCCTTTTACCGTACCTCCTTTCATATTCTCTTTCTTCCATCCTCCTTTCAACCCTCTCTTAACAATTGATTCATAGTGCAACTGCTTTGAAGTTTTCATCTTGTTACACCTTTCAAACCTTTTACTGTCAGTTTCCGTTTCAGCGCTGAATGACCTCATAGGCACCGGTGCTTGGCCTTTGGCCTAAAGTCTATATTCAGTTCACCTCAATCCAATTCACTATCCTGTTTATCTTGATTCATTAACATTTACTCCCAAAGGCTCTTTCACAGAATGAGGAGTGAAAGGAAGTTGCTGTGAGTGAAATACGTGAAGAGGTTTCTCTGTAACCTTCAGCTGTCATTTTGCAAAGATTATTTTTGGTGCCTTTGGAATCCCGCATGTCCAGAGCCTTGTATAATTATAAAACTGAATCTACGATTTTTTTTTTTTTTTGTCTGTAGAAGATGATTACTAAACAGACATTCCCTCTAAGTGCCGAGTGTGCACAGATAAACTGTATATGCGCTGAGTTTTGGGGTAACCTCATTTGTATGTATGTATGTATGTATGTATGTATGTGTGTATATATACACATGTATATGCACATATAAATAGAATATGTGTTGTTATAACAGAATTCCATCTTGTAAAGGGTGCTCATAAAACACAAAAGAATAAAATTTTGCATATATATAGCGTTTTTATATATATATATATATATATATATATATATATATATATATATATATATATATATATATATGTATGTATATATGTATGTATGTATGTATGTATGTATATATATATACATATATATATAAATATATATGTGTGTAAACATATGTGACTTTCAAGTAATTGTGAGACACGGTTGCTTAAAAATGGTATAAATCTTTTACCTCTGAAATCTTGTCTCACTTCCTAGTAATTCGAATGTTTCTGTTAACAAACTGTCATTATTTTTACCTTGCTGATCATTGCAAGGTCTGCGGCGCCTGTTGGGACATTGTTTTCCCCTAACATTCCTTCCATTTTCGTTTGCAGCGTGAAGAACCATTTGCAAGACGCCGCACGACCAACTCCAGCAGCAGGTAAGAGGTATAAGAACCCCATAAATCTCTCTCTCTTCCTCGGTCCACGGTTCCATCATCTTGCAAGGGCCTAGTACACCGCCTTGCGGGGAACCGCACGTCGGCCAAAACCGCCGCGTAAAAAACACCTGTCGAAAGTGGGGGGAGGAGGGGTGGTAGGTGGGACCCCTTCCCTCCCCTCCCCTCTCTCCCCTTCTCTCCTTCCTCCACCCCCCTCCTTAACCAACCATCACCACTGTTGTCCGCATTACCATAAACTTGACAAGTGAGGAAAGCTTGGCTTATGGGTTTTTTCTGTTATTATAAGTCAATTAACAGCGGATTTTAATAGTCTACTGGGGAAGTGGGGTTAGGGGCGATATACGGGGGGGAGAGGAGGACTGGCGTGCGTGTGCGTGCGTGTCGGACCACCACCTCTTCCTCCTCCTCCTCCTCCTCCTCCTCCTCCTGCCATTGATGAATGTGAGTTTATCCCACAGCATGACAGATCGTAAATGCTTTTGACGAGGCGAGAGGCGTTTCTGGGAGAGTCGCTCGCTCGTTTCCTGTTGTTACGAGGTGCCTCGTTTTTGACGGCGATTCTTCGGACGGTTTCGGGGTTTGGAGCGGGGGATGGGGGGAGGGTGTGGAAGTCGCTCGCTGGAAAATTGAGTTTTTTTTTTCCTTTGCTTTGTGAAATTAGTCTTCGTAATTACATGCTAATTAGAAGGTTTGTACAAGAAGTGAATTGTATTTTGAGGGATTTGTTTTAAACGGTTTTGGGGCTGATGGACAATTATTGTGCTCTTTTTTTATTGTTAACTTCTTTAGCTGCTTATCTTAGGAAGTTATTAAGCTTCTGCTGATTAGAATGAAGTTATTGTTGAAAACATTCCTATTATTATTATTATTATTATTATTATTATTATTATTATTATTATTATTATTATTATTATTATTATTATTGGAGAAGCAAATCCACAGTTATGTGTATGTATATATATTTAAAGATAAAATATATGTATCTTTAAATATATGTACATATACATAACTGTGGATTTGTGTCTCCATTTTAAGACTCATGCTGCTATTATTATTTTTATTATTATTATTATTATTATTATTATTATTATTATTATTATTATTATTATTATTATTATTATTATTATTATTATTATTCAGAACACAAAACTCTATCCATATGGAACAAGCCCACCAAAGGGGCCACTGACTTGAAATTCAAGCTTTCAAAGATTCTTCTTCTTCTTCTTCTTCTTCTTCTTCTTCTTCTTCTTCTTCTTCTTCTTCTTCTTCTTCTTATTATTATTATTATTATTATTATTATTATTATTATTATTATTATTATTATTATTATTATTATTATTCAGAACACGAACCTGATTCACATGGAACAAGCCCACCACAGGGCCACTGACTTGAAATTCAAGCTTCTCAAGATTATTATTATTATTATTATTATTATTATTATTATTATTATTATTATTATTATTATTATTATTCAGAACACGAACCCTATTCATATGGAACAAGCCCACCAAAGGGGCCACTGACTTGAAATTCAAGCTTCCAAAGAATATTATGGTGTTCATTTGAAAGAAGCAACAAAAGGTGATAGGAAATACTGACAAAATGGATTAGTAATTATAAAAGGAAAAATAAGTTAAATTAGTAAATAAATTGCCTCTGTAACACATGAAAGACTAGATTGCTTTATATTGAAGCCTTTCTAGATTTCAGTTTCTTACTTATAAAAAGGATTAGATTCATTAATATTTATCTGTTCGTGCCCTAACAAATAACATTTCGGTGTCATTTTGTGTTTATGAGTTGTAAAGTAACGCTTTGGCTCGATTACTTATTAAGGTAAACGTTTGCAATAATAGTTTTAAGCGAAGATACGAGGTTTCCAGAAGCGGCTTTTGAACTCATAAGGTACCAGAAATCTCGTGTACATGGTGTCTTTTGGACAAGTTCAATTAAAAGGAAGTTAATCTTCAATATGATAAGGCAAAATACAAAATATTTTAAATAAAATCTTATCTGTAAAGGAACGAAAATTACGATAATTAATTCCCATGAAAAATATTTTTTGAAAGGATCAAATTTAGTGAGGAAATAAAAAATTCGAGTTAGGAAAATTTCATGTTTAGTAATTTTTCCAAAAACGACAATCCTAAAATTCAAAACAGATAAATTTAGAAATGAAGAATCTAGAGATTAAATATTCCATTCTTCCCAATGGAAGAAAAAAAAATGTTGAAGTAGAATTCCTAAGGAAACGCGTCTTTAAAAAAGTAAAATGAAAAATAAAAATAAAAATCGGAGGCATGAAAACCCGGACAGGAACGCCTCTTCTAAGTGTAATTTCGGAATGAACTGTGGGCGCCATTCCTTCCAATTCATCAGACGGTACATCCATCATTGTGAAGCTCCCCTACCCCCTACCCCACCCCTGCCCATTTTGGCTATTAATTCCCTATTTCATCACGTAATTGTCCATCTGGGCGACGCCATCTGTGTATTATCTTGCGGCACCTACATATTCCCTTACACCTCCCGCCGTTTGGGGTTCCTCGCGAGTGTCTCTTGATGTACCCAAAGACGGTCCGAAAAGGGGGGTTGAAAGGGGGAGAGGGGTGTTTGAGGGAATTAGTAGGAGTGTGGTGGAGGGGAGGAGAAAGGTCCCTCCCCCTCCCCCTCACCCAGCAGGCTGAGGAGGAGGAGAAGGAGGTGGAGGTGGAGGTGGAGGTATAGGAGGAGACTGGAAGCGACTGACGGCAATCTGGAGCGCCCCCTCATCAATAATGTGTTCGCATAACGATCTTGTAAAAGCAGCAAGCAGCCTCTGTACCTACTGCTGCTGCTGCTACTATTACCACTACTACTGCTACTATTACTACTTCTGCTACTACAGCGTCTCATCTGCAGCAAATGGCGAATGGAGGAAACGGGATAATGTTACGTTTTTGAAGAAGATACCGATTGTTTGTTTCATTAGTCTAGCCGTAACAATGGCTGTATTGCTCTTTTGGTTGTTATAGGCCTAGTCATCACAATCTTAGGAAGGCGAGAAGGGTTGTATTACAATTTTTTTTATAGGCCTAGTCATCATAATCTTAGGAAGGTCATTGCTCTTTTTGCTGTTGTAACGCAGCATTGCATTACCATTTTTTGCTGTTGTAGTCCTCTTTTTGCTGTTGTAGTCCTAGTCGTCACAATCTTAGGAATGCGAAAATGTTGGCATTACCATTTTTGTTGTTATAGGCCTAGTCATCACAATCTTTGGAAGGTCACAACGCTGCATTGCTCTTGATGCTGTTGTAGGCCTAGTCATCACAATCTTAGGAAGGCGATAATGTTTGCATTACCATTTTTGTTGTTATAGGCCTAGTCATCACAATCTTTGGAAGGCTTACAATGTTGCATTGCTCATTTTGCTCTCAGTGGCCTAATCATCACAATCTTAGGAAGGTCACAACGTTGCATTACTCTTTTTTTATTTAGGCCTAGTCATCACGTTCATCCGAAGGAGGTCTTCCACGTTGACTATGTGCGTATTTCTTTAAACATACCCTTGTTTTCTTTATTAGTCTAGGCGTCATAATGACTGCATTACTCGGCTTCCACATTTTCTGTGTTCGTATTTCTTTAAATATACTGATGTTTTCTTTTTTAGTCTAGCCGTCATAATGTCTACATTGCTCTTTGTTGTTATAGGCCTAATCATATTAATCTTAGAAGGTTCATGGCGTCTCCTGACGTCGCAGAAGTCATCGACGATAGTGAGTTTTTTTCTGAATAGTCTTGCAAGAAGAAGAAGCTATCGTGGGTGTCAACATGCAACCGCCGGATGGATGTCACTCACTTTCTCATTCCTTTTCCTCCTCTCTTGGCGCTTTTGGGAGCTTCCTTCTAGATTTCTCTTTATTTTCTTTCGTTTCTCAACGTATTTTTCTATTTCCCTTGTTTTAAAATTGTAATTTTGTGCTTCAGGTCATCTCAGAACAGAAGAAAATCATTGGAAGGAGCATAAGAGACATTGGATTACGTATGAGCCTAGAGTTGAACAAACTGGGTTTATAATAGGCAAGAGTTACAGGTCAAATATTTTTGTTAATAGATTGTTCAGTAGTGTACTGGATTTAAAAATTCCATTCTGATGGCTTTTATTGATTATAAGAATGCGTCTGACACCATCCATAGACCAGTGTTATGGGAGGTCATGCGTCATTGTGGCATTCTTGTGGAATATGTTGAGGTAATTGATATCCTTGAACGAAGTGGATGCAAAATTGATCTAAGAAAAACAGAAGTGATATACATATATATATGTGTATATATATAAATTTATATAATATATATGTATACACAAACACACACACATGTATATATATATATATTTTTATTTTTAGGAATTGCGTTGATCTTGTAATAAAAGTTTTTTATTTATACTCAAATTATTCATTAACTCATTAACATTTTATCGGTTGAATTGGCAGAACAATTTTATTTTAATTAAAATTTTTCCATTCTTGTCTAACCCCAAGAAATCGGAATATTTAGACCTATCAATACAAATAACATTTGTTCATGAATTGAAGAAGTGTTTTTAACATACCCGTATGTGACTGTATGTGAACGATTCGTTTGTGAATATTTTGTTAGCCCCCCCTTTTTTTTTTTGCCCCCTCGTGCGCGTGCGAGCGCGCATCGTCTATCAGCTCGAAAGGTCGCTAATTGTAGCTCCACCTTGGAATAATAAGCTCAGTAATAAGTAGCTTTGCCGGGCGAGTATAGCCCCCTTAGGTAAGGAGACATCATTATTGCGTTTTGATGATGTCACTGATGATACGGTTTGTGACGACCCCGAGAGTCAAAATGAGCGACAATTAGTCGTTCGAGCGACGAAGAACGACTTGCTGGCCGGTTCTTAACGACTTGGTTCTTCCTGAATCTATATAGGGAGAATCTATGTACGGGGAATCTATATACAGGGGTCTATATACATAGGAAGTACTTGTCAAGATAGTGGTATGGTTGACAGGGCTGAAGGGGAGGGGTGTTCTGTTGGGGGTTAGGGGTTGGGGAAGAGGGGAAGCAGTGTTTAAGGGGTGGAAGTGGGAGGTAGGAGGAAGGGGGTGTTGGTTGCTGCTAGGAAACATCTTTGGGCTTTCCATCATACTAAATGTAAATTGATGTCTTGTGCTATTATGAGTTTCATTTGGTTTCAAATTTTTACATATTTATTTTTATTTATTTGATAATAATTCTGGTCTGCAACTCCATATTTCTTTTTGTAAAAACGCCATTTAATGATGGCTTTGTACATAGGAGTATGTGTATGCATAAATACAGATATATATATGTTTGTATATTTCTTATTTTCTGCAAGCTTCAGAATCACAATACACGTTGATGTTCAACGTTGATATTATTATATATAATTATACATAACTGTGTGTTTGTTTCTCCAATAATAATAATAATAATAATAATAATAATAATAATAATAATAATAATAATAATACCAGTTCCAGTAACTATCAAACTGATCTTCCATTTTTCATGGAACAGTTTATAATTGTGAAATGAAGTATTGACTGAGATGACGTCTATATGTTTGTGAATGTTGATATTCGCCTGCGTTATCGCGTAATGAATATTCCTCTTCGTTCATCTATCTTTTTTCAGCCCGTCCGAACTCGGGACATCACTTTGGGTACAGATTCGAGGATCCCATTTTGTTCAGAAGTTGCCCCTGCGATGTTTGATCTCATATCTGAAATAGGTTTTTCTGCGCCAGAGTGTTATGCTCTCTCTCTCTCTCTCTCTCTCTCTCTCTCTCTCTCTCTCTCTCTCTCTCTCTCTCTCTCTCTCTCGTCGGAATTAATATGTTGGGATTACTTAAAGATTCTCTCTCTCTCTCTCTCTCTCTCTCTCTCTCTCTCTGATCAAAGAATTGGCTAGCCATTTTTAGCCTAACATAGCGCTGCTTGAACCTTTATATAAAGGTACACGCACCTTTTTTTTGGACAAGTACCAAGGTTGGTAGATGAATTCAGATTTCAAATTTAACCTTACAGGTTAGCGTCAAATTTCAGAAGTTACCCAAAATATTAGCATACTAACTAGGAATGAGTATGCCCAATTTTGCGCATGTTATTGACAAGGATACGAAGGCAAAAAGTTCATTCTTGACGATAAAAGGCAAAATGTAATTATAGGCTATTGAAGAAAGAGTTATGTAAAGGTTTTGTCACTATTTTGAATAATATTCGACGTGTATGAAAGCTGTATTGATGGTCACACCAAATAGATAAATATATATGAATATATGTATATACATACTTACATACATACATGTGTATATATACATACATTCTATATATATATATATATATATATATATATATATATATATATATATATATATATATCTTCTTCTTTTTCTTTTAAAACGTGCTTTTATTCCCATTTTTTGTATGGGAGTAAGCACGATGCCTTCTTTGAAGGACTTTTGATTTGGCTTTGGGGTAGACCTGTGGTCTCGATCGGCTGCCCTGCCTGACATCGCTTAGACCCCGGTACGTATATTTCATGTATCATACCCGACCCAACGCCCTTTCTTCCCAGCAGCGAGGAAGTTATTGCGCGGGTATGGCGAGAGTTCAGACAGTGTGAGATGTTTGTTATGTTTTAGAAGGTGTTGTAGTGGCTTTGTTTTGTGTGTGTGTTTAGTCTGCTAACATCCATTTGCTTTTAAGCAAACCTATCCATTGATTACATATATAATCCCGGGATGTCTACGGATAGCAAAGTGTCTGCTCTCTGATCAGCCCATTGCTTGAACCAGCGCCACAGACCTCTGAAGTCGAAGCTGCTGCTGTAACCCGACTGAGCCACTCTATATATATATATATATATATATATATATATATAATCATATATATATATATACAAACGACGTCCTTTAATATCCATTCACTCTACCTGCTGTTACCGAAGAGGTACAAACTGGTTAGCTGGTTCGATCCACGGGCGATCTGGACTATTATCATAAAAATTCCCTTCAATCTTTGAAAATATATTACTCGAGTAAATAATTAGACGTAAGACGTTGTAACTCTGATATATATGAATCACAGTGATGTGATAAATAGTCATATATATATATATATATATATATATATATATATATTATATTAATATATATATATATATATATACATACAGTATTTATATATACACAAAATACATGTGCATATACATATGATCAATTAATTCTTAAAACCAATCGGCATGCATCTCCTAACCCCCACCCCCCCCATTGCAGTATTCCTCCATAGAAAACTTTAAAAGCGGTGAATGTTTTAAAGATGAACCAAGCGACCTGACTGCCTTCTCTCTCTCTCTCTCTCTCTCTCTCTCTCTCTCTCTCTCTCTCTCTCTCTCTCTCTCTTTTCCCAATGCATTTCAAAGGCGAATCAGAATTGAGATCGAGTGATTTTCTCTCTTTTTTTCTTTTTATTTTTTTTTTCCCAGATATCGACGCCCGCCTTTTCTGCCTTCTCCGCCGCCCCGCCCCCGCCCCCGCCCCACAATCGCTCGCTCCGTCGCGGGGCGGTCTAAGTATTATGAAGTTTATTTCCCTTCTGTAATAGAATGGCATTATCTCTCTCGCGGGTTCTTTCTCCGTCTACATCCAGCCCGCGTTGACGTCTTGTGCAAAAATTCTCCTCCTTTGCCTGGGTGAGGGCGTGGGGATGGGGTGAGGGGAGGGGAGGGGAGGGGAGGGGAGGGGAGGGAAGGTGGAGTGGCCGGGTGGGAGGGGTGGCTTTTTGGGTTGGGGAGGGTTGGGTAAGGTAAGGCAGTGGAGAAACGAATTGTCTTTAAATTGGTCTTCTTCTTCTTCTTCTTCTTCTTCTTCTTCTTCTTCTTCTTCTTCTTCTTCTTCTTCTTCTTCTTCTTCTTTTGGTCTGAGGAGACGTCTGGTATTGTTAGCGCGGAATTATTTTTTTTTTACGGTAACTATTTTTGTACTGTGCATATATAATATATATACAGTATATATAATGTATGTATATAATTAATAATAATAATAATAATAATGTCGTTTTGCCCTTAAAGAATGTTCCCTAATTGTTCAGACATTTTTCAGACACACACAGTCATCCAAATTACAGTCGTTTAAATTAACAAGCGAAATTCAAGTTTGCTAAATTAAATTTGTAGAAATATTCATCAGGAAATTAAAGTAACTGGGTAAATATTATCACAAAATCCTCAGTGAGACTTTCATAAAAAAGGTA
>NC_089757.1:36715764-36728264 GCF_040412425.1 Macrobrachium rosenbergii | reverse complement strand
GAAGGGGAGGAATGGGGGTGGGTAACAGAGCAAGAGCATCAAGGCACAGCACCCAGTTTTGGAATATCGTTTGCGCGATTCTCTCTGGGTGGAGAGAGAGAGAGAGAGAGAGAGAGAGAGGCAGGAAGAAAGGGATTTTGGATACTGTTGAGAGAGAGAGAGAGAGGGGAGGGATGGTTTTGGATATTGTTGAGAGAGAGAGAGAGAAAGCGCATATGAATTTGCATGCGGGATACACAAAGGATTTAATTCCCTTTTGGAACACAGAAGAGGACACACAAAGTCTGAAATGAAGGAAGAACGCAAGAGTGTTTTTTTTTTTACCTTTTCTTTTTGTTATTGAAGGAGGATTACAGGTTTTTTTTCATAAGAGCTTTGTAGACCCTCCATGCTCTGCCTGGTTTTTTATTTAATTTTTTTTTTTTGGTTAGAAGTTATTTTTTATGATTGAAAATGGATCCATCCCTTCCTTGGAACAATATAGGAAAGTATTTTGAGTTAGGCTTCGAATATGTTCACGGGTGTTCAGAGGATCTACAGGAATTTGGTTCAAATATGTTGAGTTATGTTGTGGGTAGGGTCGACAGCTCCAAAATATAATTTTTTCTCTCTTAATCTTTCTTACTTTATCTTTTGCTTAATCTTCATATTGGTGTGATTTTTTTATACGTCAGTTATCATAACGGAAAAATGCTTTGATGTAATGTCTTCCAATTGCAGTTTCGTAAGTTACTTTCCCCGCCGATTTAAAATGTTAGTTTTGAATTCAATATGAGATATCAATCATTTAAAGGGTGAGATTTTATATTCCTTTTGTTTATTGAAGGGCGATTTTAAATGTTATTTCTTTATTAAAGTGATTTTAAATTCTGTGTTTTAAAGTGCGATTTTAAATTCTATTCCTTTATTGAAAGTGATTTTAAATTTTACTCATTTTAAAGGGTGGTTATAAATTCTGCTCATTTTCAAGGGTGATTCTAAATTTGTTTTTAAAGGGTGATTTTAAATTCCATTCCTTTTTAAAGGGGATATTAAATTCTATTCATTTTTAAAGGGTGATTTTAAATTCTGTTCCTTTACTGAAGAGAGAGAGAGAGAGAGAGAGAGAGAGAGAGAGAGAAAGAGAGAGAGAGGTGAAAACATTAGCTTACCTAAATTCACACTCCAGTATAATATTTACAGAAATGCACCTCGAAAGCATTAGTAGTAAAACAAGCATTGGCCGAGAGACTACCATCTCCTATGAGCTGATCCCTCACAGATGAGACCCTCTAGTGTAATGTGATTATGAGGAGAAAGACCCTCATATGACGGGAGGATTGAGAGGAATGAGGTGGACCGCATAACTGGGCCTGGGTGGTCGAAAACGAGAGAGAGAGAGAGAGAGAGAGAGAGAGAGAGAGAGAGTTGGCGATGTTTGGTCGACAGGACGGGTGGTAGAATTGAGGTAGGAGAGAGAGAGAGAGATTCTTGGTGCTCTCGTCTTGGATTCTGTTAACTATCTTGTTCTGTCACTTAGGAGAGAGAGAGAGAGAGAGAGAGAGAGAGAGAGAGAGAGATTTTTGGTGTTCTCGTCTTGGATTCTGTTAACTATCTTGTTCTGTCACTTAGGAGAGAGAGAGAGAGAGAGAGAGAGAGAGAGAGAGGAGAAAGTTCACTAAGTAAAAATATGGTTTTATTTCGTCCTTCTTTCTGTTCATTCTGCTTGTGATATTTATTTAATTTTCTTAAACGTAGATGCAATACATTACTACTCTAAAACAGTTCACCTGTATTTTAACAGTTTAATTATATTTTTATCTAATTTTATTTATTAATTTATCTTTTTTGTTTTCTTTTAAATGACTGATCGCTTCTTACTGTATTTCCTATTATCTTCTGTTACTGCTTTCGAATGAACACCATAATTCTTTTCGAAGTTTGAAATTCAAGTCAGCGACCCCTTTGGTGGGCTTATTCCATATGAATAGAGTTTATCTTCCGAATAATAATAATAATAATAATAATAATAATAATAATAATAATAATAATAATATGTAATAATAATATGTAATAATTATTATATATTCCTTCAGTTTTGAAATTCAAGTCAATGTGCTTGTTCCATTTGAATAGGGTTTATCTTCTGAATAATAATATGTATAATAATAATAATAATAATAATAATAATAATAATAATGAGCTCAAATCCACAATTATGTGTATATGTGCAAATATTTAAAGATAAAATATATGTATCTTTAAATATATGTACATATACATAACTGTGGACTTGTTTCAATATTTTAAGACTCATGCTGCTATGAGTATTTTTAGTAATAATAATAATAATAATATTTTCTTCAAGTATAGAATTTCGTACCTGATGTTAATATATGCATCAGTTAATCGTATTCCAATTTGTTACGAATTAATAACTCAAATTATCTCCACAACTTGAGATAACTAGATATACTTGAGATTCCTGGCATTTTCCACCGTCACATTGAAGACAATTATCTTCAAATGTTTCCCACAGTGAGATATCTTTTTTTTTTTCTATCATAATCATCATCATCATCATCATCATGCCCTTTTTGCATGCTAAACAGATCCTGTCAGGAAGAAGAAGAAGAAGAAGGAGAAATTCCATTTAGAAATACATCATTAAACTATCAGTTATTTTGGGGGAGCGCAAAACACGACTTGGAATGTTCGGGACCGTAACCACATTTTGGGGTTTTGGGGCGGGGGGGTGGTGGGGGAGGGGGTCCTATAACTCGACCACCTACCCACCCACCTCCCCTGCGAGTGCACCGGGTACTAGGGTACAAGGGTGGGTGGGGGTTCCGTGTACAACCCAACCACCACCTACCCACCTCTCCTACGAGTATACCCGGTACAAGGGGTACTAGGGGGCTGAACAGAAACCGGAATTATAGCACAAGTTTCGTATAATTGGCTGTAATTAGTGGGAAAATGCGCAAAAAACAATGGAAGTTAACTCTACCGCTGACAGCTTCAAGAAAACTATGGACTCATTATGTAATTTGGTCCAACTTTGCAGACGGGGCCAGGAATGGGTTGAAATCCCACTCGTCGTCGCCGCCATCTTTCCCTTTCTTATGCAAAACCACAATGGAAGGAACTATGAAAAAGTTTTTTTTTTATGAAAAAGGGGGAGGGGGAGGGGGATAGGATGGGAGGTAAAGGGAGTAAGGGGGCGCAGTTTTTTTTTCTTTTTTTTACTCGGGCAATCGTATGGCTTCTGTTTCTTCGTAAACGCTCTGTGGGTGCTGGAACGAGTGAGTTTTTTTTTTAATGCAATTTTTTTTTTTTTGGAATACGTGTTATTTGTTTTGCATGGGCTCGATTTCGGTACATAAGCTGTCTTGTACTTTTGTGGTGTTTTGTTGCCTCCTTTGTAATTTCGTCATTTTGCAACCTCTTTTGTAACTTTGTCATTTTGTAATCTCTTATGTAATTTCGTAACCTCTTCCGTAATATTGTCATTTTGCAACCTCCTCTGTAATTTGATACTTTTGTAATCTCTTTTGTAATTTTGTAATATTGTAATCTCTTATGTAATTTCGTAACCTCTTTTGTAATTTGATCATTTTGTAACCTCTTTTGTACTTTTGTAATATTATAATGAATAACCATGCAAATGCAATAATCGTTGTAATCAAGAACCTCTTTTGTAACTTGATCATTTTGTAACCTCTTTTGTAATTTTGTAATATTGTAATGGATAGTCATCCATATGCAATAATCATTGTAATCAAGAAGTATCATGGGCGTATTCACTGGGTAGAAACTTTCGTGAAAATACCATTTTTTATTTTGTGTCGCGTCTCTTGACTCAGAAGTGAAAACTGTGACAGGCTGAAATTGAGCCGCTAAACCAGGAAGAGAAACACAAGGAAAGATAAATAAGTAAATGACATAAAGCAATGCAGCTGGAGCAGAGGGAATGCTGTAGAGAAGCTTTTTAGCACTGCCAACAGTGCTCCGTTCAGTAATCCCGTAGGTGGCATGTGAATAAGGGCTGAAGTATGAGAGATAATAATAATAATAATAATAATAATAATAATAATAATAATAATAATAATAAAATAATAATAATAATAATAATAATAATAATAATAATTTTTATTGCTGTTAATATCATTATTATTATGAGTGCTAATAATAATAATAATAATAATAATAATAATAATAATAATAATAATAATAATAGTTATTGTTATTAATAATAATAACTGTAAGAATGAGGATAATGATGATGATGATGATAATATTGATTATTATTATTATTATTATTATTATTATTATTATTATTATTATTATCATCATCATCCTATTTTGATTTAATACGATGTATGGAAATTTATTAATTGCCATTTTTTTGTGCAGGATTTTATCTTTAATAATCTTTTGTATAAATAATCTTTTAAATATTATTTTAACTGAAACCTCGCATTCACATTTTTAAAACTCAGATATCATGTTCACCAGTCACTCGAAAATTTTCTGGCCGGAAATAACTCATTTTCATTTTGGCAGGGTTCAAACGCGACCATGACGTGATTTGAACGATTTTGGTTAAACGATTGTTATGCGTGATTAGTGTAATTTCAAGCCCAGTTTATTTGTTCATTCATGTACTGTAATTTTCTCGACGTAATTCTTTTCCGTTTTAGTAGTGAGCTCGAATTTATGTGCAGTTTTCAATTTTTCTTTTATTTACTTTGAATATTTTTTTATGAGGAAATTATGATTGGGGTTAGGCTGGGGGAGAGAGAGAAAGAGAGAGAGAGAGAATAAGGTGATAGGAGGAAGAAAGTAAGGAAAAACCCTAGTTTATATTGCATTGTAAAATCTATTTTCACTGGAGAGAGAGAGAGTGAGAGAATAAGGTGATGTGAGGAAGAAAGTAAGGAAAAACCCTAGTTTATATTGCATTGTAAAATCTATTTTCACTGGAGAGAGAGAGAGTGAGAGAATAAGGTGATGTGAGGAAGAAAGTATGGAAAAACCCTAGTTTATATTGCATTGTAAAATCTATTTTCATTGGAGAGAGAGAGAGAGAGAGAGAGAGAGAGAATAGAGAGAAAATTGAAGAAAGTTTCTGCGCTAAAATCTCATTAGGTTTCCTTTCTGCTATTCTATTTCGGAATATTGGAAAAACTTGTAAAGTAAAATACCTTGGGATTCGTTTGAGTACTGTATAAATGATTCACTTGCGTTTGATCCCACTGACTGCCATTTTAGCTCAGGGTTCACTTTATAAGAATACATTTTAATGAAACAGAATTAGCAGCATTTATGTTTCTTAAATTCATGGACATGGCTGTTCAATATTATCCTCTTTACTGGTATAACCTTATCGTCTGAATAAGTTATTTTAGTTTTGATTATTTTCTGTGAATATATATATATATATATATATATATATATATATATATATATATATATATATATATATATGTGTGTGTGTGTGTGTGTGTGGGTGTGTATGTATATATACACATATATATTATATATATACATACACACCACACACATAAATCAAACAACATATCTGAGACAACAAAGAAGATGGGCAAATTATTCCAAATATATTTCGTTCATATATATATATATATATATATATATATATATATATATATATATATATATATATATATATATATAATGAATTTGCCCATCTTCTTTGTTTGTCTCAGATATCTATTTTATTTCAGAGATTTGCTGTGAAAATATCTATACCAACGAAATATATTTTGGAATAATTTAGGTTTTTTTTTTTCAGCTCCATTTCCAGCATCATTTATACGACATCGCCTACCCCCACCTGCTCTTAAACTTCGAATATTTCCTTTTGTCTTTCTAAAAAAGAAAGTCTTCCGAGCCTCGTTACTCCCAATCGGTTCATTTGCTTCTGAATTCTCTCCCCAGATCCCTTTTGAACCTATAGGTGCTGCCCGCACCTCTTAATCAAGATTCTGTAGTTTTTTTCCTGTAGGTTTTCCTGTAATGCTCCTATTTGACTCGCATATGCGTTGCGTTGCAATTTCAGTTTTTCTATATTCTTTGGCGAAAATGGCGCGATTTAATTCTCGCATCTAAACAAACTGATTTTTATTCGTTTTAAGGCTCTACGAGAAAGAGCCAGTTGGTGAAATATACTTGCCATTTGCATGAATTCCCTTGAGGCTTTGGGGAGGGGTTTCTTCTTCTCCTCCTCTCTATTTTTGGTTCCTTAATTATCGCGTATTTCAGTAAATATAGATTTGTTTATCTTTTGATTTAAAGATTGTCTTTGAATAAAAGGTCATTTTTTACAGCTTTTATTTAGATGAATAAAGACTTATTTAACTTTTGATTTAAAGAATTATCTTTAAATAAGAGATAATTTTTTACAGCTTTTATTTAAATAAAGATATTTAACTTTTGATTTAAAGAATTGTCTTTAAATAAAAGATCGTTTTTACAGCTTTTATTTGGATAAATAAAGATTTGTTTATATTTTGATTTGAAGAATTGCTTTTGAATAAAAGATAATTTTTAACAGATTTTATTTAGATAAATAAAGATTTATTTAACTTTTGATTTGAAGAATTATCTCTGAATAAAAGATAATTTTTTCACAGCTTTTATTTAAGTAAATAAAGATTTGTTTAACTTGATTTGAAGAATTATCTTTGAATAGAAGATAATTTTTCACAGCTTTTATTTAAATAAATAAAGATTTGTTTAACTTTTGATTTGAAGAATTATCTTTCAATAGAAAATTTTTACAGCTTTTATTTAAATAAATAAAGATTTATGTAACTTTAATTTTTAAAAAATCTCTTTAATTAAAAGATCATTTTGTACATATTCAAATAAAGATGTGTTTATCTTTTAATTTTGAAAAATTAGCCATAAATAAAAGATAATTTCTTACATTTTTTATTTAGATAAATAAAGATTTGTTTATCTTTTAATTTAAAAGATCTTTAATAAAAGATAATTTTCTACACCTTTTGTTTAAATGGATAAAGATTAGTTTATCTTTTGAATTAAAAGATTGTCTTTAAATAAAAGAGAATTTTTTCATCCTTTATTTAAATAAATGAAGAATGATTTATCTTATAATAAAAAAATTGCCTTTAGATAAAAGATAACTTTTTACATCTTTCATTTAAATAAATAAAGACTGATTTATCTTTTCACTTAAAAAATTGTCTTTAAATTAAAAAGAATTTTTTACATCTTTTATTTAAATATATATTAGTTCATTTTTAATAAAATTGTCTTTGAATAAAAGAGAATTTTTACCATCAATTATTTAAGTAAATAAAGATTAATTTTTAATTTAAAAAATTGTCTTTAAACAAAAGATAATTTTTCACATTTTTTATTTAAATAGATAAAGATTAATTTTTAATTTAAAAAATGTCTTTAAATAAAAGAGAATTGTTCACATCCTTTATTTAAATAAAATGAAGATTGATTTGTCTTTTAATTTCATAAAATTGTCTTTAAATAAAAGATAATTTTTTTTACCTGTAGCTTACCTGTAATTTTATGTATAGTTCACTTTAAACATTAAAAGCTTAGCAGAGATTATAATTTTTTAAAAACTCGTTTAATCTCCCTTAACCTTCCTTTTCCCCCATTCCAGCTCGATATTCCTCCCCCCTCCCATTTCCCTCCACCTCCCCTCCCCCTCCCCTCCCCTCCCACACCCCTTTTTCCTCCTCCTCTCACTCCTCCTCCCCCTCCTCCTCCTTTCTTTCCCTCAATTACATACTGATTAATCTGTGAGGGCTGCGGGATAGGGAAACGGTAAAACGGGAGGAGAGAGAGAGAGAGAGAGAGAGAGAGAGAGAGAGAGAGAGAGAGAGAGAGAGAGAGAGAGAGAGTAATTTACCAACAAAAGTTGTGACTGTCTTGAAGGATTGTGGCAAGATACGAACAGAATGCTTTTAACTGAGAACAAAATAAAGTAATGGGGAGAGAGAGAGAGAGAGAGAGAGAGAGAGAGAGAGAGAGAGAGAGAGAGAGAGAGAGACTTTCGTAAGCAAAGCCTCGCTATCTGCTTTCGTTTACCATACCCATTCAAAGTTGTCGAAATCTTGAGTGCTATCCTTAATGGAGTAATTTTTCTCCAGTCCCCTTGGAGTCTTTACCCACGAGCTGATCACATCCTAGGGAGAGAGAGAGAGAGAGAGAGAGAGAGAGAGAGAGAGAGAGAGAGAGAGAGAGGAGAGAGAAAAGGGTTGAGGGGAGAGAGATGGAGGTAGGGTGGTGGAAGGGAGTGGGAAGGGTGTGGTATGAAAGTGTACACACACACACACACACACACACACACGCAGAGAGAGAGAGAGAAAGAAGGGGTTAAGGGGGGGAGAGATGTCGGAGTGGGGGAAAGGTTGTGGAAGGGAGTGGGAAGGGTGTTATGGGGAGGGGTTTACAGAGAGAGAGAGAGAGAGAGAGAAGAGGGGTGGAATTGGGTGGGGGTGTTTACCACGATTTTAGAAAAACTATTGGGGTAGGGGCTTAGGGGAAGGGGGTAATGGGAGGAAGGGGGGTGGTAATCCTAAGCTGGAAAAGGAAGAAGGTGACTACGAATCCTTTACTTTTTCTTTCCTTCCTTTTTAGAGAGAATATGGAGGAAAGGAAGAAAGAGAGGAAAGAGAGATAATAAAAATGGGTAAAAAAAAAGGGGGGGGGAAGTAAAAGAAAGGAGATAGATAGATGGAGTGGATAAGGCTGATAGATTAAGAGCCCCATTGTTGGAACCTTCCGAAGGCTAAGGTGAGGAGGTCTCCGCGTCGGATCTCCTTCGTTATCCTCAGCTTTTGGGATTTTTCCTCATTTTATGGGAGAGGAGAGAAGGAGTTATTTCCCGTATCTCACTTGGGGAAGTATTCCCAAAGGCTTCTGAAGACGATTCTCACACTTTCTACAGAGGTAATAACAAATTTAAAATTGTCTTTCACGAAAATGATCTCTCTTGGGTTGTTTCATGACAAAAAAAAAAGTAAAAATTTTGCTTTATGGGACCCCCCCCCAAAAAAAATGTTTTAAGGATCCACAGGAATCCTTAGTCTGAAAAGACCAGATGTAGTGTCGTAGAGGGGTCTGGTGCAAGCGGCAGTGGGGTTACATATTATTATTATTATAGTTTTACCAGTTCACTGAGCTGATGATCAGCTCTCACGGTGCTGGCCCGAAGGATTTGATTTTACTTATAGTTATTATTTTTTTTATATTTTGTCAATTATTTTTTTTATATTTTGTCAATTAAATCACAAGTCTTTCAGAAACATCTTAATTGGAGCAGTCACAAATGTTGAAGTTTTGGTCTAAATTTCGCTGATGGATTTATTTCCGATACTTGATGTTCACTGCTGATTTATACTTTGGACATTCACACAATAAATGTTTGATTATTATTACTTTACATTCTGAGCATTCAGTGATGCCAGGGTGCCAACGGCGAGATTGTGAGAAATGAGTGAATTTTTAATTTAAAGGCAAAAGTAGTCTGTCTTTCTGGTTGTGAATTAACAAAAACTCATTTATCCATTTCTTTCAAAGACATCTGTCATTTATGTTTTCCTAACTGTAGCCTTCCACTTACGAATGGCTGAGTCAGCGAAATACAAATTCAAATTTTATATTTATCAGAGTAGGTAAAATGATTGACAACAAGACATTGTCAATTTGACGTAAGATTTTTTGTTTATATCAGTTTGGTATCAAATACGTCTCTAATTTAAATTTGATGTCGACAATTGGAGACTTGGTGCAACAAATTATTATATGTTAAACAAATTTGCAAAGAATTGAAAAGCTGAATATTGGTAAACTGCAACAGTACTTGAATTGAAACTGCATTTCGACGGTACAATCTGTAACATATTGGATGGGGATCGATGCCAGCTGTTGTAAACAACGAATCACCCAGATTAATGATTATATACGTTCAGGCTAGCTTGGCATCACAGTGTTACTTAAAATTGTATTCATGGAAGAGTCTGGCACGTAAAAAATAATACAGTGTATGGAGAGATCGTTGGTGTTTTAGTTTTCCTGATTCATCCTGAAAACTAAATGTAATTATATTGTAATTTTAATGCTTCATTTATGTTGAAAACTGAATGTAATATTGTAATTGTAACGCTTCAATTATGCTGAAAACTGAATGTTATTTTATTTTGTAATGATAATGCTTCATTCATACAGAAAGCTGAATTTATTTTATTGTAATTATAATGCTTCATTTATGCTGGAAACTGAATGTTATTTTATTGTAATTATATTGTGTATTTATGATAAAAAATGAATGCAATATTGTAATTCTAATGCTTCAGTTGTGCTGAAAACAGAATGTAATATTGTAATTATAATGCTTCACTTATGCTAAAAACTGAATGTTACTTTATTATAATTATAATCCTCCATTTATGCTGAAAACTGAATGTTGTTTTATTGTAATTATAATGCTTCGTTTATGCTAAAAAATAATGCAATTACATTGTAATTATATTTCAGACTGAAAACTGAATGCTATTTTATTGTAATTATAACCGAGGACTGGATAGACATTCGTAAAATTAATATAAGATAAAAGCCTCAGACACAGCCATGCAATAATGGAGGGTCTGTGGGAAACAACACTTTTAAAAAATTAGTTTCAGGCCTGCAGAACAACACTTGACAAGTTGCAGGGTTACCCACACGATAATGAAGGCTCTGTGGAAACAACACGTAATTTTTAGTACCTGAAACGTAGGTTTAGTATTATAAGTAATTCTTACAGATTTAGTGTTACAAAATATCACTGTATATATTTTTTTACGGCTGTAATTTTACTTGGCTTATGAATACAGTATGTAATAGACTGTAGTATGATAGGCTTATAATTTTAATTTAGGGAGTGCTAGGAGGTGTATGTATGTATGTATATATGTATGTATGTATGTATTGATGTATGTATGTATGTTTGTATGTATACACAGGACTAACAGATATGTAATGAAGACTGACCTCCATTTTCTATATATGGCAAGAAATAAACTTTCTACCAACCAAAGACAAACCTTCCTGTCTTTCCAACCGTGAGAGAGAGAGAGAGAGAGAGAGAGAGAGAGAGAGAGAGAGAGAGAGAGGAAAAAATCTATAATTTGGAAAATTATGGGGTAAAAAGATAAAGAGATGTTTATGGAGATGCTGTGACACTATCTTTATCGCTATCAGCTTCCTAACGCTGGCGGATGCCATTGTGGGAGGCCAATTTAACCCACCTTTATCACTTTTTACGGCTGCGCGCTATAACGCCTGGACCACCGCCACCTCCCCTTTCCCCACCTCCGCCTCCCCCTCACCCTCCCCCAAGAATAAACCGCGGTTTTATTTTCTTCACAATCGCCCCCGTAGTTTATACGTGTCCAAAAAGGACAACCAGTGTTATTTTGCATGCTGACTGAGCGTATTTTATCTTATTTCCATTTTTATCATTTTTCCTGCTATTAATTACAACTTTTAAGTTATCAGAATGCTGTATGTGAAGTCTTTATAGGATACATTTAAAACTGTCCAGGTAGTTGAAAATATAGTTACCTCCTTCCGATATAAACCGGACGTGAGTTCGAATCTCGGTCGGGCGTCGTAATTTCTTCATTTCTTTCTTCATTTGGATCTAGGCTTAGTAGTAGTGACGAACGTTTCCAAAAGTGTGAAGAAATCGAGAAGTTAAGATAGCTTTGTGATTGATAAAAGATACATACACATATATATGTATATATATATATATATATATGTGTGTGTATGCTTATATATATATAATATATATATATATATATATATATATATATATATATATATATATATATATATATATATATATATATGGTAGTCTGCAGAGTAGAGACAGGGATGTTCAGTGTTGCTTGGGAGAATGGATCCAGTTGGGGCAGAAGCCCCACTTGAAGTCAGGACACAGCATTCTGGGGAGAACGTTAGGATTTCTGATGCTTCTTACCTTGTCTCTACTCTGCATATATATATATATATATATATATATATATATATATATATATATATATATATATATATATATAACTCTATTTATATTATATATATATATATATATTTTATATATATATATATTTATATATATATATATATTTATATATATATATATATATATATATATATATATATATATATATATACTACACACATACAATAAATACATACATACACGCACATGTATATATGTTTTATATCGTGTTGTCCACACATCCATCTATTTTCGTCTCATTTTGTCCGCGTTCGCCGATCTATTTGTGCCACTGCCTGGGAGAATCAGTTTTGGGAGGGAGAGAGAAAATTCTACATGAGGAAATACGAGACGTATCGACAAAAGTGATTGATAGCTTTATCCTGAAAAGGGAAGAGAGAGAGAGAGAGAGAGAGAGAGAGAGAGAGAGAGAGAGAGAGAGAAGACTTCTGAACGTAAA